>NC_090768.1:33454051-33536551 GCF_036898095.1 Palaemon carinicauda | reverse complement strand
AAATCATTCTAAAAAAAGTAACAACGTCATAACAGATATGTCATATATAAACTATTAACAACTTCAAAAACAAATGTCATATATAAACTATAAAAAGACTCATGTCCGCCTGGTCAACAAAAAAGCATTTGCTCCAACTTTGAACTTTTGAAGTTCTACTGATTCAACAACCCGATTAGGAAGATCATTCCACAACTTGGTAACAGCTGGAATAAAACTTCTAGAGTACTGCGTGGTATTGAATCTTATGATGGAAAAGGCCTGGCTATTAGAATTAACTGCCAGCCTAGTATTACGAACACGATAGAATTGTCCAGGGAGATCTGAATGTAAAGGATGGTCAGAGTTATGAAAAATCTTATGCAACATGCATAATGAACTAATTGAACGACGGTGCCAGAGATTAATATCTAGATCAGGAATAAGAAATTTAATAGACCGTAAGTTTCTGTCCAACAAATTAAGATGAGAATCAGCAGCTGAAGACCAGACAGGAGAACAATACTCAAAACAAGGTAGAATAAAAGAATTAAAACACTTCTTAAGAATAGATTGATCACCGAATATCTTAAAAGACTTTCTCAATAAGCCAATTTTTTGTGCAATTGAAGAAGACACAGACCTTATATGTTTCTCAAAAGTAAATTTGCTGTCGAGAATCACACCTAAAATTTTGAAAGAGTCATACAAATTTAAAGAAACATTATCAATACTGAGATCCGGATGTTGAGGAGCCACCGTCCTTGACCTACTTACAATCATACTTTGAGTTTTGTTAGGATTCAACTTCATACCCCATAACTTGCACCATACACTAATTTTAGCTAGATCTCTATTAAGGGATTCACCAACCCCAGGTCTACATTCAGGGGATGGAATTGATGCAAAGAGAGTAGCATCATCTGCATATGCAACAAGCTTATTTTCTAGGCCAAACCACATGTCATGTGTATATAGTATGAAAAGTAATGGGCCAAGAACACTACCCTGTGGAACACCGGATATCACATTCCTATACTCACTATGGTGCCCATCAACAACTACTCTTTGAGATCTACTACTTAAAAAATCAATAATAATGCTAAGAAACGACCCACCCACTCCCAACTGTTTCAGTTTGAAAACAAGGGCCTCATGATTAACACGGTCAAAGGCAGCACTAAAATCAAGGCCAATCATACGAACTTCACGACCACAATCAAGGGATTTCTGTACTGCATTGGAGATTGTAAGAAGGGCATCACATGCTCCAAGGCCTTTACGAAAACCAAATTGCAAACTAGGGAATAGATGATTACCTTCAGCAAACCTATTAAGAAGTATTAGATGCATTACAATATATAAATAGTGAGTTCTGCATGACAATACAATAAACAAGTTCTTTAATGCATATTCTAAAAGTGGGACTCAACTAGTCGCTGATTTACATATTACAAAAGGTAATGCCTTAGCAACCATTTAACTGTTTTATGTTACTATCATAAAACATGAAACATAATCTAAGTTTCCTCTCACACTGAAAACATTTATAGATAGCTCAGCAGTGTAACTTAGAACTGTATTAAAAAGAAAAAGTATGCGTTCACTGAAAGGGAATGTTTTATTTCGTTTGTAGCTACTGAGTAATGGTAAGAAGTAAAGCGAAGCTTTTATTGATATATTTATGTACGCCTGTCAGATGCAAATGAGATCATAACGAAGCGTTTGATGCTCTTCGTTGAAGCTGTTGTTCAGCCTCTCTCTCTCTCTCTCTCTCTCTCTCTCTCTCTCTCTCTCTCTCTCTCTCTCTCTCTCGGCAGTAGAAAAGATTAAACGTCAGTTTATTCATTCTTTTTGTTTCTTGAGATTTTGAAGTCGTAGAGTTGATCAAAAGAATTAACATTTCTTACACTGATGGATGGAAAAATCAATTTGACAAAATATAAGATACTATATGAAAAGAGCACCAGTTACCTTACCGTTTCTTAGTATATTTGTAAACTGGTCACTTTAAGTATAGTAAGTGTTATTTATTCTAAACAGCTGTGTTCTTAATTATGATGATTATTTATTTATTTGTTTATTTATTTATTTGTTTATTTCCTTATTTCCTTTCCTCACTGGGCTATTTTCCCTGTTGGAGCTCTTGGACTTATAGCATCCTGCTTTTCCAACTAGGCTTGTAGTTTAGCAATTAGTAATAACAACAATTGGATACTCTACAAATGTCACAATTGCAAGAATTTTTCAGTTACCAAAAAGGGTCACTGAAGAAATTATTAGCTATTGTGGTTAATGGGAATCTTGTGTGTTTATTTCACTTACTGGGAAATTTCCAAACTTACAATTGAAAACATTCCTCTACATATCACGAATTTCCATTGAAAATAAGATATATTCGAAGCATTGTTTTAAAGGTAGTATTTTGTATTATAATTTTTAAAGGAAAATAGTATGTTTGCTTTTATAATACAAATGTCTTTGTCTACTATATAGTAAAATAGGTTTTTATTCTTTGAATGGGGTGTTTTTATGTTTTTTCGAGGCTTTTCCTGTAGGCCATTTATCCGTGGCATTTCTCTACGGAATTTACATACAAGAAGCCACCATTTACAGATTCTACTACACTCGACGTATTCACGTAGAGCGCCAAACCAAACTCATGTGTTAACTCCTTCGTAAAATATATAAAACATAGATAAAACGGAAAAGCAGAGAAGGGAAGTTACGTAGATATTGTGTGTCTATCGAATGAGTGGTGAGAATTATCTTCAGCCCCGTGTTAGACCATTAACTTCGGCTAAGAGGAAAATTACTGTTCCGTCTGCGGAGTCTGGACGGGAAATTGCACTCGCCACCCCAGGACTTGTGATCTTTTCCAAAAGCAATGGTTGCAAAACAAGGGTATAAGTTTCACTTTATTGAACTCTGGTGAAAAGGGGCGCCGGTCTGCATGGGGAGAAGGGTGGAATGTGAGGTCGAGGTCGGGGTTTTAAAAAGTCCCTCTAGGGGGTCAATCGGGTTCCTTTATTATAACCTTGTGGGGTTGTCCACCTCTGTAACCTTGCGGGGTTGGTGACCCCTTGGGGATTCTTTATGCCTGTTCTTGCATTGTAATTTGCAGAGCAAAATTTTCTTCTCGGATAAGGATTTATTTCAGCTAATAAGAAAGGGGGTTGAAAAAAAGAGTGAGGAAGTTAGCTAACTTAACCATGGTAGAAAGTAGTAGGGAAAGTTAACGATTAGTAAGAGTGATGTAAAGTATATTATAACAACAATTTTATTTATATAAAGGTACGTTTTTTCTTGTTATGGTCTTGAAGTTAATTTTATACAATAATTGCTAAAAAAAAAACCTCATAAAGGGGAATATAAAAGAAGTTAGTATGAAGGACCAGTTCGCTAGATAAGCCATTCAAGTAAATAATCCAATAATATATAAGTAAATGCATCTCACATCTCATCTCAGTTGACAACGAAAGAAATGTCCAACATCTAACAGGTGCTGGAGTACTGAATGGATACTACTTACGAAGCCAGGAATTTCTGGGGACGAATGCGGATGCAGTTGAGAAGAAAGAAAGAAAAAAAAAGAGGGGAAGAAGGTAGGAAGGGAGGAAGGGGACGAGAAAGTGCGACAGAAAAATGGGGACCAAATTTGGCAAGTTGGTTGTGGTCAAGTGGATAATGGGGAACAGCTGTGGACGCGTCGTCACCGTAGTAGTCATCCAAGTCATCCAAGTTATCATCCTTTGGAGTCATCCACTTAAGGAGAGAG
The DNA here is from genome assembly GCF_036898095.1 of Palaemon carinicauda. Classification (NCBI taxonomy): domain Eukaryota; kingdom Metazoa; phylum Arthropoda; class Malacostraca; order Decapoda; family Palaemonidae; genus Palaemon; species Palaemon carinicauda. Next base: position 33,532,794 of record NC_090768.1, on the reverse strand, counting down.
CCTGGCTCTTTTATCATCCTGCATCTTCAAAGACAGTCTCTCTCTCTCTCTCTCTCTCTCTCTCTCTCTCTCTCTCTCTCTCTCTCAAAAGCCACATTTTCAACCTCCCCCTAGTATTCTCTCTCTCTCTCTCTCTCTCTCTCTCTCTCTCTCTCTCTCTCTACATCTACATCACAAGAAAAAAAAATCTTTGAAATGGAAGATACAAGGAAAACATCAGTCCTATATTTTACTGTTTGTTTTATGATCTTTCCATTTGAATTTTCCAAAACTCTTGTCATTACCTTACTCCAGATCTGTATTATTGTTTTATTTTTAGCTTTACTCTTTTCTGAAACTGATGAAAATCTTGATAAATCATAAAATTCATCATAATTCATATCTTTACTAGACCTTTTATAACATACTCCGTTTTCATATCCATATTTTTTTATTCTGTAGGGATTATTTAAGACACAGTATTTCACAAAGTTTACTTGTTTGCTTATTAATTTTACAATTGCGATAAAAGTCGAAGGTTTGTTGTTGCTCATATTTTTATTTATGGTATTGCTAAAAGGAAACTATAAGAGAGATTACTTTAGTGTCATATATGGATGAGATCATGGTGAGGGGTAGATGGAGATGGTAAGAACATGCTCTTTGCACTATCAATGAGAGATTAGTACACCAAACATCAATCTGGGCTCCACAAGTTACGAGAATAGTTGGAAGACCCAGACGTACATGGCTGAGGATTATGGAGCGTTAATTAGGAGATGATGAATTGAGAAGCATTGATTTGAAAGCTGAAGATAGAGACGACTGGCGAAGTCTAACCGAAGCCCTTTGCGTCACTATGCGTAGGAAGAGATGATGATGATGATGATGATGATGATGATTGATAAAAAGGGGAGAATTCTTATTTAACAGTTACTCTGTCTGCGTGTATATTTCCAACTGTAATTCAACCCCCCCCCCCCCTTTCCAAGAAGCGATAAGGTATTAGTAGAAAAATCAAAATAAAGAAGGGATTAGAGTTAATTTAATGTTCGAAGTTAAGAAACTTCTTTTGGATCCTTGTTCGACCTTGACCTAATTTGCATCTTTATTACATTCATAACAAATGCTGCCAAAAGTGCGATTTCTATTTCTTTGAACCTATTTAAAGTATAATCATTTCTGGCTATTATGATGACTACCTCCATGTTGTTTTCATTATTATTATTATTATTATTATTATTATTATTATTATTATTATTATTAGTAGTAGTAGTAGTAGTAGTAGTAGTAGTAGTAGTAGTAGTAGTATTTGTTAAGCTACAACCCTAGTTGGAAAAGCAGGATACTATAAGCCCAGGGGCCCCAACAAAGAAAATAGCCCAGAAAGGAAAGGAAACAAGGAAAAATAAAATATTTTAAGAACAGTAACAACATTAAAATAAATATTTTCTATAGAAACTATAAAAACTTTAATACGTTTTGATCTGTCTGAGTAATTGCTGTTCTGTTATTTACTTGTACTCAACGAAATTGTTGAGCGTAAAGCCGTTTAATTTTTTGTTGTTGATTTTTCTCCTATTTAATGGTATTACATCTCGTAATTTTATGCAAACAAATGTATTCATTTCTACTCTTTGCTTAAATGATATTCTTACTAATATTATTACTACTGCTTTTACTACTACTACTACTACTTCTACTACTACTACTACTACAAAATGCTATCTCAGCGTACGCAAAGAGCATTCTGATATTTTTCCGCGTTTAAATTCGAAATGATATTTCAAGCTTTTAAAACTATTGACTTTTATTGCGCAAGTGTTAAAGGGGAAGGGCCCTTGCCACCTGCAGGCGTTAATCCCAGATGAAAGTGGTCATTTTTCACCTCTATGACTGTTCGGTTCCCTCGTGTTAGATAATCGTATTCATTTAAAGGGAGTGGAAGAGGCATACTGTGCGAAAGGGTCATTTGCACTTGTTTCTATTTTTCTCAGTGTTATGATACTAATACTCTTCTATTCAACGTAATATTTTTGGTGAATGAATGTTTTAAGAGGCATACTGTCCCAGAGGGTCATGTGTACTTGTTTCTGTTTACCTTCTCCAACTTCGTTGCGAAGGTTATGTTTTGATAGGCGTATGTTTGTATGTCTGTCTGTGTGTTTTCGATTGTGTTTGGCTTCGCCAACTTCGTTGCAAAGGTTATATTTTGATCGGTGTGTATTTGTTTGTATGTCTGTGTGTGGTTTGTGATTCGCATAAGTATAAAAGTATTTGACCGAATCTCATCAAAGTTGGGATGATGGTTGGATATGATCCACGGACAATTTTATTAGATTTTGGGAGTCATTGTGTCAAAAGTCAAGGCCAAGGTTACAAAAAGGTCAAAAACGTATTTCTACCATATCGTGGTCAATTTTTATCTGATTAACATGGAAATAGTGTCAAAAGGTGCATACTTCAATTGCCTATCTTATGATATGCAACATAATATAGGCGGAGGTATGCGTTCCACCGAGTGCCCATTGCAGTTTTCAGTGTTATGATACTTTTACTCTTCTCAAGTTTTATTTTTTATGAATGAAAGTTTATACTGGCATATTTAAATGTACACTTCCTTTTTTATGTTAATGGTACAAGGAAATAAAGTAATTCGAAAAAATGTAGGCCGTGGCCATTTTGAGAATTTATTGGACCTCTATCCAAGTAATGTTGACAGATATAGTTTCCTTAAATCTCGTTACGGAAAGGCCTTGAGATCCAAACGCTAAAGGAAATTCCCCTAAATGTCACCCTTAATGCAAAGTTATACCCTTCTTGAGCACTCAATAAGCCAATTGAAACAAGGGTATTGATTCGCATAAAAATTCCCGAGTGGGCCATGCAACAAGCGGTGTTGTTAGCGAAATTATTGCTGCTCTCTCTCTCTCTCTCTCTCTCTCTCTCTCTCTCTCTCTCTCTCTCTCTCTCTCTCTCTCTCTCTCTCTCTCTCTCTCAAAAATTGTAAGGCTTGGTTAGACTAGTGCTGTATATATAATAATTTATTTTTTAATTCATGAATATAATATGCTTTATTATATACCTGCGACCCGTCAAAAATGACGGCTAAATATTTAGATAGATATGCACACACACGCACACATACAGATTCAACCCTTCCCACTCAGTCTCTCTTTCCTAATTGCAACAGGCAAGGTTGGGAAATTTGTGGGAGGTTTCCGATTGTAGGCTACTCGGGGTAACCCCTCTCACCAGAGTATTACTACTCCCTTTCCCCTTAACCCCCCCACACACACACACACACACACATATATATATATATATATATATATATATATATATATATATATATATTTATATATATATATATATATATGTGTGTGTGTGTGTGTGTGTGTAATAAATACTGAAAAACAGGTTAATGATGTACTGTAATTACTGGTGTTAATGCATTTCTTATCTTTTGTACTGATGTCAAGTGTAACAACGTTGTACCACTATTTAACCACATATGGTTCTTTAGCTATATATATATATATATATATATATATAGAGAGAGAGAGAGAGAGAGAGAGAGAGAGAGAGACTTGCTCTATTACATAGGGGTGATGATTCTGTAAAAGCTATGATTATACATGTTTATTAATTTTGCGTAATCTACAACTAGTAAACTGCTACTTCGCAAGGTGTGATACACCCAAAAGAAAAATATCAGAAGACTTCCCACGCTTGGGTTTGCTCGTCCCAATTCATTTCTGAGCCGCGCGTTGCGGTTCGGTTTTTAATAGGAAGTTTGGTGATTACAAGAACAACTCTGCCGGTTTCGCGCGAGCAAAACGCGGAAAAGCAAATGCCATGTTTGCTGGCAGCTCATTCATCGAAGCGTGCGGTAGCCTGAATAATTGTTGGACCGGAGCTACTTAGCTGGGAAGCCTAGTTCGAAGTTTTTAGTAACTGTTGAAAATAATTTAATTGCATAAGAGGAGACTAATACTGTTTTGATTGAAATAGTAGATCTTGCTTAATATTTCTATTAGCTTCAGAAGTTATATGATTCGAAAATGATGAAAAAAGGAGCTATATATATATATATATACATATATATATATATATATATATACATATATATATATGTATATATATATGTATATATATATATATATATATATATATCTTTAGGAACAAATTCTAGTTTACTATTATCTAAGATAAAAATTTGTGGAATATTACGTTTTAGTTTGAAATAGACTTCCCATTGGTTCTGAAAGAAAAGCATAGATCTATCCCTTATATTATGAAATTATTGCAAATTTAGTGTATGAAATGTGCTTTTATTAATTGTCATAGTTAAAAAGTAATTGAGTGGTCAAATTTTATTATACATTCGTCCAATAACAATCCAAAATAATCGTGTCGATAAGCAGAAAGGATAAGTTTTAATTGTAATCTATGTCACGTTTGCATCGTCTGGAAAGGACTGCTAATTGATATAACTATTTCTCAAAATATCCCAAGTATTATGATCATGTGACTGATGTTGTTAATCACCTGGAAGCCAATATTAAAGCATCAGGACTAGCGACTTCTGCGTATCTTGTGGTATGGCTTCTGACACACTGTCGATTTTTGTTTTGTTTTTTTCAAGTAAATGTGAATAGATTTTCGTTAGGTGAGAACTTGTAGTTTGGATAAGCTAAGTTAATGAATCCTTTTAATAATATAATTAATTTTTTTTCATATATTTTCTTATCTGATCATGCTATATATATATTTATTTTTTTTTCTTATTTGATTCAAAGTAGGTTATCAAAGTTTCAAGATATTTTTGTGAACTTCAGTTTAAAAAGAATTGCCAATTTGTTTTCAGTGAAATAGAATAAGAATATTTACCTCGTTTTTTTTAATAAGTTATATTATTATTATTATTATTATTATTATTATTATTATTACCTAATCTACAGCCCTAGGGCTCCAACAGGGAAAATAGCCCAATGAGGAAAGGAAATGAATAAATAAATAAACCATATAAGAAGTAATTAACAAATAAAGTGAAATATTAAAAAAAAAAAAAAACATTAGCAACATTAAAACATATATTCCATATATAAGGAAGTGGATCTTTTAATACCTTGAAAACGGACTCGAATTTCTAAGACTGCTCGAAGTGGCTGTCCGTCTGAACATCCATAAAGGAAATAAGGCGCCTCTGATAGTCAAGACCGCATTCCATAATGAACAATTTCTGGAAGCTGGAATCTGCCTTCCCTCCCCCCATCCTCTCAATTCCCAATTGGACCGTGTTAAACCACAGTGACAGAGTTTCTACATTTGCAAGATGTAGTCGTGGATCCATTTCTCACTAACCCATTTCTCTCTCTCTCTCTCTCTCTCTCTCTCTAGTCGTGGATCCATTTGTCTCTCTCTCTCTGTAGTCGTGGATCCATTTCTCTCTCTCTCTCTCTCTCTCTCTCTCTCTCTCTCTCTCTGTAGTCGTGGATCCATTTCTCTCTCTCTCTCTCTCTCTCTCTCTCTCTGTAGTCGTGGATCCATTTCTCTCTCTCTCTCTCTCTGTAGTCGTGGATCCATTTCTCTCTCTCTCTCTCTCTCTCTCTCTCTCTCTCTCTGTAGTCATTGGATCCATTTCTCTCTCTCTCTCTCTCTCTCTCTCTGTAGTCGTGGATCCATTTCTCTCTCTCTCTCTCTCTCTCTCTCTCTCTCTCTCTCTCCTTCCTTCAACTTATGCACGTGTTGAGTGATTATCTTTGTTTTTCTTTCCACGTCTAATTCATGTGTTCTCGTTACTCTCTTCCTGTTTTGAATGCTTGATTTATTTTTCATTCATCATAATGTTATTCATTTTAGGATGATGTCATTCATAAAGTCCACTCAGGTTGCTGTTTGATTTATATGTAGGAAGGTGTAGATTTGTTGTATCTCCGATCTTAGGCCAGATGTTCATAGCCCCAGCAATGAGAGTTCTAATGTTTTCTAAATTTCAAAATGAAGCTGTATTAAATTCTCTGTCTATGTCTCTCTCTCTCTCTCTCTCTCTCTCTCTCTCTCTCTCCCCACCCCGAATTAGATGGTTCAAATCCGAAAATAAATTTTGCAAGGCATTTACCGTTTTAAAAACGGATATATTGACGTTAAGAAGTGATATTATGGTCATCAACCCGCAAAAGTTAATAACGAAGTAGTGTAAAAATTACGGTCGCCTGTATTTTTACTGAAATACGACTGAGAACAGTATATTTATGGAGACTTTCCGATTAAAATTACGAGAATTATTTTTAACAGTGTAAAATGAAACAAAATACACACGCCCACAAATATTTCTTTTGTCCGTCAACGAAATCTAAAAGAACAACAACCTATAAATGTCATTCGGTATATTGATAACTGAAAGGAGGAAGCTGAGTAAGAGACCACCGACGAAGGTAGATAGACGAAGTCGTTGACTTAAAGGTAATACTCGATAGCCATATTCCGGATCCGAATCAATTTGCCTACATTAAGCGGCTTTTGTCGAGCTGAATGAAATGGGAATTATCCTTTGATGGTTTATTACGTTTTGATCTTCAGTTTTTCTTACTGCAATTGTCTTTATGTACTCTAGGTGATCGCCACTAACTTATCATATCTTTTTTTTTTTTTTTTGGTATATAGTTGTAGCGTTTTGTGTTTTTTTTTCCTTAGAGTTGTGTTTGATTGGTGGAATGATCAGACACGCAAACCATAGGTAGCGAATATGAGCCGTGCTCATGACTCGATAGTTCTCATCAGGGGACAACAGCCATAGCCTAGCCTTTCCTGGTCCTAGGTATATATATATTTATATATATATATATCTATATATATATAGATATATATATCTATCTATCTCTATATATATATATATATATATATATATATATATCATTATCTCCTCCTCCAGCGCCTATTGACGCAAAGAGCCTCGGTTAGATTTCGCCAGTCGTCTCTAACTTGAGCTTATAATTCAATACCTCTCTATTCACCATCGTATATATATATATATATATATAATATATATATATATATATATATATATATATATATATATATATATATATCATTACTCACTTTTCTCGCCGTATGGATCTTGTAGCTAGATGTAGCAAATCTTTTGAGTAGACTTCTTTTCGTGAGCGTAGCCATTTTCTGCTTAAAATGGGACGTAATTCATTCGTATATTTATCCACTTATCTTACTGTTTCTGTTACAATGATGCTCTTTTAATCACTCTTGGCAGTTCTCTTTAAGATTATTACAGAACTAGTGTGCGCGATCCGTCAAAAATGATGGTTGAATATTTAGATAGATATGCAAAGACAGGCACAGGCACTAGCGCACATATTCTACCCTCGATACCCACTCCCCTTTTCCGAATAACATCACGGCAGTTGTGGTTTCTGAGTGTACCTCTCTGTGTACCCCTTCTCACCAGGTTATGACTATTTTTTCCCGGTTGGATATGTATTTCTGTTACTTTTTTCCCTTTTTTCCAAGTTTTGAGGCATGAAAATTTATTATACAGAAAACTCAGTTTAATTTTAAAAATTTGTTTGGTTTCATTAACTTTGTTATGAGTAAATCACAGTTTTATTACCACATTTTCTCTTTAAGGACAATAAATCAACCACATCTGCTTGAAAAAAAAATCCAAATTTGCCCGCCTGTAGTAGCAATAATTCGAACTTTATTTCCGTATCAGCGGTGATTTCCCGGAAAGTATATCCGGGTATTATTGTATATTCAGGTATTATTGTATAAAGGCATCTATCTTTCCCTATTTTTCCAGGAAGAATAAATTCTCTTTGGCAACGCGCCGTGAAGGAGAAATGTTTTTTTTTTTTCAAAGTTTCGAAGGGAGGAAAGAAGGATGAAGTGATATAAAAGATTTTATGAACACTGGAACTGTTTAGTTTTTTTCCACTGCTTGAGTAAAGGGCTAAATATTACTCTATAAATCTCTCTTTATATCTCCTACCTTTGTATTATATTTCTTTATTGCTGGTACTTGGAGGAAATTCTCCCACAGAAACAAATATATTCATCTTGCATTGAACTTTTGCGCTGTTATTACATTATTTTCTTGCTCTGCCTAGCTATGTATATGCCATGAGTTTAATTGGTTCTAATTTTGCTTTCGTTGCGATGTGTACGTAGTTAAAGAAGGCGTATATAAAGTACAACAACGATTGCAGCCGTTTTTAGTCCACTGCAGGACAAATGCCTCAGACATGTCTTTATTCATGTCTGGGGTTGGGTCAGTTTTCATCACCACGCTGACCACTGTGGATTGGTGATGGTGGGACACTTTAGTGTGATCGCTCATAGCAAACCAACCTAGTATGAGTGGCCATAACTAGTACAGTTTTGTTGATTATGACGATACAATATACATATATATACATATATATATATATACAGTATATATATATATATATATATATGTATATATATATATATACATACATACATATATATATATATATATATATGTATATATACTGATTTGTGGACGTGGCTGAGTGTGGCTCACATGTGGTAGTCCTGTGGATTCCTCCTTGTTTAATACCCTCCATTCACCTAGTCACCTAGCTGTAAATGGGCACCAGAATTGATTGGTTTTAAGGAAAAAAGTAGTTAGGCTTGCAACCTGCTGTAAAACTATAAGGATGTACATTAAAGATGACCCGCTCCAGAGTGGAAAGAGCAGGATGATTGAAATAATATTGAGAATATTTTCCCGCTACGCTCTCATCTTCTGTTGCCTGGTTGCGATCTATTTCTGCTGGCTAAATACAAGGTATATAATTCCCAGCTTAGGTCAACATAGGCCCAACGGGATTCAATGTAAGTTACCCTTAAAATATCTCGATTGGTATCGATTCCTTTTTCTCTATATTTTTCTTAGTAAATGAATTGGTAAAATATGTGACATATGAACACGTGTTTTTTATGATATTCAGACGGTAATATCTTCCCTTTATTTTTTTTATCAATTATATATATTTTCATTACTAAGATGGAAACAATATGAAGGCTACTAAATGCAGTTTAAGGGAAATAATTGACATATAAACAAAAGAAATATATGAATATAGTGCAGTGTATTTTATTGTTTAACAGCCTATAACCAAATTGTAATGAAATAATTATTTCTCACCCTTATTTGCATTAATATCACTTACGCGTTGAATGGGACGTTTCTCTAATTTTCGCTCGAAGGAAAGCCACGAATCGAAAAACAGCCCCCGTAATAGATTACTGCAATAATCGGTGGCTTTAAAAGGATCCATTTTCATCCTGCAGCAATTCCGGAATAATTGAACCATTCGAGAACGAGATTAAGATCAGTTGTTATATCATTCACAAACAAAAGGACGAGAGTGGCAGATGTTGATTCATCCTAGGCCGGACACATTTTACTCTGGCGAAAGGAATGCGCCGGAGGAAATAGGCAGTTAAGTCCATAGGAGATTCTCGCTAGTGTTTTCTGTTGCTTTTTCAATTACAACTTTGCTTTGAGCATCTTTCATATCGTTGCGATGTGCTTGTTCCTTATTTGGTAATGTCTTATTTCTATTCCTCACTGGGCTCTTTTCCCTGATGGATCCCTTTGGCTTATTGCATTCTGCTTTATCAACTAGGGTTGTAGCCTAGCTAGTAATAATAATAATAATAATAATAATAATAATAATAATAATAATAATAATACAGTGTTTATTTCATTCTTAAGATTTAGCTTACCATTTACAGTTATACATTTCATCCATCCGATGTGAATTCTTAATCCATTTCAAAAGCCTTTTATAAAATTTTTCATTTATTTTTTTTTTTATTTTAATTTACATTTTTTTCATAGAATCTTCTTGCGGATTAGAGTTTTAATGTCCGTAGGGTTGTCAGGACGTACTTTTAAGTCTTTAAGTATTCTTTTACTTATATTTTTTGAGGCACTTGAGTGTTACTTAAGTGGTCTTTCAATTATTAGTTTTATTCTCAAGTGATACTTTATTCTATGCGATAATTTAATTTTTCCTAAGACATTCTTGTAAATGTTTTTTATACAATTAGAATATCATACTTATTTGGAGGATTAAGTTTAATATTTCATGATGTGAAATTTTTTTTTTTTGTATCCAGAGAATTTTCTAAATGTTTATTTATTTATTTATTTATTTATTTTTGTTGTTGTTACGTACCTCGTTTTTAAGGTTTAACAGCTCGTTGCTTTTTCAATGCTTAACAGTTCATGGTAGCCTTTGGAAACGTATTGCCTTACGTTTTCCTTAGCACTTCACTGGCTTAATGTTATGTAAAGTTCCAGCGTCTTACATTTCATGGAATTGTTAAGGCCTTAGATATTCGCCAGAATTACAATACACGTTTTCTTTAGTATTTTTCGTAGGTTTATTTCTTCTTTTCTCTTCCAGGCTCCTCTTTTGTATCATCTTTATTGAATTAAAAGAATATCCAATCGATTTAGGGTTTCCAATAGGATATTATTGTCTGTTCTACACTGCTAGAAAAAAAACCGTGATTTTAATCAGAAATTCTTAGTAAAAATATATTACTCACAACAGTATTTCAGTGAAATACATGCAGCCGTAATTTTACCATACTTTGTTATTATATTTTACGGGTTGGTGACCTTAATATCACTCCTTAACGTCAATATATCCATCTTTAAAACGGCAAATGCCTGGCAACATTTATTCCAGGATTTTTACAGTTTTTACGTCTCATAATTCTTTAATTAGCCTAAATGCTCTGCATTATGATTGATGACAGGTTATTATTTAAAAGGCATTTTGGATGCATCACTATAAACGTCACTGCAAAGTATCCGTTTCCTGTATTAAATTTAATTTGGATGTAATAATCTTTACACAGCCATTTTATTTAGTTTTAATTGTTATTGGATGGGATTGCTTTCAATTATTATTATTATTATTATTATTATTATTATTATTATTATTGATAAGTAAGCTACAACCCTAGTTTGAAAAGCAAGATGCTATAAGCCCAAGGGCTCCAACAAGCAAAAATAACCCAGTGAGGAATGGAAATAAGAAAATACATAAACAATGTGAGAAATAACTAACAATTAATAAAATGTTTAAAAAATAGTAACAACATCAAAACAGATATTTCATATATAAACTTTAAAGAGACATATATCAGCCTGTTCAACATAAAACATTTGCTGCAAGTTTGAACTTTTGAAGTTCTACAATAGTTATGCAATAGTTCCCTAATTTTTCGTTCTTACCTACTGAGCCATATCAAAATGCCAGTTCAGTTTATTATCTTTTATACATTTCACCCAAACAGTATGTAAACTAAATAGGTGTTATATATATATATATATATATATATATATATATATATATACAAGATGTATCTCAAGATGAATGGTTATCAGGGGAATAGCCTATGTAAATAAATTCTACTGTTCGAGGACCGTGTTCCACCAAAAGTCAGAGGTTGAGTTTCACACAAAAAATGCGTTCCACCAAAAAACAAAGGTTGCGTTTCACACAAACACAAAGTTTGTGTTCCATAAAGAGTTTGCTTTCCACCAAAAAAAACAAAGGTTCCGTTTCACAAGAAACAGAGGGTGCGTTTCAGTGAAAAACAGTTTGCATTCTACACAAAAAAAAAAAAAAAGGTTTCACTTCACCAAAAAACAAACGTTGTGTTTCAACCAAAAGAGAAACAGGTAGCGTTTCACAGAAATAAAATCAGTTTGCGTCCCACCAAAAAGACAAACAGTATGCGTTCTATTAAAAAAACAAATAGGTTGCGTTCTACCAAAAAACAAACAGGTTGCGTTCTACAAAAAAAAAAAAAATGTTTTACCACAAAATAAACAGAGGTTGCGTTCAACCAAAAATATGCGACTGTACATGAACCAGAGGAAGAAGTCCCAGCATCCTGGACATCGATTTATCTTTAGCCTCTTAATTTGGTAAATGTTGTTCTCTTATATTCTCCAGAATTTAGGTTGGTTCGGTACAGCAGTCATAAATTCTGTTGGCCGCCTAACGATACGAGGTTTTATTCCAAGTTAAACGTTTTGTTCTATGCAAACGTTTATTGCAAGTCGCCGTAAACAAAATGTGACACGACCAGCGAACTCCGCTTCGGACATTGGGAGGTCTTTTGGTAATTGTAGAATTGCGCGTACTTTATGGTTGGCATATTTCGTTTTCGTTTTTGGGGGGTTTTGCAAAGAAAAGTAATACATTCTCTCTCTCTCTCTCTCTCTCTCTCTCTCTCTCTCTCTCTCTCTCTCTCTTGGATTCAATATAGATATTTATACACTTTGATATGTTTTCTTCCTATTCATTTTATCTCTCTCTCTCTCTCTCTCTCTCTCTCTCTCTCTCTCTCTCTCTCTCACACACACAACGATATTAGGCATAGATTACAGTATTACCAAAATGGATCTTTGGCTTTCATGAAAATAAATGGGAATATGAGAGAAAAAAAAATGCTGATGTAAAAACCTATCCAATATCCTCTTATTAGAAAGTTGTGGTATTTTACGTATAAACTTAGAAGAAAGAAAAAGTCTGTCTGGTCCAATCCCATTCTTTATAGCCAATAATCAGGCAGCAAAGGATCGTAATTTTAAGGTAAAGACTTTTTAAACTAATTGCTAGCATATAAGACTTCCCAACCGGACACATAAAGTCCAGGGAAGAGAAATCCGAAACGTAGCTAATCTGACCAGTCGAGGCCTTCCCCGTAAGACATAAAACTCCATTACCATAGAAGGGAAAATGAATCTTATGGGATCCTGTCTCTTAGACACAGGAACTTTTCGCTTTTACGACGCCACGTAAGAATGGCTTTGAATGGCTGTAAAGGAGAGGGGTTTCGAGACCGTTCAGCGGTGTTGGCGGCATTACGGCATCTATTGTCATAAAGGCATAGAGAATTGGATCCGACTCGGAGGCTAATTGAAGAGAACTGAATACCAATGAAAGATTATATTCTTCTGTTATGGCTGCTCGCTCTGCTGAACCCAGCGCTGGGTAGAGTTATTGCTGAATCTGTGGCATTGGGGGTCATAATGCACTTGCTATGGGGAGAATGCGAATGGGAGCATGATAGAAGGGTGTTCGGGATGCTGCAGTACAGAATTTTAAGATGGCGAATCATTGAAACGTTCGTAATATTGTTATTGTTTGGTGTATAGTCCATGATCTCTCTCTCTCTCTCTCTCTCTCTCTCTCTCTCTCTGAATCATTAAAACATTTGAAACGTTACTATTGCTTGCTGTATAGTGTATCATCTCTCTCTCTCTCTCTCTCTCTCTCTCTCTCTCTCTCTCTCTCTCTCTGAATCATTAAAACATTTGAAACGTTACTATTTGCTTGTTGTATAGTGTATCATCTCTCTCTCTCTCTCTCTCTCTCTCTCTCTCTCTCTCTCTCTCTGAATCATTAAAACATTTAAAACGTTACTATTGCCTGCTGTATAGTTTATCATTCTCTCTCTCTCTCTCTCTCTCTCTCTCTCTCTCTCTCTCTCTCTCAAAGCAGGAGACATACAAAAGTCACAATTCTTGTGGTTTACTTGCAAATAAGCTCGCGTAGCTCCATTTGTAAGCAATTTGCAAATTTTGCTGCTGCAACTCGAGTTGATTGGTGATAGTCTTCAGTCTTGCAGCAAGAAAAGAGACTTTTGTGTCGTTCGGTATGTTTTCACGCATGCTGTTCGTCTGTATCCTTCCTGAATTTTTATATTTTTCCCTCGTTTTGTACTTTATTTTGTTAGTTTTATTTCTTTTAATTGTATTTTCTCTTTTTTTTAAAAATCATTTTCCTTAACGCTAAATAATTTTCATTATAAAAATTGTTTATATTTTTCCCTTGTTTGTACTTTATTTTATTAGGTTTATTTTTTTTAATTGTATTTTCTCTTTTATTTTTAAAAATATTTTTTTTAATGCTAAATAATTTTCATTATCAAAATTATTTAAGTGTAAAGACCTCAATGATATTATAAATCATTTTGAAAATAGTAATGTAATTTTCGAATGATTATTCAGTTCACTTTCTCCGTATACCAAAAATCCTTCGACATGTTGCCATAGAAACTTCGTCAGTGTTTCATCATCATATCCTCCTACGCCTATTAACGCAAGAGCCTCGATTAGATTTCGCCAGTCATCCCTAACTTGAACTGTTAATTCAGTACTTCTCCATTCATCATCTCCCACTTCACGCTTCATAGCCCTCAGCCATATAGGCCTGGGTCTTCCAACTCTTTCAGTGTTTACCATAATATAATTGAATAGAAGAAGTTGCCGTATTCACATAATGAACTAGAATCTCTCTCTCTCTCTCTCTCTCTCTCTCTCTCTCTCTCTCTCTCGTGAGATACCGATCGATAATTCCCTTTTTTTGGTCTTTTCTTAAGGTTTCCTGACCTTTGCTTCCTCCCTTTTTCTCTTTTTTTCTGTATTGCTTTTCTTATTTCCTGTTTCACCCCCAGAGAGATATTCACTCGAGGAAGAAAGGTAAAAAAAAAAATAAAATAAAAAGGAAAGGATAGAGGAAAGGGGAAGGGGGAAAATCTGCATGGAGTAAGCAAAAGATATTTGTCACAAGGAGAGCGTAAACCCAAACGATGAATCACTTTAGGGTGCTCTGGGCACTTCCGAAATTTCCCCCCTCCCCCTCCACCTCTCCCCCTCCTCCAACTCCCACTTCCTTATGTAAGGATTTTGGTGTTTGACGTTTCATGCGTTGGCGTACGAATAGAGTAGATTAAAACAGAATTGAGAAATCAGTATTTTAGATTTTTTTTTGATATTTAAAATGCCGAACAATATTTTTGGATAGTTTTGGTGTGTATGATTTCGTTTTTACTAGGATAATTTCTTTTCTCTTTTGTATTGGTCATTTTTATTATGTACATATATATATATATATATATATATATTTATATATAAATATATATATATATATATATATATAAATATTTATATATATATATATATATATATATTTATATATAAATATATATATATATATATATATATATATATATATATATATATATATATATATATATATCTTTTTACACATCATTTTTATATGTTAACATTTCATTCCTAACGTTCAATATATCAGAAATCGTTTGCTTACGACATTTAATATCGTCGGTGTGTATTGACTGTTGCCCTGAGACACTGAATCCCACAGAAGTGACTGATTGAAAAATCCGATGGCGGCTTCTCAATGGTCTATCAATATTAAATGAATAGAATTGCTTTCATAGGTCAGTCGAAAAAGTCTGGTCACTAAGGGCAAACCGATTAAGTTTCCCACAAACAAGGATTTGCTGGGATATATAATAGTTCTGGAACACTCCAAATGGAATGATGATGATGTAAATGAATATGGATTCTTTTGTTTTATTATATCCGCCAAGTAAGTTAAGTGATTGAGTTGGTTCATTTATTTGTCTGTCTTTGGACAGAATTTCGTCAAAACTACGCTGCGGGTTTTTATGAAATGTTCACAGAAGAGAAACCTTAGGTCATGGATGACCCATTAAATTTGGGTGTTGATCCGGATCCGGATTCTAGATCCGGATTTGCATTTTTTCTGTGTGTCTGTGAAGAGGATTACGTCAAAACCACTCAACAGATATTGAGGAAATTTTCGTCACAGATAGATCTTAGGTCATGGACGACCCCAATAAGTTTTGAGGATGATCCGGATCCGGATTCTAGATCTGCATTTGTATTTTCTCCATTTTAAAGATAACGTCAAAACTACTCGATGAATTTTGACGTAATTTTAGCACAGATAGATCTTAGGTCATGGATGACTCCATTAACCTTTGACGGAGGTCAGAAATCTCTGATTGCACTTATTATTATTATTATTATTATTATTATTATTATTATTATTATTAATATTAATATTATTATTATTATTATTATTATTATTATTATTGATATAGGATAATAATAAAGCGATAAATGGGAAAGATAAAGACAAGTGTAGTGGTGATATGCGTTTAATATTACAATGCAAGTATTTTGGAAGAGAGAGAGAGAGAGAGAGAGAGAGAGAGAGAGAGAGAGAGAGAGAGAGAGTCGAATAACACGTATTTAATCTGCATTGTACCAAAACATTAAGACAGAGAATGCAAATAGTATTGCACAAAATAACGAGACAATAGCAATAGGGATTGGTCAAATGGAGCGAGTCTCCAGCACGAATTTTTGCTTCAAAGAGCACTGTTGACCTGTTTCTGGAATGATAACCAAGTTACTGTATATATACTGTATTATGAACTACAATAGGCCCTAAGGAATGAAACTGTACAATCTCTGGGGTTTGCCTTGCCTTTTTGATTTGTCCATGTTTTTAATAAATTTGAAAAAAAATTTCATATTTCGAATGACTTTGATAGATTTGTTCACATTTCTTAATAGCTGCGAGCGATTTTTCCATATTTCTAGTAACTTTTGAGAGAATAGTTCATACTTTTAATAACCGAGAGATTAGTTCATATTTCTAATAACTTCGAGAGATTTGTTGATATTTTTAATAACTTCGAGAGATTAGTTCATAATTCTAATACCTTATAAAGATTAGTTCATATTTCTAATAGCTGCAGGAGATTTGTTCATAATTCTAATAACTTTGAGAGATCTGTGAGCTATATTTTCTGTTAATATTTGTCTGCATCAACTTTTGAATTGTAATTGGTATAGCATTATCTAATGTTTTTATAATATGAATACGTGATTCCAGAACATCGTGAGTCCTAAAAACAGTAAAACACTGTTCTTCTTCGTCTGTATCTTTTTCCACTTTTATATGGGGTCGATGTTTCTGGCCAACTTTCTCCATCTACCTCTTTCCCACACTTCTTCACCGGTTAATCCCTTTGATCGAAGGTCATCCTTGATACAGTCCTTCCACCTTCGCTTTGGTCTCCCTCTCCTTCTCGTTCCCTGTACCTCCATTTCCATCACTCTCCTCCCAATACACTGTTCATGTCTTCTCATGACATGACCATACCACCTCAGTCTACTTTCTTGGATCTTATCTGATAGTTCTCTAACTCCTGTGGTACCCTTGATTACCTTGTTCCATTTCAACATTCTCATCTCTGCCACATCTAGTTTCTTCTCTTCTATACGCTTCCTAAACAAGGAAATGCAGCCGCATAATATCTTTTGAAAAATAATCCCGCAATATATAACCCCAACTTAAAGAAATAAGTAAAAGCGAGTGGTGCGATTACACGGTTGGCTTAGCAAAGATTTATGCAACTTTTCACAGTTGTTAATTTTGAGCCTGCAAAAGCTTAAGATAGATTGCCACTCGGGGAGGGCAAATTTCAGACGGTAGTTTGTGATTAATATCGTTTGTTGCGGCTTAGTTCCCAGATGCTGGACTTCTTTTAATCTTATGCAGATTGCAGGAATCCGTCCTCAGGAGTTCTAAATATGCGCACATCTACATTTGCGTCGGTGCTTTCAAGATTGCAGGTCGTTAGAACGAAATAATCGGTCTTATAGCGCAGAGTTACTGTGCTATTCAAGTGAGTATATCAGTTAGATGAGTTAACCTGCATTGTTAAAAAAGGATAAATATTTTCGGAAATTCTCCGTAAACGTATACTGTTCTCAGCCGTATTACAGTAAAATACAGGAGACCGTAATTTTACCTTTTTATTATCTTTTACGGGTTGGTGACCGTAATTGTATTTAATTTCGAATTCTACCTTTGGGAATGTATATCCACGGGAAATTAATTTATGATAACAGCTTCTAGTTGAGTAGAGATTCGAACCTATGCCTCTTAGCCGAAACCATGCCTCGCAGGCATGGTTTCGGCTAAAAGACTTAGGTTCGAATCTGCCCAGCTCGAAGCTGTTATCATGAATGAATTTCCAGTGGATATATATTCCCACGGGTATAAGTCGAAATGCCATTGTGGTTGATAATTGTATTGATTAAAATCACGAATATATATATATATATATATATATATATATATATATATATATATATATATATATATATATATATATATATATATATATATTGTATATATAAACCATAATTACCACTTAATCTCTCGAGGTGCTCTTACATTTTGATTACAATTTTACTTATAAACTGAAAAGTTTGCAAAGGAAAGGATTCCTTTTTAATTTTTTGATAAAGAAAGTGAGGAAAGTAATCTCCGCATTTCAAATTCAACGTATGAGTTATATTTTTTCCCGGAAAAACCTTTTAGTATCGTGCTATTCTAACTAGGTTTGTATCATAGCTAATAATATTGATAATAATAATTATAATTTTATCACCGAATATAGTGATGACCTATTAACTTCACAATGACTGCAAAAACTGTACAACAATGACTCCCATTTCCTCTGATTTCATCATTGTTGATTACGATGGTGTACTGAAAAGATAGTGATGAATGTAACAATTATGAGGATGACGCTGATTATAGCACAAACGATAAATTTACCGGAGGTAATTACATATTGGAAGGACGACATTTATTAAGGAGTATTTTCTCTTAGCTTTGTAAACTTGCTATCCACGTCATAAATCAGTCACTTTATAGCCTTAAGGACTAGTTTAATTGCTTTGACCTTTTGTTCTATTATAATGATCTTGAATATTCGAATTTATGATGTCAGATCCTTAGAAGAAAAATTAAGAATCTTAATACTCTTTGCGGTGATTCCCGAAGGTTTAAGGTATGTATGTTAGCCCATGCCTTTATACATATATGTGCATATGTATATATGTATATATATATATATATATATGTATATAGTATATATATTTATTTATTTATTTATATATAATATATATAATATACGTATATACATATACACATTCATATATACACAAGTGCATATATATACACCCATGTGTATATGTATACAGTATATATATGTATATATATATATATATATATATATATATATATGTATATATATATACATATATATACATATATATATATATGTATATATATATATATATATGTGTGTGTGTGTGTGTAATGTATGTATGTACATATATATGTGTATATATATATATATATATATAAAATTATGTATAATATATATTGACTATATATCACTAAAACATACAGTATCTCAAGTTATCATCGAGCTGGGGGAAGGAAAAAAAAAAACAAGGGTTTCCAAGCACTTCAGTGTTTATCCCATCTCTTCAAGGGTCAAGGGGTGTTACAAATATGAAAGTGCTTGACATTTCTTCTTTCATCCTTTCCTTCAGCTCGATCAATATATATATATATATATATATATATATATATATATATATATATATATATATATATATATGTATATATATATATATATATACGTATATATTTGTGTAAGCGTTCCGTTTAATAATATAGCCAATCAATTTATACATGTAAAGATGGGGTTGGGGGGCTGGGGTATAACGCTTGGTTCACATTTGGCAGGTCCTTTAATAGTTCTCTGTTTTAGCCCACAAATCCATCCAGCTAGTCATTGAGTCGTGATTGCTACTTTACAACTAAGGATTCTATAATTCGTACCACCTCTACTCCTGTAATGGGAACAAAGGTAAGATGGAAGTAAGAAAGATTATATATGCATACTTCTATGTATGTATTCATGTATGTATATATGTTTTTAGTTGTATATCACGTTCTGATGGTCCTGTTAATTTTACGTTCTTTGATCACCTTTCCTTTCGTGTGACACGGACGTTCTGTTATGTTGAAATATCCTATGACGAAAGAAATTTTATCAAACTTATAAATTTCATCTCTCTCTCTCTCTCTCTCTCTCTCTCTCTCTCTCTCTCTCTCTCTCTCTCTCTCTCTCTCTCTCTCACTTATAATCCCCTCGTAGTGGGAACCATCACGAATTCTTTTCGAGTGTCCGAGCATTATTGTGACACGTCAGATTCGGCATGTTTTCGGAATTTCAACTTGGGACTCCAGCAGTTGTCGTCATTTACAAATTGTTAAATGATGATGGTGTGACTGTCTGGTAAATATGCTTTTACCATCTATTTTTTTCTGTATAAGTCTTAACTGGTAATTAATTTAGCCTGGAAAGTGTTATTAGTATGTTGTGTGCAATCTCCTTTTCTTCTTTATAATGGCTGATTTAAAAGAAGTCATTTATTTATATATGGATTTGCAAGTATCTCAGTATTACCGGTACCCAGTTCACGTATTTCCTTCTGGAATGATTTTGATTAATTTATATTAAATGCTATTGAAACTAGATATGTTTTCGAATCCCATCGACATAAAATAAAAAAGAATATGATTTTGTTTATGAAGTTATCCTTCGAAATCTCCCTCCTCCCCGTTTTCTATAGCTCCATCTCTTCGCGCCCGGATTATCTGATGGAAGCCGTCGAAATCGAATCTTTACGTGCGGGTGACCCAGCCTCATTCACTTTTCTCGACACACAGCTCGACCCTTTCCAGGTCAGGTCATCTTTCGGACCAACACTGTCCTTATCGTTGAGATTATCATAATCTTCCTCCTATGTCCCTCTCGAAATGGTCGCTTCTTCTTTTTCAACTTCTGATTTTTTGAGTCTTCATTGTTACTATTAATATGACTCTTGAATTGTCGATGTCTTTTGTCTTTTATATTTATGATTTAATTCTAATTTTTTTATTTGCATTGTCCATGGAGGATTTTATTTGGCTATTTTGTTTGATGTATTCAGTGAGAGTAATGTTTACTCGGTGGAAGTTTTATACTATTTTTTTTTAGCAATTGCTGCTCTCTTTGTTTACTCCTTTCCTATAACGACTACGGTTGAGTAAAAGTATTATTCGTTAGTTCTTCCAAATCCTTATTTCCTGATAAGGCATATAACGATCTGTTTCTTTTTAACCCCCCTACCCCGTTTAGAGGTTTAAAGGCCGCTCATGAATGGCACAGGCAAGGGACCATGACATTGTCCTAGCAAGCAGGACAATGCCTTAGAGACTGACCATGTATGATCAGCGCCCAAGGCCCCTCACCACCCAAGCTAGGACCAGGGAGAGCCAGGCAAAGGCTGCTGATGACTCAGCCGGTAGACCTATAGGCTCTCCCAAACCCCCAACCTTAGCTCATAAGAATGGTAAGGTTGCAGACATTAAAGGAACTAACGAGTCTGATAGCGACTGGAATCCCCGTCTGGCAAACACCAGTCAGTGACGTGACCAATCACGCCACTAGAAATAAATGTCTTATTTTAAGTAAGATACCAACAGAAAATAAAGAAATACCTAAATGCGCACCATTTGTACTTCCTTAGGACTTTCAGGGAATCTTTTTCATTTTAATACCTTTCATAACAAAAACCTGTAAATATCTAAGTCTCTATTGTGACCCCATTTTCCATATGAGGCTCAATACTACATAGTATTTTATAAGTTTTATTCCAGCTGTGACCAAGTTATAGCATGATCTTCCTAATCGGGTAGTTGTATCGGTAGAACTTGAAAAGTTCAAACTTGCAGAATATTTTTTTTTATGTTCAACTGGCTGACATAAGAGCTTTTATCATTTATATATGAAATATATGTTTTGATGTTGTTACTGTTTTTGAAATATTTTATATTGTTCATTATTTCTCAATTCGTTTATTGATTTCCTTATTTCCTTGCATGACTGGACTATTTTTACCTCTTGGAGCCCTTGGGCTTATACAACTTTGTTTTTTCAATTAGCGTTATTTTTTTAGCTAGCAATAATTATAATAATTGTCTTATTCTCCCACTTCACCAGTCTGAAACATTACTGATATTTTTGTAATATATTCAAGTAATATAGTGATGGCATGACAGATGATGTACTTTTACATGTTCATTTATCAGAGTAGTATCATATGATCCTTTTGTGGCATCTGACTGCGTATTCCCTTAAGAAATCAGAAAATATAGACACGATTTTTCCATGGATAGGATTTGCATGTTTGTTTACAAGAATCTCTCCTCATTTCTCGAAACCTTTAAATCTCAAGTATACCTGAAGTATAGAATCATATCCGATTTTCCTCATTAAAAAGTTCTTACTATTCTCATTTGGTTACGGAATTCTGTAAGAAAAATATCCTCTTTTTAAACATAATCTCTGCGGTATAAATGAATCCAGTGCACATCAATCCATTCAAGATGTCTTATTTTTCTCTTTCGTTTTTGAATTTCTCTCTGATTGCTATAATCAGATTAAATTAGATTATATTAATTTTTTTTGAAAGTCTCCATCCCTTTATGATTTGCTCTAAGCCTCGTTTTCTGTGAGTTGAAACGAGAATTAATAATGTTTTATCGTCGTATGTTTTATTTCACTCCACCATAAAGCTGTTATTAGCTGGAGAGAGATGAATTAACAACGTATTAGTGAAATAATCAGGAATTAAGTTGCTCAGGGGTCTCTAAGCTACGCTGGTAACAGCTCCACTATCTTATACAAAATGGGAATTATGTATTTACGGTTTTCATTACTCATATGCATCATACTATGTATGATATACACAATTAGGTATGCATAAGGCTATATGTTATGATGTGGGGATACATTAACCCCATAGGATGATGAAGTCAGCCACTCTCTGGGCAAGTGATTAAAGGGTACAGCGCTTAGCTGTCATTTGATAGACCCGTAGATCGCTCAGGACTTACCGTACACCTGTCGACGCAGCTGTAATTGGACACCAGCATTTATTATTAATAACTAAGCTACAATTCTAGTTGGAAAATCAGGATGCTATAAGCCCAAGGGATCCAAGAGGGAAAATAGCCCAGTGAGGAAAGGAAATAAAGGAAGCAGATAGAATAGTGTGCTTGAGCGTACCCTCAAGCAAGACACGTTAAGAAACTTTATATATATGTGTGTGTGTATATATATATATATATATATATATAATAAATATATATATATATGTATATATATATATATTTATATATATATATATACATATATATATATATATATATATATATAACAAGCTGTTGTCCATAAGAAGAGTAAAATTCTTAGGGCAATAGGTAACGCCCAATACACGTAATCTTGAAAAAAAACTTACACCCAAAACGAATTATACATTATAAGTTCTCGACATTCAAGGATACCCTTATGGGTTCCATAGTTGGGTAGCAGAACCTTAACCTCCCCTCCGTCAAAATACACGCACACACACACACAAACATATATATATATATATATATATATATAGGAGAAGAACCATAGGGAAAATGAAAATACGAAATATACGATTAAGTTTTGACCAGTTTCGTGATACTTCTTCAGTCCTCTGAAGAAGTATCACGAAACTAGTCAGGACTTAATCGTATATTTCGTATTTTCATTTTCCCTGTGGTTCTTCTGCATCTGAGCATCACGTTTTCCTGTGATTTTTTACGCATATATATATATATATATATATATATACACACATGAGAGTTTATGTGTGTGCATGATGGAATCAACGTACCGTCCGTACATGAATGCAATTATGAATGTTTATATTCGAGACCCTTAAATGATTTCTTAAAAACCATATATTCTTTATCTGCACTGACTTCCTTCCATAATTGCGTTACGCCAGGTGTTTCCCTAAATAATATAATTATACTTGAAAGACGAAGTAATTACGGAAAACAAAATTAACTCGGGAAAGCTGATTTGTCACTCGCCATAGAAGAGGGGACAAGGGAAGAAGAAGAAAAAGAAGAAGAAGAAGAAGAAGAAGAAGAAGAAGAAAGTCTTAACTGAATAACTCATAAATGATAAGTAATGAATAATAAATTCACTCACGTTTTCAGTTATGAATCTGGACAATGAATTCGGTCATTACTGAAGTGCGAACAAAGAGACGCGTGTTTCGTTGTTTGGATTCTGTTGCTTGTTGACTATGAAGTAAGGTCATACTTCACCCTACACCCCACCCTGCTCTCTCTCTCTCTCTCTCTATCTCTCTCTCTCTCTCTCTCTCTCTCTCTCTCTCTCTCTCTCTCTCTCTCTCTCTCTCTCTCTCTCTCTCTCTCTAGGTTTCAGTTTTGATATAAATAACTCTCCTTATCGGTGTGATCTAGTATAACATGAACGAAGTAGATTTTGCACTAGTGAAAACTCATATATTCTATTTGCAGAAAAGTCACTGTGAACTTACGCAGACAATCTCTCTCTCTCTCTCTCTCTCTCTCTCTCTCTCTCTCTCTCTCTATTTTCTTTAATTGTCAGAAAAGAATTTCTAATTTGCGAAAGAATTTCCATTTAATTTGAACTCTGGTAATTACTGTCCGTATGTTTAGTTTTCCCTTTTTTCGCACACAATTGCAGTGAAATTCTTATATGTAAGCATGCCAGAACAAAAGAAACATTTTAATTTCTTTAATTAATCTTATTAAGGGATGACGAAAAAAGCAATTGACTATAAGGTTCGAAATGTCATAATATGTGTAGTTCAGCGTGTATTTCAGTATACAACTAGAGGGGCACTCAGTAGAGCGCAGACTTTCGCCGCGGCAGCTTATTTCTCGACCTTTTACTCGACCTTGACTTTGACCTTTGATCTTAATATGTATTTATTGGCGGGGATTTTCATATCCTCAAATATGAACCAAATTGGAAGTCTCTGCGACAATGATGTCCAAACTTATGGCTGATTATGTGTATTGACCATTTTGCTTGATCTTGACCTTGACCTATGACCTTGACCTTCCAAAATTTAATCATTTCCAGCTATTTAAATTAAGGTTATTCACTTTACGATTAAAATTGTGGACAGGAGGTTGTTCTCAAACAAACAAACACACACACACACATACACACACACACACACACACACACACACACACACGGGGTAAAACATAACTTTTAAACTTCGATGGCGGAGGTAAAGTTTTTTTTTTTTTTACCATGATCAAAGTTGCTAAGGAAAATTCTCACGTATATTCTTTTCAATTCATTATTTAACAAAGAGAATAGAAATGTTAAAATGAGTATTTACTCGCGTCGTGAGAGAACACACAAACAGGGGCGAAAACATAACCTCCTTCCAACTTCGTTGTCGGAGGCAATCACATAGACGCAAGTGAGTTGCCGTGGCAGTAGTCTTCCCTTATTGAATTATGTTTCGTATTGCCTTTAAAGAAAGTTACCGTGTATTCCGTAACATAGTTTATTTCGTAGTAGGAATTCTGATATAGGATGATCGAGTGGGAAGAGTCAAGTCGCCTTTTTTCATCTTTGGTGGAAAGGATGATTATCCATCGATATTCGATAGCGGATAATGCGATTGTGATAACATTTTATCTGCGTTTGGGAAACACCATTATTTGTTTTGATATTGTCCTGGTTTTGCTTTAAGGTATAATGTTTTCCGTACTATCAGTCTATTGTTTTATAATTTATTTGTGTTCGTTATTACAAATAGAAAAATATCACCACAAGTTTTTTTATCATTTGATTTGCTTTATATATATATATATATATATATAATATATATATATATGTGTGTGTATATATATATATATATATATGTGTGTGTGTATGTGTATATATATATATATATATATGTGTGTGTGTGTATATATATATATATATGTGTGTGTGTGTGTATGTATATATATATATATATATATACATTTTTTTTACCTTATATCATACATTTACTATGACGCCAGATACACGAAAAAGATATAAAAATCTGCAATCACAAACCTCTTGGAAAATACTTTCATCACTGGTCGTGCAGAATCCGATAGACCCTAAAGACACGTCTATACCAATTGGAAATCAATCTCGCATGTGAGTATTTGCAACGCTGCATCTAATTATCAATTGGCAACTTCGACAGTAATGTGGTGATCAACAATGATAATTCGTTGCACGGTTATGGTGGGTTTACCATTTACTACTTTTTTAATATCCAATCCAAATGGAGGTAATAGGCTGCATGATTGCGTTGCTCTCTCTCTCTCTCTCTCTCTCTCTCTCTCTCTCTCTCTCTCTGTACATATATATATATATATTATATATATATGTATATAAAATCAATTAATATACATATATACATATACTTTTCGGTGTCTTACTAGGCCACTGAACAAATTAGACTGCCCCACTGCAAGAAAAAACAACAACAACAAAAAAACAACAGCATTGACGGTTTATTCCCGCTGTCAAAATTTGTCCATTCTTCATGGACCAGTCTCATAAATGATGACAGTGAAACCCGTTGAAACACGCCACTTATTTGCCGTGACATTCTTTATTGACCTGGGAATTGGAAATGGATAGAGTTCATCATGTAACCTGGTCATAAATTGCTTTCGTCTGCGCATAATTGTTTACGTGGGGATGCTGTTGACTTGCTGTAGTTACCTACATGGATACGGTCAACATAAGGAATGTCTGATGAAGAGTATGTTTGTGTATATTGTTTTCCGAACGTGCTGAGAGTACAAAAGATACAAGGAATATATCTTCTCTCTCTGTCTCTCTCTGTCTCTCTCTCTCTCTCTCTCTCTCTCTCTCTCTCTCATCACTAGAACTGACTTCAGAACGTGTAGAGAGCATAAAAGACACAAGGAATTTATTTAATCTCTCTCTCTCTCTCTCTCTCTCTCTCTCTCTCTCTCATCATCATCATCACCAGAATTGACTTCAGAACGTGCAGAGAACACAAAATACAAGTTTATTTATTCTCTCTCTCTCTCTCTCTCTCTCTCTCTCTCTCTCTCTCTCCCCTCGTTATTTGAATTGACATCATAAAAAACGTAAACGGCCAAGAAATCATGAGGTCGAAAATATTAAATCACGGACCAAGCCAAGCTCATCGTGGCGAATTTTTGTCTGAGAAATAAATCTTATCGCGATGTCCTTTGCAGATGTCCTACGCCGGGAGTCCTGCCCGTAGCACTCGCTGGATTGCATCTCCTTCAGTTAAGAAAAGCAGTTCACGAAAGCATTTTCCTTTGAAAAGGCCCATTGGAATGTTAAGCGGGTCTCGGTACGGTTGGGGTATCTATGATTCAGGAAACCGGATGCGATAAGAAGGTCGTCTTCCTTTGGGAAATGTTTCAGCTCAAAAGAAATCACCTTGAGCTGCGAAATCCTTTGATATCACTTTTGATTGAAGAAGCTTTGCAAAAACAAGTGTTTGATCTCCTTCGCAAGCAAACGAATGCAAATGCCAGGCGGATAGAGATTCACGGGGCCACAGGCGAGGCTCATGGCCTCTACTTTGAGTCCAAATTTGTCTAGGTTTGCGTGAAATAGAGCAATAGTTTATAAATTTTTTGGTTTCATTGGAAAGTTTATATTTCTTAAAATGGGTTCATGAAATTCAAAAGATTGTATAGGTTTTCACAGTCAATCGTGTTATTAAACCAAATGAGGTAGTTGATATTTTTCGAAAAGGTAAGTCACATGGAAAAATAAATTCATCGTCATATTTGTTTGTCTATGATAAAGGTTTTTCGAGAAGTAACCATTGGAAATGTTTTTTTTAGTTTCACAGGAGGCTTGTCATGGTGGCCTGTTGGTAACGCCCTTGCCTGGTGATCGCCAGATTAGGGTTCGATTCCCGCTCAAACTCGTTAGTTCCTTTGGTCGCTGCAACCTCACCACCCTTGTGAACTAAGGATGGGGTGTTTGTGGGAGCTTGTAGGTCTCTCTGCTGAGTCATCATCAGCCATTTCCTGACCCTCCCAGGCCCTAGCTTGGGTGGAGTGGGGCTTGGGCGCTGATCATATGTACAGTATATATGGTCAGTCTCTATGGTCTTGTCAATGTCCCTTGCCTCTGCTATTCATGAGTAGACTTTAAACCTTAAGCCTTTAACTTACGAAAATACGATTAATTTCACGTGAACAAAATTGTTCATTAAACTCGAGTGAGCTCGTAGATTGTTGATACACTCTTGATTTATAAATCAACATTGTAAATATGTTAATATTATAAAACTGAATAATGATAACTTGGAAAATATATTCACGGAATGAATATTCGAAGAATAATAAACGACTTTCTTCGTTTTCTCGGCTTCGGCCACGAGAGCGTCCCAAGAGACGGTATTATTCAGGACAGCGATATTCATGTCTTAATAAAGATAGAATATCCCGGGAGATATTTGCAAGGAGTCACATTAATGCGTAATGACTGCATGAGAAACACCAGCTCCCCCGAAGGACGCAGTCCTAACAATTTTCTTTTACAGTGTTTTTATTAATATTTCTTTTGGTGCGTTATTTTCTGTTTCTTATCTTAGTAATTATTGGTTTTTGTATTTCGTTTTCGTCTTTTTCAGTGTTTTTATTAAGGGTTTTTGCAGTGCGTTATTTTATTTTTCATATCTTTGCAATTATTGCTTAATGCGTTTTGTTTTCTAATTTGTTTGTGTTTGTCCAGAATGTCACACACGACTATTATAAGAGAATTAAAAAACTTTCATAAAAAAAGCCATATACTATACCAATTCTCTCTCTCTCTCTCTCTCTCTCTCTCTCTCTCTCTCTCTCTCATTATGATGAATATGAAAATTTACTATCACACCTAATCAATTCTTTGAACAAGAAGAGTTATCTCACTTCTAACTTGTTTGCTTAGAGAGCATTTATACTGTTACTGAAATCTCCAAAAGTGCATTACATATCATCTCGGGGAATAACGCCCCCTTTAGAAATACCTCATAATCCCCTTCATTTCTGTAAGCAAAGCTCGCCTACGCATCACCCGCATTCTCACCCAGAATATCCATTAGAGTGATCACAGGATTGGCTTCGTATATCCCCCCTACACACAAACGCAATTGTTGCCTCGTTGATCAGCGCAATTGGGAAAGAGATGTCGCGACTGGCGGAATAGTCCGTGTAGTTGGTAATTAGTATGAAGCCAATCCAAAGGCAGTTTACCGTCAAATCCTCTCAAAGGACGCCTTGATTCCAGTGTTTGCGAGTCAGATGCCCCGACCAGCCATAACCAACCTCATGAGGAGAGCCGTAAAGGTCTTTTGGGGGAGTTAGGGGAATTTACTTAAACTCTCTCTCTCTCTCTCTCTCTCTCTCTCTCTCTCTCTCCCTTAATAGTAAACTTGCTTTTAAATTCAGGGACATTTGATTTGAGGCCGTTCTGCTTAATGTATCTTCTAAATGTAAACTGAATTTACTTTAATCTCTCTCTCTCTCTCTCTCTCTCTCTCTCTCTCTCTCTCTCTGGCCACCTTAAATAGTAAACTTGCTCTTAAATTCAGCGATAATATTTAGTTTGAGGCAGTTTTGCTTTATGTATCTTCTAATGTAAAGTAAATCTCCTGAAGATGGAGAGGATTAAGTGGCCGAATTTACATATTTACGTTGGCAGGAGGGTCTTGCTTTTAATATAGAATTTTCTTATTTTACTCGAATAGATTCCACAGTAAGACCATATTCATAAAAACGAAAGAAAGTGTTGTAACAGTTGCATATATTTCAAGCAAGTTTCTCTTAAATTCCTTCAGTCCAAGTAATTTAACCATGCCTTTATTTTTTAATTTTAAGTTCGTTATGAACAATTCGAAAAAATCTTTGGCAATATTAAGGTTTAATGTTTGGCAGAAGATATAAATAGGTTTTTCGATTGAATATTGAAATTTTCACTTTTTTTGATTAGCATGTATTTTCCCATTGAGAAGCTTACTCTGGGCCAAGTGTAAAACGGCAAAGTCAGGCAAGCTCTTTGTGAACTCTTCTAATATATTGAAATTGAGGCTTTCTGGGGATATGTTCCAATTTTCACTCGCTTGAAGTTCTTCAAATTTTTCAGAATTTATAAGATTTTAGTCTATATAATTTTGGTTTTTAAGAGCAAATTCTTTGAGCCACGTGTTTTAAAATGAAGTTTTAAAATACAGAAGTTTAACTCTTTGTTTTAGATGAATCTGTCAACAATAGCAACAACAACAACAACAAGAAAATTAATAATAATCATCATAATGATGATAAAATTTTATGGTTATGATCAGTGATAGTTCTTTATTATAAATCAATAAAGGTTAGAAATATTATTCAGGAATACTAAGAAAATCCTAAGAAATTAATATGACTATCTGCTGACGTTTTTGGTTAATGCACGTCTTCGACGAGAGGAGAAAAAAAAATCATTTCGAATGATAATGGGATTTGTGATTCATGACGTCAGCAAGTAATTTTGATGTAATTTGCGTCGTGCTGTGTAAAGTTAGGAGTTCTCCCCTTTTCAGAAGATCCACATCATAAAACCCCCTTTGTGCTGGATGTTAAAAGAAGCCCATGAATAAAACACGTCTCCCCCAGCATTAGCATACATTGAAAATAATGTGTGAACGTTCGGGATATGATCGGGGAAAAAACTCCTCAATTCTCGCCTTGTCATTTTATGAGATGTCTCCCTTTGCGTCTCGCTCGAAGATTTTGGATATTTTTATGCTCTCAAATTCCGGTGTAAGTTGGTGGAAAATGGACTTTTTTTTTTTTTTTACTATTATCCTTAATGTAATGAAGATCTATTTAAAAAGTAATGTGGTTAACCTTTTATTACATACTGCTACTAATCTTATAACATGATGGATTGCGAAGATTTTGGATTTTTCAGGCTTTGGAATTCCGGTGTAAGTTGGTGGAAAATGGAGACTTTTTTCTGATCATAATGAAGATTCGTTTAAAAAGGAATGATGTTAGCCTTTATTTTATACTACTACTATTCATCTGTGGTAGATAACGGAGGAGGCTGGGCTGTGGCACCCTAGTAGTACCAGCCAAACTCGGCTGAATCCGTCGTCAGGCTGGGAGGAGCGGAGAGAGGAAAGGGCCCCTATTGTTCCTTTGTTTGATGTCAGCAATCCCCCAAAATTAAGGGAAGTGCCTTGGTAAATAGATGGGCAGACTATTCTCATAGTATAAATGATTTTATCATGTATTGCTTACTGAAATATTTACATATATATAATATATCAGTATGCGTTTACCTATCTGTAATGTCTTTGACCTAAAACAGATCATTGATGCATCTCATGTTTAGAAAGCAAGGCAAGAGGCAGATCCGTTTAAAAAGGAAAGGTTTTAACCTCCATTTCATACTGCTACTTTTTCATAGCATAAAGCATTCCATCGTGTATTCCTGGTTATGCTCATAGCAAAAAACTTTTCATCATATATTGCTGACTTGTTTAGGATCATTAATGACAATTTGGATCTCTCTCTCTCTCTCTCTCTCTCTCTCTCTCTCTCTCTCACACACACACACACACATTTCCAAAAAAAATTGTCCCTCCAATTTTACTCAGCCATTAAAGCGTAAAAACAAGAAATTCTATTTATGGAATGAAAAGTAAACAGCCGGGCAATAACTCATTAACCGATATTTTACAGATGACTCCTTAAAGCTTTGAACTGTTGTGCTTTTATAAGCCAACTAAAGACCAGGGTCATCTCGAATATTACAAATTGTCACAGTATCTCAAAAGCAGTACTTAGTACATAACGCTTGTAGGGGTCTATAGTATCGTATATCCATGCTCATAAAAAAAAAAAAAAAAAAGATTTTCCGTGTTCTCATGATCACTAAAACTTTAAAGCTTTGAATTGTTGTGCTTTTATAAGCCGAATAAAGACCAGGGTCATCTCGAATGTCATAAAATGTTTCGCAGCGTCTAAAAACTAGTACTTGGGACATAACGCTTACAGTAGTCTAAGACATGAGGACACTTAGAATATAGTATCGTACATTCATTTGTAGTTTTTTTTCGTCGTCATTCTCCCTGTTTATTGACATTATTCACATTAGTGTAACAAGATGGAATTTTACATCGTTGTAAAACATTGAAGATAGATTCTTCATAATTATGACAATACTAAGACTTTGCAGGCACGTTAACTTTTCAGCGGCAGTGACCTGAAGTCAAAAGAGTGGGAGTATAATAGCAGCGGTTATATTCCATCATTTTTATCTTTCCTTTTAGCAGGCCATTTCCTCCACATCCATCTTTCTACTTCTTCTATGCTTCCGGAATCTTCTGGTTTCCCTTTATTTCACGAATATTGCCTACCGTCTTTCGGTAGTACTTTATAAAGTGAAATAATTCCTGGGGAGTGACTTAAATAGTTTAATGCGATATGTAGATGCATTTTAACATAATATTCATCTCGGGGCATATATATATATATATAT
Source organism: Palaemon carinicauda (assembly GCF_036898095.1). Lineage (NCBI taxonomy): Eukaryota > Metazoa > Arthropoda > Malacostraca > Decapoda > Palaemonidae > Palaemon > Palaemon carinicauda. Next base: position 33,500,571 of record NC_090768.1, on the reverse strand, counting down.
ATATGTGTGTGTGTGTGTGTGTGTGTATTTGTGTATGTATATATATAATATATATATATATATATATATATTTATATATATATGTATATATATATATATATACATATCTGTGTGTATACAGTATATATATATATATATATATATGTGTGTGTGTGTGTGTGTGTTTACGTATATATACATATCTATGTGTATACAGTATGTATATATACATATCTCTGTGTATATATATATATATATATATATCGATATACTTTGTAAACTGAAATAATTCATGGGAAATTATTTAAATATAGTTTAGGTTGCATTTTAACATAATAATGTACGTAAAGAAAATTCTCCTTCCCCGTTTGAATTTCCTGTTTTAGTTATGAGGCAAATAAAGAATCTCCAGCCATCCCCAAACGAACACGAAGCCATAATCCGCGATATGAAAGAGCCTTGTAAAGCTGTCTTCACTGGTCCTTTTGTTTAGGCCTATAAGAATGATAAGCCCCGCCTGATCACAAAGGAGCGAGAAGGGCGGCAGACTTCAGAAATGGTAAAGAAATGCTTTTTAAACAAACGAGATTAAAGTGAGATATCTCCTCTTGCTCACAGAATTGATCGGGCGTGACTGAAAATTTTCATTCAAGAGACATTATAATGAGAGAGAGAGAGAGAGAGAGAGAGAGAGAGAGAGAGAGAGTTGGTATGACATATGGCATTTGTGGGATGTTTCCATTATTTTTGTTGGTAATATTCTTACATGCGTAATGCATCTATCCCAGAAATATTTTATTTTGTAACAAATCTTTCGTATTATTTCAAAAGCCTTCTCTCTCTCTCTCTCTCTCTCTCTCTCTCTCTCTCTCTCTTTCTTCAACGATTCACAAGTATATACATTCCAGAAATTTTTTCTTAAGATTCAAATATATTTTTTCTTATTAAGAGTAGTGATGAATATGTTTTTATTATGAGGTCTTATATATATATATATATATATATATGCACATATATATTTTTTTCCTGTATCCAAGAATGAAAGAGGTGGATGTGAAATAAAGTCCCCCGTGGTTTAATTGCTTTTCTCGTAATGATGTAATCGTCTCGGGCTCGCTAAGCATTCATGAGAAAACTCTACGCTGAATTAGTATGGATTGAACAATTTGCAATATCATAATAGTTTAAAAGTTTATGTATTAAACCGAAGCTAGCTCTCCAAAATTATCTTACCGTGTTTCATAAGATGTACATTTCAGCTGGTCTCATAATTGTTTTTTATGCTCCTGATCAACTCGCACGAAAATATGATTTTAGTTGGTGTAAAAGTTACGAGAAATAAGTTTTCATATGTAGGTGACGTGGCAGGGAATGTTTGTCCGCTTCCAATTCTAATCACTTGAGAGGTTTTGCTTTAATCAGAACTTTTTTATTATTAGAAAAAAGATTGTCTCCTTTACTCCAAAACTCTGATATTATAGTTCATGACTTTCTGTAGGACCAGGGAGGAATAATAAACATTTATCCTGAGCGGTATTATTTTTTGTATTGCGGTATATTTTGCATAAAAATGATTTAAATAAGAAAACGATGGCAATGATGGTGAAATCACCAACGTGAATTTAAGAAATAGATTGGAAAAAGTAGGACGTGATCCACCACCAGTTCCCTAATTTACCTTCCCGAAAATAGAATATTGGAATTAAATCCCAGAATCGTCTTCCACCCTGAGTATGTCAGATGCACTTCATCCCCGATATTGTTTTCAAAACTTGCAGCTTGGCCGTCCGATTTACTGCCCCGAGATTTCGAACATAACAGCCCTTATGCCATACAGTTCCCATTCCTTTTCCGGAGAACTTAATTAATGGTAACCTCGTGTTGTGAATGTAAATGGAAGTGCCATTCAAAACCGAAGATAAGTGGTATGAGGTTATCCTCTAGTTTAATTTCCTCTCCACAAACACAAGTCTCTGTACCCTTAGGTTTTAGTTGTTTGTGGTGGATGTCTTTTAACGTCTGTCTGTAAAATACTCTATTTTAAAAGCCTCTTTCTTTCAAGAAAAAGAAAATTTTGTAATATCTGTACATTTTGAAGATCCAGTATATCCATATATATATATATATATATATATATCCCTTAACGTGGTGAAAGGGTTAGTGTATCACCATGGTCAGCAATGCTGTACTAGTCAGGGCTACCCATACTAGGGTGGTTTGCTATATGCGATCAGACTAAAGTCTCACACCATCATCAATCCGAGTTGACCAGCGTGGTAATGGAAAGGACAAAACTCCAGTTATGACCGAGCTATGTCTGAGGCCTTTGTCCTGTATTGGACTAGAAACGACTGCATTTGTTGTTGATGTATATACTTATACCAGTAAATTGTAAATTTTGAAACCTAATACTGTAGGTTCTCAATATGAAGATTCTTGAAAAGTATTTATTTAGTCATGCAATTTACGCTAGTGATTTAGATGATGTCGATAAATGCAGTAGTTTCTTAAAAATTACCTTTGAAGCAGATTTGGTGAATCACATTTATGAAGTTTATCACGATGATGAAAATTATAAGATGTTGAAATTAACAGTTTTGTGAAGCAACAATTTCAGCTGGCATTTCGAGTTTGAAATTTATAGCTCATTGATATTTTTATCTGTTTTATTGTACATTTGTATGTGAAATTTAAATGAATGTTTTGAATATCCTAAGGAGAGTAGTTCCCAATATTTTGGATGTTATAGCCCAAGTCTAACATTGCTTAATTAAAATTACCTCTGACGAAGAATTTTAAAAAGTTATTGTTTTTCGGTTTAGTTTCTGTGCAAATTAGTTTGAATATATTTTCTATTGCTTTTGGTATCATCTTTTGCGTTAATAAACCTGTGAAGGTCTTCCAAAACAAAGAGTGATGCATTGGAAGTAATATTTTTTTACCCATCGGGGCTTTCGTAATAAATTTTTTCCTGTCGTTTTGTTTAAATTCCGTTTTTGTCAATTTATTTAACGTTCTGTCTCTTTCAAAAAATATTTTGGAATTCCTATCTCAGAATGGATTCTTGATAGTGACGTTCGATGAAGTATGATAGAACAGAAGTGAATTTTTATATGGAGTTACTTTACTCTGCGATGATGGAGACATTAAACTTATATAAGTATTCTCAGTGATATTTACCTCCGCCAACGAAGTTGGAAGGTGGATATGTTTTACCTCTGTATGTGTGTTTGTGAACAGTTTCCTGGCCCCAATTTTAATCGTAGAGTAATGAAACGTGCATGGATTAACTTTTATGTAAAAAGCTGGAAATGATTAAATTTTGGAAGGCCAAGGTCAAAGGTCACGGCCACGGTCAAGCAAAATATCCAATTCACGTAATCAGCCATAAAATTAGCCATCGTTGTCACAGACTTCAAACTTGGTTTGTATTCGAGTGTATGGAAATCCACACCAATTCATACTTGTCAAGGTCAAAGATCAAGGTCAAAGTAGAGCAAAAGGTTAAGGAATAAACTGCCGCGGCGGAGGACTGCGCTCTACTGAGTGCCCCTCTAGTTTCTTTACACTCCATACAAATGAAAAAATTATGTATATTGAATCAATGAAAGAGGCACGCAAATACCCAATACATTCCATAACAGCTGAATCTGCAATTTAGATCGAAATTCATTGAGATTCCAATTGAGGAATTTGCCTATCAAGTCTGACAGATGTTGAATATGACGGCGTCTCAGCCGAGATCAGGGTTACACTTCCAATGGGAGGTGGTCTCACGTGAACCGTAGTAGTTATATTATTATTATTATTATTATTATTATTATTATTATTATTATTATTATTATTACTAACCAAGCTACAACCCTAGTTGGAAAAGCAATATGATATTAGCCCAAGGGCTCAACAGAGATAAATAGCACAGTGAGGAAAGGAAACAAGGAAATAAATAAAGGATATAGGAAGTAATAAACAATTAAAATAAAATATTTAAAAAAAAACATTAAGACAGATAATTCATATATAGACTATAAAAAGACTTATATCAGCCTGTTCAATATAAAAACGGAGATTAAAATCTTATTTTAATTTATCCAAGTTTTATCAAGTTGATCATGAAATTGGCCTACGGGGTTATGGACTTGCTTTCTCGTGCTTTTATATGCACAAATATACATTTATTTGTTTGTGCATCAGAGAGGGTTTGCAAACTTTTTGTTCTATATGTGTACTCAAGCGTGTGCTATATATACACTCCATATAGAATTTATTTACTTGTTGGCATATATATATATATATATATATATATATATATATATATATATATATATATATATAAATATATATATATATATATATATATATAATGTATACAGTTGGTGTTTCAAGTTGAACTGTGAGAGATGAATTATATAGCAGTACAGTGTATATAATTACCTGGATTTATATAATTATCAGTAAAACGATGCTAGTGGGAAAAATGTTACCTGATTCCTCATGAATGTGTCACTCTAAAGTGTGTGTGTGTGTTTTTTTTTTTTATAATTTGGCAATTTAATGTGGATATTTTCCATGCATTCATAAATTGACACCAACATTATCTTTATTTGATATAGTTACATTCCGTTAATTATCCATCGACTATGTTCTAATAAAACCAAACTTATAGTGAAAAGGTTATATAATTTTGAGCATTTTGCTGAAATAACAAATAAAGAAGAAATGAGTTCCAATGACTGCAAATTTTTGGTTGATTCCACATAATGTTTCCACGCCACTAAATCAGCGCATAACGACGACTGCTGTAAAAAAAAAAAAAAAAAGCGATGGTGAAGATTTAAAATATTTTCAGACTCTAACGATGAGAAATTGTTCCACGTTACAGAAAGGACCCAATGCTCATGAAGCGAAAATCGACCTATATATACTCTCTCTCTCTCTCTCCTCTCTCTCTCTCTCTCTCTCTCTCTCTCTCTCTCTCTCTCTCTCTCTCTCTCTCTCTCTCACATAGTTTTAGCTAAATCAGTGTGCACATCTCTGCATACGTATCTAGGGTTGTTTCTTAACTGAAACACACTCTCTCTCTCTCTCTCTCTCTCTCTCTCTCTCTCTCTCTCTCTCTCTCTCTCTCTCTCTCTCTCTCTCTCTCATTCATAGTTATAGCTGACCCGTGTGTGCATGTCTGACTGCATACGTATCTAGTGTCCACTTGTAAAAAAAAAAAAAAAAAAGAGAGAGAGAGAAATCCTCGGTGATCGTTTTAAAACTTTATTTATGTCCCTCTTTTAGTTGAAGACTATTTGATACCTGAAATATATGTTCCATTATTTTATCCTGACGAGGGCAGATATTTTTTCCTTGCATTCAATTCCCTTTTTGTGTCGTGTGTTTGCGTGATATACATATACATACAGTACATATGCATACTGTATATATACATACATATATATGTGTATGAATGTTTGTGTGTATATGAATGTGTTTGCATGTCTGATAAGAATGTTTTATGTGAGGATTAATCGTGGTTATTACACAGCATATGTATATATATATATATATATATATATATATATATATATATATATATATATATATATGTGTGTGTGTGTGTATGTATGTATGAAAGATTATTTTATTATTAGATTTATACAACCTTGATTAACATAGGATGACGGAAACTGTTCAGAAAAAAAAAAACTATATTTGATATTGCATTCATCCAGCAGCAAATAATTGATTGAATTAACCATGTTATTCAAAACCTTTTCATGTTGTAATTACGTTAAATAAAGTTCACAAAATATACAAAGAAATATTTGCCATCCCTGATTAAGACATCCAAGATAGAAACCTAAAATTCACTTTGAATTTCGCTATTGATGTTTTTTCGTTCATCTCATTACAGCCAATCACGAATTTTCATATACGTGCGTTTATTGAATTACGGGATAAACTTCTTTGATGTTTTATTCTGAATTGGAGGTGAGCAAATTGTAACCCCTAGAAAATAATATTTTGACGTTCGAGGTGAAGGGTATTAATACTTTTCGGTTACAAAGCTTTTATTAACTTTATTTTTTTTTCTATTATGTTTAAACTTTTCTTTTTACTTACAAATATGTCATTTATCATGGATTAAATAGTGTGGTTTGTAATTATTTGTGTTTTGTTTTTTATTGCCGAAATGTAGTTATTAGCTATCTACAAAGCCAAACCTTGAATTTTTCTCGCATATATTGGATGATTCTCTCTCTCTGTCTCTCTCTCTCTGTCTGTCTGTCTCTCTCTCTCTCTCTCTCTCTCTCTCTCTCTCTCTCTCTCTCTCTCTCTCTGGAAAAGCTTTTTTTATTGTATTTGTTGTGTCAAATATTGTTTAATTTGATATACTTACATATATTATATATATATATATATATATATATATATATATATATATATATATATATATATATATATATATATATATATATATATATATATATGGTAAAAATTTGATACTATGGTGATTCTTTTTACTTGAGCATCTTATGCTTGAATTTTCAACTAACTCTAAAAGAAAGGTATTCTAAAGTGTCCGTGAAAGCATCTGGAGTAATCATAAACTCTCTGGCTGAGCATTTTGAAAATACGTTTTTTGAATTTCGCTAGAATTTACTTGAAAACTATATTAGTTGTATAGTCTGGTGCATAGGAAAAATAATTCTGTCACTCTCAATGGATGGTAGCTACTAGTAACAGTTATTCTAGAAGCACAAGATGCCTAATTTATAATAAGAATAAATTCAAATAGATAGTAGAGAGGGGTGGATGGTACGTAATGCCCTTAGACGTGTAGTTGGACCTTTTTTAGAGACCTGAATAAGCTAATCTTGGGGAAGTTTCCTGCACGAGGGAGTTATGCAAGATTCATCAGTGTAGTAGTGATCATTGTTCATCTTTTCTCCAGAGCCCATTTATCCTTCTTAAGGAGAAAGAATTGACACTAGATAGGTAATATACTCTAGTAGAAATTGAACAAGTTATCAATTACCATCTGCCTCTGTTATGGAAATTCATACTAACAACTGTAAAGTAAAGAAACCCTCATAGCACAATGGAAAACAAATTCCCCTACTCTCAGAAAAGCATTCAAAAGGAGAAGGTAGTTTTGGCATTTGATTCCCTTACTCTGCATATATGTGTGTGTGTGTGTGTGTGTTTGCATTTTCTTCTCTGTGACCCGTCGTCTCCCATTTCGGTGGGCTTATCTAGATTTCGTTGATAAGTTGATTCTGGTGCTGAGTCTCGTTTTCGCATTTGGAGGGGTAACCGAGATCTTCACGCTCGGGAGCATCTTGAAAATTGCAAAAATCGCAAGATGATGAAGTTTTCCCCCAACGTCAAAATTATGAGCCTTTCGCCAGTGGTAGATGACTGCGACGGAGTTGGACGTGCGAAGGAAGAGGAAGAGGAGGAGGAGGTTGTGATGGGAGGTAGAAGGGGTAGAGGCCTCGGGTGACGTGATGGAAAAGAGAGAAGACTGATGAAGAGAAACAATAGAGGCAGGGATAAGAAAGAACTCCGTCGAAAGAAGAGTGACGATACAAGGAGAGATGAGGCAGGAGATGAGATGGATTTTGTGAAGGGAAAAAAAAATGTTGGTACGACATAAGCTAAGGCAAAGAGGAAGCTTGAATTAAAATGATAGGAGGATGTGACGTCATGGGTAAGAAACGCACAAGAATAAAAGCTAGAGGAAAGTAGAAAATTATGAAACATTAGAGAACAAGAGAGTTAAAATGCCGGAGGAATTTTGGAAGAAAACAGGTAATGGCGCCTCACATCCTCGAATGTTGGAGCAACATAAAATAAAGATGCCAAGTCACGTATCATTAAGGATGGAATGAATATCCAACTCATGAGGCTCTCTCAGTCTCCCAAGTGTGAAGGAAGCCTTGACTGTTAATTTATATGTGTTAAAGCACTATGCGTGAGTCAACTCTTCATAAAAGTTTGGCGTCGTATGGCACTGTCTTGGCACTGGTTCCCGTTCATTAGGGTCTAGGATTCCGAGTGGTTGCTGTGGATTATCAACCTTTTGCACTTCTGCTGGCTGTTCCCTACAGTTGCCAATTCGCCTCTCTAACAGCCGGAGAATGATGTAACAAGTTCGCTACATCTTGATTGTTCTGACAGTCTACATCATATCTCATGAATTGTGATTAAACTGCGAGATATGTTTTCTTCTGTATGAAATATCGTTGATTCTTTTTGTATCAGTAGCGTAATCGATTTTTCATTCCTCATCTTATGTGTTAGTTTATATCAATCAATTTAGCTTCCTTTACATCTGTTTATTTGAAAGTATAGAATATAAGCGTATTTTCAAACGCAAATGTTGTTTGAGGTTTATGAATTCTTGCCAGAGTACGAACTCCCTGGAATTAAAACCCGAAAATAACTAAAGGGTTAAATCCGATTTCATCAGCTTGTAGCTTTCATTTTGGAAAAGGAAGATAATAGCTGAAGCTCTATGTGATAATCATCACAGGAAGGAGTGGTTTGCTACCACTACTACTACTACTATTTTTATAGTAGTTCCAATAATACGTTAGGAATCTGTTGGAATTACCCTATTTGATAATCCTCACAGGATGGAGTAGGTTGCTACTACTACTACTACTACTACTACTACTACTACTACTTTTGATAGTAGTTCCAATTATACTTTAGGAACCTGTTGGAATAAGAAGAAAATAATAATAGCCTTAAAATCACCGGAAAAGAACTACGTTTGTATTTCCTCTGTTTTGCAATTGTTTATATATTATTTTGCCTCTTGTTTGTTTTCCTTATGACAAAGTATTTTACCGAGCTCAGCTTGTCAAAATGGAACAAACAATAAATATACCCTGTTTTCAAAAGGACGACAGAAGTAAAACGTGAATTGATGAATGCTAAAAAACCATGATGAAAAATGATTTAAAATCATTAATCTCCAAGTGAGAAATGGCTGTTTCCGTTTATAGCCTCCAGAGCTGGGAGAAAACTGTGGAAATATACCATATATTTTGGGGAAATACTGTTTCAGCCGGGGGTTGATATTTAAGACTGTAGCGGCAAGTTCCGTAATTTATCACATTAGATGGGAAGTCGACACAAAAACGAAGCAGCCGAGAGTCTTATTCGAGCGAAATGAAAGGAAAACTTTAAATCCTGCTACAGGGACCCCAATGAAAAGAGGACCCTCGGTGACGACATCGCGTGGGGTACAGTGAATAGGCTGCACGCGTGTGCGCGCCCTCACGCGCGTGTGTATGTGCATGTGTGGTTATGTGTACTTTTTTTCTGGAGGGGATGGGGAGGAATATATCTTGTTAATGAACATGTCATAAATGGGGAATGTTTTGATGTAGGTTCGGATAAATAGAAAAATCCGGAGGCGGAAAATTAAGTTGGAATTACAACCTCGACATTTATAGTCTCGTATTGTACAGTGTATGTGGAATTCTTTGTTAAGTGATATTCGGAGGTTTCTTTTTTTGAGGACTTTTTCTTTATATATCCATGCATATGTACATGCGTACCACACACACATACGCATATATATATATATATATATATATATATATACATTTATATATATATAAATATAAATATATATATATATATATATATATATATATTTATATATATATGCATATATACATATATCTGTATATATGTATATATATATATATATATATATATATATATATATATATATATATATATGTAGGGTCAACCATCTATATTATAATCTCTATAACATTTACTCGCTAAAAAAGGAAAGTATTTCCATAACAAAACTACATAGTTTTTAACCATCTTGATGGAATACCATTGCTTAACCTATGAAATATTTTATATTAAATGCTTGTAATCTCCTCTCCTAAGAAATCTAAGAATTTCCTGCCATCGCAGCATTTCACCAAGTCGATGAATGAGAGATTTTTTTTTTTCCCGTGGTTCTTAAAGGTTTCCCATTCGGTTGAAAACCAAGATGAAACCAAAGCTCCCCTTTGAGGTTTCCGGAAGATCGTTAGGCACCATTATCGGTACCTTCAGCTTCAAGTACTCGTCGCTGGTGAACTGTGTGCGAGATGCGGGGGCGGTGGTGGGCGGGAGCGTTGGGTGTATCAGGGTAGATTTTCCAAGTTTTAGTCTCGCTGTTTTATTTAGATTATCACCTTTTAAGTATTTGGCTTTTTTGGATTATTTTTCATTGGATTTTATTTTAAATTTATTTTTTGCAATTGAATTTTTTAAATTGCATTTTGTTTCCAATTGGATTTTTTGTATTTCTTTTCAATTGGATTTACAAATAAAATTGAATTGGATTTCTTTCAATTGAACTTTTTTAATTAGATCTTTTTCAATTTGATATATTTCAGACAAACCATAACGTAAGGATTATGCATTGCTTTTCATGGAGACCCTAGTCCTTTCGAGGAATATATTTGTTGAATATATTTTTTAAATTATGATACTACAGGTAGTGTATGCGACCCGTCAAAAGTGATGGTTAAATATCTAGGTAGATAAGCACACACACGCATTCCCTTTCACCAGGGTGTAACTACTTCTTCTCCCCTTACCCGTAGGACGGAGAAAGTTCGAGTAGTTATATGTCTGGTAATGCCGCTGAGCGTGACCGGAAACAAATAACTATATTTTATCAAGTTTCTTACGTTGTCCTTTTAAGTGTCGCCAGAGGGTTTAGACTGAAGTAAACTATTTATTTTTGGAAGGTTTTTGAAAGAAACATCTTTAAGGAAATTTATGATATCCTGAAAGATTCTTCATCACCATCTGAGTAACTATACTCATTTTTTTTTCTTTTTTTTTTGATGAGGCGCATTTTCACCGACTCGCAATGGTGCCCTTTTAGCTCGGAAAAGTTTCCTGCTCTCTGATTGGTTAGAATTATCTTGTCTAACCAATCAGCGATCAGGAAACTTTTCCGAGCTAAAAGGGCACCCCTGCGAGTCTGTGCAAATCTGCCTCACTAAAAAGAATTGACTATATTGAGGAGAGGACGTTTCATAATTATAGGAGCATACTTTTCCAAATGCAATGATAAAAACCTCACGGTTAAACATCAGGTTTTATAAGTACCATCGGCTAGCCTATCCATCTGACAACTCACCGAGAGCAATAAGTGTCGTATTTTAGTATTGAAGTTCATTTATCTTGAAAGGAAATCGCCTACACGGTGTTCCGTATGCATTTATTCACAAATTTAAATTATATATATATATATATATATATATATATATATATATATATATATATATATATATATATTCTGGTGTACGCTACCCGTCGAAAATGATGGTTAAATACTTAGATAGATGTGCACACACGTATTTATATGTATTTATTTGTTTATTTATTATTAGGTGAAGGTAAACTGATTTCATAGTTTTATTTGGTTACGGAATACTGTTTCATTTACAGAATCATTATAAGACACATCACTCATATGAATTTCCTCTCTCTCACTCCTAAAATTGAGTGTATCTCTCTCTCTCTCTCTCTCTCTCTCTCTCTCTCTCTCCTCTCTCTCTCTCTCTCTCTCTCTCTCTCTCTGAAGCTATTGACTTAATATTGTAAATTATTGTTGTGTTGTGATCTCTCTCTCTCTCTCCTCTCTCTCTCTCTCTCTCTCTGAAGCTATTGGCTTTTAATATTGTGAATTTCTCTCTCTCTCTCTCTCTCTCTCTCTCTCTCTCTCTCTCTCTCTCTCTCTCTCTCTCTCTCTCTCTCTCTCTCTCAAGCTATTGACTTGATAATGTAAATTATTGTTGTGTTGTGATCTCTCTCTCTCTCTCCGAAGCTATTGACTTATAATATTGTAAATTATTATTATAATCTCTCTCTCTCTCTCTCTCTCTCTCTCTCTCTCTCTCTCTCTCTCTCTCTCTCTGAAGAAATTTGTGATATGCTTCAATAATAAGAAGGCGAAGAAAGAAAGAAAAATAAGAGAGACACCAGTTTACCAGACATCACAGATGAGCGACAGTAAACTGCAGGGAAAATCTGCGTGGAATATTGATGAAGTTTTCGACAAACATCGCGAAACTGTGGAACTGGCAGTAATGAAACTGCGCTGAAGTATTTGCGTAAACAAAAGCGTTATTGAAACTTTCTGGCGGAAGCGCCGTCGATGGCGAAGTAGGAGAAACAACGGATATTGCAGAAATACACATCATTATTGCTATTGGCAATTTAGATGTGATTTATCATATAGCAATGGTTTATTGTTATTATTATTATTATTATTATTATTATTATTATTATTATTATTATTATTATTATCATTATTAATATTATTATTGTTGTTAATTATTATTATTATTATTATTTTTATTATTATTATAATTATATTATTTTGTTTTGTTTATTATTATAATTATCATTATCATTATTATTATTATTATTATCAGTTATTGTTATCATTATTATTATATTTTTTTGGTTTTATTTATTATAATTATTATTATTATTTTATTGTTATTATTATTATTATCATTATCATTATTATTATTATTATTATTATTATTATTATCATTATTAGTTATTTTTACCATTATTAATATTATTATTGTTGTTGTTATTTATTATTATTATTATTATTATTATTATTATCATAATTAGTTATTGTTATCATTATCAATATTTTTATTATTATTATTATTATTATTATTATTATTATTATCATAATTAGTTATTGTTATCATTATCAATATTTTTATTATTATTATTATTATTATTATTATTATTATTATTATTATTATTATTATTATCATTATTAATCAGGACTTAGTGATCATCACTAGCTTTTCACCCAGGAGCATTTTACTTTATTTTTTGTTTACCCTATAAGATGCCCTGAAGGGCTTTACGAGTAGGAACCTATTTAGGAAAGATTGAATATTTAATAGCCAGTAAATACAGAACTCTCCTACGAAAGGGCCCTGAGGAAAATGTACTCTCGGGATATTGCCCTTTACAATGTCTGCTACTTTTTTCTTTGAATTTATTTCTCTGGAAAGAAATTGCTTTCAGAAGCATGTATTTCAGAGTTAATAATTCCTAGAAAAAATGAAGGGGCTATTACAAAGAATTCTCTCTCTCTCTCTCTCTCTCTCTCTCTCTCTCTCTCTCTCTCTCTCTCTCTCTCCACACACACACACACACACAAGCAAACATTATGTAGTATAGAATATAATCTTATCTCTTATTTAATGTACAATACACTACGCTAAAACAGCTCTCTCTCTCTCTCTCTCTCTCTCTCTCTCTCTCTCTCTCTCTCTCTCTCTCTCTCTCTCTCTCTCTCAAGTGGTAAAGGCTCTCATTACCACTCATTTCTAGATTGTTCCGGGAAATGACACTGCGTTTAAATTCTTCGAACTGGGCCTTCGCTACGGTTTCTTGGATCGGGTGCAAGATCAACAAGGGCAAAAAAAAAAAAAATAAAAAAATAAAAAAGAAAGTAATAAACAAAGCTAAAAAAATACCGATTATTTTGAAAAAGCCGATGTATGTATTGGTGGTAATATTCACCAAATTTATTAATAACTAAAAGATGATGTCGACATGATTTTTCATGTACCTATATATTTAGCACTTTGTTTGAGTGCCTTTGTATATATTGCACGCAAATTGTATACGTATTCATTGATCCGTATTTTAAATGCATTTGCCGTATCCGGGTAGAAGTGACGTCTGCTGAGAACTATGTGATTTGTATGCATTCCCTTATGTGTCCTCTTTCTCTTTCTTTCTCAGACACGCAAGCTCGTATAATATAAAGTGGGGTTTTATATAAATTCGTGCGCACACACGCTCGCAAACACACACACACACACACACACATATATATATATATATATATATATATGTGTGTGTGTGTGTGTGTATATATATATATATATATATATATATATATATATATATATATATATATATATACACACATGTGATCGTCAGTCGTAACTAGGCTACTGCAGGACAAAGGCCTCAGTCATGTCCTTCCACTCCCGTCTCTTTATGGTCTTTCTATGCCAGTTTATACCCGTATAGAAATATATATATATATATATATATATATATATATATATATATATATATATATATATATATATATATATATATATCATCAGTCGTAACTAGTCCACTGCAGGACAAAGGCCTCAGACATATCCATCCACTCCCATCTCTTTATGGGCTTTCCATGCCAGTCTATACCGGTATAAAAATATTTTAGACTAATTGGGGACAAGAATTTTAAATGCGTGTGAAGGACAAACCGTAATCATCCTACTTTTCCGACGTGTGTAAATATATCATAAAGTCATAGCTCCTCTCTTGTTGTTGGTATTTTATTTTTTCACACATGGTGATGTTGGAATAAGCGTAGCTTTGTCTAAATATAGAATGATTAATGTTTTGTTTCTAGGTTAATTATACATTTTTTTAAATTTTTATTGCAATGGTAGTGAAGGGACTTGAGCTGTATGTTTACACTTGTTTTTCTTATTTGCTAATAGTTTCGTGTTAGTTCATTTCGATAATTAAATAAGTGTCTATTATATTTGTAATGCCCCACTGGATATACTTATTTGGGTGAATTAATTATTAAAACTAGTATGCGCTTTTAATCATGATATGATTGTTTCTAATGATAGTTCAATGAGAGGATTCTGGGAATATATTTAGCTTTTTTTCAAATCAATTCAAAATATTTATCTTTTAAAGACGGAGTTTCCTTCAATGCTTAAGACTGGTACAAAGAGAAGCAAAGAGCGAATGGATAAGTGGATTGATTAGGCTTTTGTAACCTGTATTTTACTTACGTTCTGCATTACATTATTGTTCCATGAGGAGTTCAGAGATTTTTAACAGAAAACGTCACAAGAGGTGATAGAAAAAAACAAGAAAAATAAGGTTTGCCTCATTTCTGCTTCGGATAAAAGGAACTTTGGAAGCTATTGTTCACTCGTACGAAGTCGAGAGAGAGAGAGAGAGAGAGAGAGAGAGAGAGAGAGAGAGAGAGAGAGAGAGAGAGAGAGAGAGAGAGAGAGAACGCATCGACATTAGCGTAGGCCATTCGAACTCTCTTTTGAAAAAATAAAGTTGAAAAATCAAACTACTTCAGCGAGAATATAAAGGGAAGGGAACTGCCAGTGAATTAAGAGTTTTCTCAAATTCACCTTTGCGTTTCAGACATCAAAGAGAGTGTTCAACTTTTATTTACTTTGGGTTGTGCGCGCGAGCGCGCTTATGTTTTTGGCGTTGTATTGGAGGTTTTTCCAATTTTATTTAATGTATATTCATTCGATCAGTGGAAGGACTTTATATGTTTTTATTCTATTGTTGCGTTTTCATTTGTTTTCATAATTTTCTTGGTAAGAAAGATTAGTGTAATGAAATGGTATATTTTTATCTTTCTTTTCAACGGGATAATTTTATCAATTAAACAATTAAACGTATAAAATTGTAATGACACAAGTTGAAAAATTCAGTCCATGAAGTCTTCAAAATTACGGTTCGAAAGAAAAAGAAACATTTATTTATGGGGATTACTACTGTGGTAAGGATGAATTCAATGGAGCCTAACTTTCACAAAGAGGTTACATGAAATGTAGATTGAATTCATGCAAAACATTCTTTTATGAACATTGTTTGGATTCAGGAGTTGATAGACTTGTTACCCTTCTACTCGAAAACGCAACAGAACTCAAAAGAAATATGAGAAAAGAAAATTCTTTGGTGTTGGTCAAAGCAGGAAGGTGACAAAGAAATAATGTAGAAGCACAGGTAAAAATCGATTTTGGTTTCTTCTTCAAGAAAATGGCATTTATCTCATGTTGGGGGTTGCGGGAGGGGGTGAGGGGATAGGTTGTGTTTGAAGTAGAGAGAGAGAGAGAGAGAGAGAGAGAGAGAGAGAGAGAGAGAGAGAGAGAGAGAGAGAGAGAGAGAGAGAGAGAGAGAGAGGAGGGGAGAAGTGCCAAGGTAATGGGGGGTTAATTGAGGATGACGATGAAAGGAGTTCACATAAGGAAAAGAGGGTAGAAATGTGAGGACAAAACGCGAGAGAGAGAGAGAGAGAGAGAGAGAGAGAGAGAGAGAGAGAGAGAGAGAGAGAGAGAGAGAGAGAGAGATCCCTGATTTTTCTTATGAAAACAAAACTTGAAGAAGGTTTGAGAAATGTTATCATATGAGACCAATCTCATGAAACGATTACTTTAGGTGAATCGAAGGAAAATTGTTGTAAAGGGAAAGTTAATTCAGTAAGGGGAGAAATAAATGAATACGAGAAAATAATAAGGAAAATCAATAAATCTGTAAATAATGGGCAAAGAATTGAGTTGGACTCATAAAGGTTTAAAGGCCACTCACGAATGGCAGAGGCAAGGGACAGTGACATTGCCCTATCAAGCAGAACATTGCCCTAGAGACTGACCATATGATCAGCGCCCAAGCCCCCTCTCCACCCAAGCTAGGACTAAGGAAGGTCAGGCAATGGCTATTGATGACTCAGCAGGTAGATCCATAGGCTCATCCAAACCTCCCATCCTTAGCTCACAAGGATGGTAATGTTGCAGCGACCAAAGTAACTAACGAGTTTGAGCAGGACTCGAGCCTAGTCTGGCGATCACCAATCAGGGATGTTACCACATAGGCCACCACAATTTGGATGGTATTCAGGTTACCACGAAAATAAACTGTCATAATGTAATGGGGACGTCATGAGAGAGAGAGAGAGAGAGGAGAGAGGAGAGAGAGAGAGAGAGAGAGAGAGAGAATATACAACACAGAATTTGGAGACAGGATTCAAAGGAAGGAATAGAAATTACACGAATCCCAACGAGTGAAAAGATAAACTAAATTTTTAAAATGTGAGCTCATAATATAGAACAAGAGGAGAACTTTGCTTTAAATAATCATTTAATATAGTTCAAACAAGAAGAGTATTCACTTAAAATGTCTCGGAAATGAAATAAAAGCAAAGATTGCTTCCGACATTTCTCAGTTAAAATATCAAGTTGAACAAAATTCCGCTGCCAAAAATCATGAATACCCAGGACGATGACGACACCAAAAGGGAAGCAGTATGTCAAGCTCTATAGGTCTTGAGGGCACATAAATATAATTCCCCAGCAATGCCAAAGGAGAAATTTTTCCATGTGGAAAAAAATCTCGATTTTATTTCACACTGCACACGATGGTACTTCGCATATACATAATTTCACGGGTCGGCGAACGCCTGGTTTTTATTTACAGCGGTGATGCGAAAGTGAATTAGCACGGAATGGCCGATATCAAACGGAACATAATTATTGGTCGTATCATGAATGTCACCAGCCGGTGTTTGTAAATAAATGTTTGTTTCCGATTGTTGGCTCGGCGAGGCAATATAGACCTTATGTGGAAGGGTCCCTGAGGTGAGTTTCAATTCGACCGTCCGAGTGTGGATATCCAATGCATTGCTTCGTGCTAATTGCAATGTCCTGTTGCTGTACCGCATGTGGATTCCGTGTTTGGTTCAAGGCTCTAAATTTGGTAATTCTGGTATAAGGTCATAGTGCTATCCCGTGAATGTTAGGGAGGATAATATTAGTGTATTTTTCTGATTGAATATTTGCACAAAATATTTTGGCACTCGTATTGCCTTTCGTAATTTGATTAGATTTCCGCTTGATGAGATCATGTGAATATACATATTTTTATTGTTATAATTTCTGTTTCACGTCATGTACAACTGCGTATGTTAATGTTTACTGTGAAGATTTTAACCTGGGATGATAGCAAGTGATGTTTATTGTGTTAAGTGAATTAGAATTTTGATTTTACAAAGGTGTTTTTAATAGTTCAGTTATACTTATTGATAAATATAAATCCATATGTAAAATTTATTTTGGATTATAAAGACTCGTAATTGCTTATTTGTTGTGTGTCTTTTAATATCTGACTGTGTGTTTCATACTAGTATAATTCCCTATTCTAGTAAAACATAGAATCTTGGAGAATCTATACTGAATATATCAGAAATGAATTAATTAGATTGATTTTCTATTCTAATAGAATTGATATACTGGAGAGTGTAAATTCAGTTAAATAAAGAAACTTTTGGATTATTTTAATTGTAAATTAACAGTTTCCACATTTTAATTTGTGAAAAATTCTTTGTATAGACGACATGCAATTTTTATATGCAAATTGCATCCTGTTTATTGTTATTACATCTGGTGTATTACTGACTATTTTTTTTTCTTAGAAAACTTGGGGGTATTCATTTATTAACTTGAAGTAGCTCCTATGCAGATGAAAATACAAAGTCAGAATTTTCCCTTAGATATATAACCTTCTCTTACGAGTTATTTTAATGTCATTGAGAAAATTTTATAAATATGAAAATTAGAATTAAGACTTCGACCAATTGAAGAATTGTCATAAAATAATAAAGTATATATAGAATTGATACGGCATTGATTTCAAAATCATTATAAAAATAAGAAAGATAAAATTAAAAAATCAATAGTTTAAAATATTCAAACAAATAATTAAAGCAGTGGTGGAATAAAAAAAAAATATTCATAAAGAGGATACATTTGGAATCGTCCTGAGCGAAACAAAGTCAAGCGTTCTTGAAATATCAAGTGAGAAAGTGTGGCAACGAGCTTAAACATCATCCTCGCCTGAACAAAGCCGGAAGTCTTCTTTTCAGTGCACCTGCAAGTGTTTGTGGCCAAAGTAAACAAGCAAGTGCTCATTAACAACCAAATGAGAAAAGTTTGCGTCCAAACAAATATCTTGATGCTTGTGGGAAAATGAACAGCAGGATAATTTTGTGCAAAGTTTCCGCCACCGTCCCTCGCTTTCAAGCGCACAAAGCAAGAATAATAGGAAGATAAAGTGAAATAGGATAACTTTGCTGAGAGAGAGAGAGAGAGAGAGAGAGAGAGAGAGAGAGAGAGAGAGAGAGAGAGAGAGTGAGAGAGAGAGTCAGAAGCGTTTATGGTGCTTATTCGGTTTTCTAAAGAGATGAACTCGCCTGATCCTCTGAAGATAAATGTTGTGTTTGCTCTTTTCCAGTTTGTTTCCTCACAATAGAAATTATATTCCGCACATTTCGTTTTATTTCTTGTGTGATTAATAATGTGTTTGTGATTAAGTTTACACAAATAACTGACGAGAGAAGCAGTAAATTAGTTTTTATCATCATAAAACTAAATAGAATATCATATATTTTTATCATTTATCTTGAAGAAATGTGTAATTAATCACTTTACCATGCTATGTCAGCAATTTTAAAATGTTATTTCTGCAATTAACAACACGATTCACTATTCGAAATTTAGAGTATCAGAATTGATTAACATGAAATAGATTCTAAATATTTATATGTATATATATATAATATATATATATATATATATATATATATAGAGAGAGAGAGAGAGAGAGAGAGAGAGAGAGAGAGAGAGGTATATATAATATATATATATATATATATATATATATATATATATGATATATATTTATCCTTCTGTAATATATTTTTCACGAGCGGTAATAATTCTATAAAGAAATGGTGCCAGCCAATATATCGTTAAAACCTTTTCGTAAAAAGTTTCCTAACCTGCTAAAAACACCGTTTCAATGTTGCAACGTGGTCAAGCCTAAAGGAGCGAGGCATGTCCATGTTACCAACAGGTACAAAACAGGCAACGCGAGTTATTCACCGACCCCAGCAGTCTCTGGCGGGCGGCGGTCTCAAATACCGACATGTCGCCTGCATTGCTAACAAACGACTCGAACTCTGACTTCGCTGATTAGTGCCTGTGTGTAATTCGAGTTCAATTCCGTACATTTAGCTGCAAGGGGGAATCTGTGGTGGGCTCTTATGTAACAATACGATTGGTGTTGGAATTTATTTTCCCTTTTGTTTCTGGATTGCAGTTAATCCCAGATATATTTTCTCTGTACTTTTATTAGATAGGTACTTTTTTTAAGTTGTTTTTTTGTACTATATCCAATTATTGGTCTATTTTGTGTTTGGATTGCAGTTTATTCCAGATATTTTTTTCTGTAATTTTATAAGGTCTCATAGGAATGGGAAATAAAGATGTTATGGTTATGAATAGACAGAATTAATTAAACAAGGACATGAGTGGCCATGGGAGGATGCATTACCTTTTTTATTGCCTAATTAGTAAGATTTTATCTTTTTCAAATAGGGATTCGATTTTTCGCTTGATATGCATATTCTGGAAACGGAGTTATTGGCTATAGTTGTTTCGTCTGGAGTTTCATCGTCCCCTCTCTGGAAGTTTGCATTTGTGCTGAACCTTTTGGCACAAGAATCATCCACTGGCTTTTCGCATTTCGAGTCACAACCTCGATGGTTTTCCTGGAGTTCTCTTCAACTCCTGTCCAAATTACGCCTTAGTTGTTAGGCAGACTTTGGATGGCTGTTTGGCAACCATTCATTTTAATGGCTATTTTCCCTGTTGGAGGCCCTGGGCTTATAGCATTCTGCTTTTCCAAGTACATTGTTAGAAAAAAACCGTCATTTTAATCGGACATTCTCCGTAAAGAAATATACTGTTCTCAGTCCTATTTCAGTAAAATACAGGCGACCGTAATTTTATCTTACTTTGTTATTATCTTTTACGGGTTGGTGACCGTAATATCACTCTTATACGTCAATATACGTTTTTAAAAATGTAAAAATCCTGAAATAGATGTTGCCAGACATTTACCGTTTTTTTAATACAATTTTTAACAGTGTAGGGTTGTAGCTTAGCAATTATCAATAATAATAATAGTACCAGGCACCGGAAGTTCTTTACAATTTTCAGCTGTTTTTTCCTGCATGGCTTTGTTTTGTTTTCTCGTGTTTGAAAGAGATTTCTCTTTCATATCTCATTCTTCTCTTTACTTGATTTTTTCTTCTTCAAACTCAATTTGTGGCTCACGCGGCGGTCGCTTTGAATGAAGCCTAAAGTTGCTTGTTCCAGAGGGACAGATGGAAATAGAACACATTTTAATTCCTTACCTTTGACTATGGCGACTTTCAACACTTTCATCAGATGCTCGTTTGCTTTTTTTGTAACGTCTGGTTTTTGTTTTCCTTTTTAATATGTTGTACATATATTTTATATTTTCATTTTAATACGTTTTTTCCATTTTTTTATTTGATTTTTAGTATGCATCTACGATTTATGTAAAAGGTCAGGCCAATTGATTTTGTTTATATACATACAATTTTTTTACATGAGAGAGAGAGAGAGAGAGAGAGAGAGAGAGAGAGAGAGAGAGAGAGAGAGAGAGAGAGAGATCTTTTTATATATTTTACATCTTTCCTATCTTTTCATTTTAATACGTTTTTCCCTCCTTTTTTATCATTTGATTTTTTGTATGCATGTGTAAGTTCAGAAAAATTGATTTTTCTTATATAAACGCATCATTTCTTTAACATGAGAGAGAGAGAGAGAGAGAGAGAGAGAGAGAGAGAGAGAGAGAGAGAGACGAAAATGTAGCAACAGTGTCCTATTTTACAAATTTAAACTCCCAAAGTTGACATTGCAATTTGAAGGAGAGTAATTTCTTTGCTTGTTTGAACTTTAGGAAAACGTTTAGGCAGCATTAGAGAGAACTGGCTGTTGCTCCTCTCTGTGTCTGTGTATGTTTTTATTTGTATTTTTTTTTTTTTATAAATTTTGTGCTTTTTATCATCGATTTCATTTTTTATCCTCTTCTATATTTCTGTCTGTGTTTGTTGTTATTTGCATATTTTTAAATTTTTTCGTTTTTATCATCGATTTCATCTTTTATCCTTCTCTCTGTGTCTGTGTATGTTTTTTTCGAATTAAATATGATTTCGCTCTAAATACTTGGCGTTTTTAATTTTGTAATATTTTCATAGATTTCATTTTTTGCCACAACGAGGAAACCCAACCTGACATGTGGGGATAGACTCATATTTTATTTTTGAATAAAAAAATGAAGAGGGAAATAATAATCCTCTTGCTTGAGGGTATACACTCAGGTACACTATTCTATCTCTTATATATGTTTTTTTTATAAAGTTTCCATTGTTTGTACGTGAAAGGCCTACACAATATTGTTAGTGTGTTTAAAATGTTTTATTTTAAATGTTTATTACTTGTCTTGTAGTTTATTTATTGCCTTGTTTCCTTTCCCCACTTGGCTGTTTTTCTCTATTGGAGCCCTTGGGCTTATAGCATACAGCTTTTCCAACTAGGGTTGTGGCTTTGCTATCTACAACAACAACATCAATAGCAATAATAATAATAATAATAATAATAATAATAATAATAATAATAATAATAATAATAAAAAACGTGGAAATATGATTAATCGTTAATGGAATAAAAAATATGCCACGTTAGCCCATAGAGATTTAAGAACAATTCCTTACTACAGAAATGATTAACCCACTCATAATAATGAACGCTCAGAATTACCCTCTCTTCAACATATATTTCATAGAATATTGCTCTGGTATGGGCCCTCATTTGGTCCATCAGGCGAGCCCGTTTTACTTGTCATTATCATATGAAGGGGGAGTTTCCAGCATCTGCACCTTGTAATGACTAGAGGATTGGGATGTTCAGTATTGATGATTAGAAAAAGGAATTAGAATCTTCGGATTTTTTTTCTTGTTGACTCGTTTTATCTTATTTAAAGGGATAATTAAAATAACATCACGGACTCTTCATTTATAATAGGTAACTTAAATAAGATAATATCCATGTATTAAGGGGGATTGGTTTCATGATAAATTTCAGTTTAAGAATTATATATATATATATATATATACATATACATATATACACACATATATACACACACATACTGTATATATATATATATATATATGTGTGTGTGTGTGTGTGTGTGTTTGTGTGTGTGCGTGTGTGTATATCTATGTATTAATATGCATATATATGCGTATGTATACACACACAAACACACACACACACACACACACATATATATATATATATATATATATAAAGAACAGGAATCACTTTGTGGAGTTGAATCGACTTTCACATGGAACGAATAAAGTTCTTTAACTACCTTTTTTTTTTTAGACTGAAGCTGTTCAAAGAAAGAAAAATATAGACGTAATAAAAAAAGATGCGAATAAACATGAAGTATTCATGGCTCCACATAATGCGTACTGTGCGTTTCTCTTGTGTAAATCTCACCGCGGTCCTGCCCAGGCCAACGTCATATATCTCTATTCCCATGCATATTTGATAAAAGAGACGCCGGCCCACATTTTTGCCCTATCTTCCATGCATTACGAGCGATAGAGCAGATAGCTCGATAGGAGGTTCTGGTGGGTTTTGGTGGAAGGTAGATTCTCTCTCTCTCTCTCTCTCTCTCTCTCTCTCTCTCTTGAAGTTAGATTTTCTCTCTCTCTCTCTTGAAGTTAGATTTTCTCTCTTTCTCTTGAAGTCAGATTCTCTCTCTCTCTCTCTCTCTCTCTCTCTCTCTCGAAGATAGATAGATAGATAGACTCTCTCTCTCTCTCTCTCTCTCGAAGATAGATAGATAGATAGATAGACTCTCTCTCTCTCTCTCTCTCTCGAAGATAGATAGATAGATAGATAGACTCTCTCTCTCTCTCTCTCTCTCTCTCTCGAAGATAGATAGATAGATAGATAGATAGACTCTCTCTCTCTCTCTCTCTCTCTCTCTCTCTCTCTCTCGGGGTCCTCTGGACAAGTGGCCTCTTAAAATCCCCTGGACCTCGACCTCATCCTTGCTATTTGCATGACCAAGTAGCACTAACATTTGCTATCATATTCAGGAGGTTGTTCGTCCCACTCGAATGGGAACCAGGTTTAGGGGAAGATGAGGAAGAATTGTGCTGGAGAAAGGTTTTGGTGGGGGGAGGGGGAGGGGAAGGGGGAGGAGGGGGATCGTTGTGCCAGGCAGAAGAGAGATAAGTGGGTTGGAGGGAGAAGACGAAAGGGCAAAAGGATGAAGGACATCCAACCGTTTGTAGGAGAAGAAAGATTTGTTAGAAACGGGGGGACATGTACTAGGGATGATATCTAATTTTTATAATGTGTAATTTTGTTATCATGGAAGGCTTATGTGTTTCCGTGTTTTAAGCAAATGGTATTGAGGGGAGTTAACTCTAAATGCTGTAAATATGCTTTTTTTCATGTTTTGGTCTTGCATGAAGGCACGAATATATATTTTACTGGCCAAATAGTACTACTTAGGACCCTTCTCTCTGGTTACGGTTGTCTCCCTTTGCCTACACAGACACCGAATAGTTTGGCTATTCTTTACAGATTCTCCTCTGCCCTCATACACCTGACAACAATGAGATTGCCAAATAATTCTTCTTTACCCAAGGGATTAACTACTGCACTCTAATTGTTCAGTGGCTACTTTCCTCTTGGTAAGGATAGAAGAGACTCTTGAGCTATGGTAAGCAGCTCTTCTAGGAGAAGGACACTCCAAAATCAAACCATTGTTTTCTAGTCTTGGGTAGTGCCATTGCCTCTGTACCATGGTCTTCCACTGTCTTGGGTTAAAGTTCTCTTGCTTTAGGGTACTCTCGGGCACACTGTTCTATCTAGTTTCTCTTCCCCTTGTTTTGTTAAAGTTTCCATAGTTTATATAGGAAATATTTATTTTGATGTTGTTACTATTCTTAAAATATTTTATTTTTCCTTATTTCCTTTCCTCACTAGGCTATTTTCCCTGTTGGGGCCCCTGGGCTTATAGCATCCTGCTTTTCCAACTAGGGTTGTAGCTTAGCATTTAATAATAATAATAATAATAATAATAATAATAATAATAATAATAATAATAATAATAATTAGTACAATGAGCAGAAGAAAGGGTAAAACGTGATTGGCTTTCCTGGCCCTGGAGTAGGATATTAATTTTGGGTATTTTTAAAGTAAACAGGCAATACATCGAATATATTTTGACCTAGGGTAAGAAAGGGGAAAAGTTTCAGTACTTTTCGTTAGTAACAACAGAGGACTTTCTACACAAGGGTTGGAATGCTTTAAGAGGTGGAGGACAAAGAGATTAATCGGTTTATATTTCTAATTATATTGTTTACAATTTCAAGCAATTTCGTCATTCCAATATGTATTTTATTTAGCATATTGTTCGAAACTAAGCATATAGGTTACCCACAGCATGAAACACCAATGAGCAGATATAAGAGTAAGGCAGGCTCATCGGTCTAACCGCTTCAACCTTCTCTTGGGGTACAGAAGCTAACCTTCTTATGAGAATATATTACTCTTAATTAGAAGAATGAATTCTTCATACAGATAGAGGAACAACTCTGAAGTACATGGCAAAGTACACTTCTTTTATTCCTGGTGCTTACTTACTAGTACAGTAGTAACGTGTTTGCCTAGTGTTCACATGGCGGCAGATCGATCTCCGCTCGGGACCGTGAGTTTAAGCTGTTTACTGGGAAGGCCATTGCTGTGGTTGGGTACCACAGTGGGGGTGGGTTGAGCTCCCTGGCTGACGTTCAGGTGAGCATCTATTCTGATGAAACACCTTTAACCTTTACTTTGATACTGGCAAATCTCTTAGGATGTTGATGTTTACCCTAAGGTTATTGCATTTTTAGCAGCCTAAGATTTTGCCAATTCTAACATTTTGTCTTAGATAGTCATGCAGTGAACCTCGCTAACATTGTCATCAATGAAAAAACAGATCTTAGATGTTATTACTAAAACACTGAGTTTTTCTTACTTAGGTCACATTTGTTTACTTCAGAACATATTAGGGGCGACCATACAGAGATTGGCGTTATTTGCTTGCTTGCAGAGCGATAAATCAAGCATTCTTTGTTTATGAAATATAAAGAAATTAAAAATGTTCTTGAAAAATGTGCATACAAATTAATTATGAATATCCTTACAAACAAGCACAAAATCCGGCCGTTAATACTTTCATTCCTATGAGAAAACTCTCACTAGCAACCTATCGAAACTTTCACAAACAGATGGGTGCATTGTGATACCATCGGTGCAAATACTTGAAAGCAATGGCATTGTTTTCTTAAGAAAAACAAATTAGCATTAAAAAAAATTGTAAAATTGTACAACGTATGCATGGAGACGCAACTGTCACCAGAAGTTCTGCCAACAGTTTCACAAGGAAATTTGCGAGCAAAATCATTCAATGTTGTTATAGATTTCTCTTTGAATGTATGCCATCTTTCTACGCATGCTCAGATGTTCACAAAAGACACGAAACAAGTGTTAGGAATTTTATACCCTGAAATATACGCTTAATTATTAGAAACATTCTTTAAACGATCTAGTTAAATCATGGAAAAGCAAATAGTTTCTTGTTTTCTAATTGCATAATTTAGAGGTTTTAACCAACTATAATAAATGCTTTTTTATGTAAAGAAAGTCTTTTATTTAGGCAAAGAAATAAGATCAAGATAAATGGTAAGATATGTGGTAAATGAATTTCAAATGGAGTGACAACCGTGTGAGGTTGACAATGAAATCTTTGAAGTGTTAGTAAAGAATGCAGGGGTGAGAGAGAGAGAGAGAGAGAGAGAGAGAGAGAGAGAGAGCGTAAATGAAAATGTTATTGCAATGTGAAAAATGTGTGTGACCGAAAGAGAAAAGGAAATAAAAGGACTGTAAGGTTCAAGGTGATATAAAAAATGTAAAGGAAAAAGGGTAACAATGTTATGTTATCGAGGGTAGAATCAAAGGTACCATAAGATTAAGAAATCACTGAAGTGTAATAGGCGATATAGGGTGAAGCCATAGACTGTCTGTGGAAGAAGTAAAGAGGAGAGTAAATCTAGCATAAAAATCGAGAGAGAGAGAGAGAGAGAGAGAGAGAGAGAGAGGAGAGAGAGAGAGAGAGAGAGTAATATTAAAATAGAGATTTGTTGCATTTTCACCCTTGCAAAGTATGAGCGCTTTTTGTCTTTTATAATTAATCATATTTTATCGAGTGTAGATTGGAACACGTTTATTGATGATAAGAGCTGTGGAACAGCTGTCATAATTGGTTAACTATGGCCTTTAGAGAAACAAGAGGGACAAAAGGCGAAAGTTTAAAAAAAAAAGTCCTTCAAGTTAATCTAACAAGAACATCACAACACGTATATTTTAGTTTCTTTTTATATATATTTTTTCATTCAGGCTTTTTTTTTTAACGAGTTTAGCACCACATCTCTTTAATTAGGTATGAACCTTTTTTTTTATATTCATCCCTTCCAAGTATAATTGCATTGTGTAGGTGACCTTTTGTTTGACTGAAATGTGAGCATAAAGAGAGCTTTTTAACCATAATAGCGAGTGCTCAGAGCACTTTCATGTCCACAAAATTACAGTGACATTTCGTGTTCTTTTGACGGAGACTGGAATATTTTCATTAATCTCTCTCTCTCTCTCTCTCTATCTCTCTCTCTCTCTCTCTCTCTCTCTCTCACACACACACACGTGTAGATATATATATATATATATATATATAAATTGTGTATTTTCTCACACACACACACACACACACACATATATATATATATATATATCTATATGTATATATATATATATATATATATATGTATATATATATATATATGTGTGTGTGTGTGTGTGTAGTGTATGTTTATGTTTATACTCTTTATACTTATAATCTTTTAAGACACGGAGGAATATTAATAACCTATTTTAAATATAAGAAAAATTAATTTCTCTAAAAAAAATATTACATCGTCTAAACCTCAAACATTCTCTCTCTCTCTCTCTCTCTCTCTCTCTCTCTCTCTCTCTCTCTTAATAGTATTTTATCGTTGCTATTTTCATTTCCTGAAGCAGATATCCGCCGACGAAAAAGGCCGTTAAGAAAATTGAGTCATTTTTTCCTCATGAAACCAAGTGAGACATGTAAAACGTAGGCTAATTTTGACCCTGTAAACGATGTCTTATTTTTAATAGCGGTACAAGATGGGAGGGTTTTTCTTCCTCTATTTTTTATCCGTATTTCAAGATTCTTGTTATTTTATATGGATACACTGCTAAAAAATTTGCCGTAAAAAACGGTAAAAATCATGGTATAAATGTTGCCAGGTATTTGCCGTTTTATAAACGGATATATCGACGTAAGAGAGTGTTATTACGGTCACCAATCGTAGAATATAACAAAGTAGGGTAAAAATTACTGCCACCTGTATTTTACAGAAATACGGCTCAGAACAGTATATTTTTACGGTGAATTTCCGGTTAAACACTGTTTTTTTTTTTTTTTAACAATGTCTAGTAGCTTCCTATTTCTTTTTTTTTATATTATTCTATCCAGGTGTTGGGCCTTTTTTTTTTTGTAGATAAAAACAAAAGTATATCTGTTACTGCATAGGCATTGATTTCCTATTGGATGCAAGAATACTGAGAAACTTTGGCCAGTGTTCGTTGTTAATTTGAGCCGAGCCGCAGTGGCCATTGTTTTTCATAACGTTTTTGGTGTATGCACCTCGGCCATTTATTCTTCCGCTCCGTTTTGTCCATTTTCGTCTTGTTCCTTTTCCATAACCATTTCTCTCTCTCTCTCTCTCTCTCTCTCTCTCTCTTCTCCTCCTCCTCCTCCTCCTCCTCCGCCTCCTTCTCTGTTACCGCAGCATGATGGCAGAAGCTTAAGGCTCGTTCCAATTTAGGATCTTAATTGGTACCTCGAACCTCGTGAGATTTCAATTACAATTGGTTTCCCTATTAAAAGCCCCATTCAGACGCTCTGCAAATCCATTCGCGGGGGCTTGATAAGAATTTCATTTTGCTGAAATACTTTAAATTGAGATTTGCTCTTAATTGCCCTTTTAGGTTTTCAGGGTGAAACCGTTCTTGGAATCCTTAACTATTTCCTTTATGTAATTTTTCTCTAATACATTTTACTCTAAGTACCATTTTACGGTTGTTCTTTTAGATTTATGTTCATCGACTTTAGTTTTTTACTAAGAAATTTATTTATAGATAACTTCTGCGTGTGGGGTGTGGATCTTTCCAGATGGCTGTGGGTTTATTGGTGTGGTGCGTTATCTGCCCCCTAACGAAGTCTGTTCACAGATTTGCTGTCAAGGCCAATTAACAGCATTATGTTTTCAGTTGTTATTGTTTATTTACTATATTTCGTGATTGATTTTGTAGGCTATGCATTATAGATATGGTATGATTGAGTTAGCAATATCCCTTGGGTTTTTTTTTTTTATTTTTAGAGATTTTCTAAAAAAATAAAATTTTGTTAGTTTGGTTTATTCTTCTTCTTTTTTCTTCTTCTTCTTTTTATTATTATTATTATTATTATTATTATTATTATTATTATTATTATTATTATTATTATTATTATTATTATTATTATTATCATCATCCAAGCTACAACCCTAGTTTGAAAAGCAGGACGATTTAAGTCCAAAGGCTTCAACAGGCATTAGAATTACATATAGCGTTAATTATTTTCTCTGATTTGAATAAAAAGCTTTCCTCATCAATTGTCCAATACTCTTTCTCTAAAAACCTTAACATTTAACAGATGGTAGCGATATTAAACTCATTCCGAGCCATTCCGCGTGGGCTGCTTTCCTCCATAAGTGAATCATCTGATGGATCTTCAATGCTATCATTATGATTGCGCGCGGGTCATTCTTTCCCGTTCAAGGATGCATAGCCTATGTGCGTTTGTCGAGATGTACGTTTGCTCCCGTGGACGTGTACGTGGGATTTATTTTCGCTTGAAAACAATTGTCTTTATCACAATGCAATCTATTTGTGTCTTTGTCCTGGCACAAAGAATCATTGTTCATTTACGTAAGCGTGAAGGGACCTCTGGGGTACGGGGTGTGGAAGAATGAATAATCAATAGTAGACACCCTGTAGATGCATCGGCTTTCCCATTCTGGATCCAGAGACAAATGGCTAACAAAAGCACAGTATAGTTTAATGGATTGATCCGTTGCCAAACGTTGCTATTCCCAAAACGTTTTAAGGACATTCGGGTTCAGGTTGGGTCTGGGTTATTAAATGCTCTCTGATAAACGTGAAGTGGAAGCATAACCTTTTAGATTACGGGAGCATGGGTTTATTTTGAGGGTTATCTCTGGACGAAATATTGAACGACTATATGTGGATCCGATTCGAGAACAATTACTGCTTATACAAGGCTTTACAATTTCTTCAAATAACAAATATAAGTACTGTTGCGGTGGCTTATTGGAAACGTCCTTGCCTGGTGATCTGACAAGCTGAGGTTCGAGTCCCGCTCATGCTCGATAATTTCTAGTATCTGCATCCTCAATATCCGTGTAAGCTAAGAAAGGGGTGTTTGGGGAACCCATAGGTCTCCTTGCTGAATGATCATCAGCCATTGTCTGGCCCTCCGTGGTCCTAGCTTGGATGGAGAGTGGGACTTGGTCGTTGATCATATGTATATGAAGATTGGGTCCCCTGGTCTTAGAGCAACCTGCTTTTCCAACTAGGGTTGTAGCTTAGCAAGTAATAATAATAATAATTAATAATAATAATATGAGCAGTCTAGGGTAATGTCCTGCTAGGGCATTTTGACTATTCTTTGCCTCAGCCATTCATGAGTGACCTTTAAACCTTTACTTTGCTATGTTGTTGTAACGTGAAATAGTTGAAACGTGTCACATTTAATGCCATGTAATCGTATCCCCTTCCCACGCAAGCAATCTCATTCATTGGCCATTACGACGCCAGATGATCTCGGCAATCATTCACGTCAGTTCTTTGTTCTTTCAGAAAATGAGCTTCTTCCGTTCGACGGAGGAAATTGACTTAAGACCTCCTCTTTTACATATTGAAACCAACAGCTGTTTTTAATTAGCATTCGCTCCTTGGGGATTGCGTTTGAAGGTTTTAAGGCCGCTCATGAATTGCAGAGGGACAGTGACATTGCACTAGCAAGCAGGGCAATGCCCTAGAGATTGACCATATATACATATGATCAGCGCTCAAGCCCCCTCTCCACTCATGCTAGGACCAGGGAGGGCCAGGCAATGGCTGCTGATGAATCAGCAGATAGACCTATAGGCTCCCCCAAACCCGCTAACCTTAGCTCACAAGGATGGTAAGGTTGCAGACCGTAATGTAACTAACAAGTCTGAGCGGGACTCGAACCCCCGTCTGGCAAACACCATGCAGAGACGTTACCAATCAGACCACATCAATTTACTCAATTGGACTAATTTGTCTTATAATTTTCATTTCCTATAACGAGAAGATCTCTTCGTTAATTGCCTGTAATTATGCCACAGTTTTCATTGTGGGTGTTTGTATTTCGTCAATATCCTGCTTCCCTGTTCTTGGTCTTGGAAATGTTCGGATAACCTAATTACTGTTAATTGCAGAGAAATTGCTGCGAAAAAATAATGACAGGGTATTGCAGTCGTTCATGACTTGTTTCTCTCTAGGGGAGACTGGCATTGGAATAACACCGGAAAAGAGACTAAGTGTGGAGTAACAACAACAGTGATGGTGAGGAAAATCACAAATCACTAAAGAACTTTAGGATGGAAATTATTGAAGATATATGAGAAAACATTGTATTATTATTATTATTATTATTATTATTATTATTATTATTATTATTATCATTATTAGCTAAGCTACAACCCTTGTTGGAAAAGCAAGATGCTATAAGCCCAAGCTACTCCAACCGCGAAAAATAGCCCAGTGTGGAAAGGAAACAAGGAAATAAATTACAAGAGGAGTAATGAACAGTTAAAATAATATATTTTAAGAACATTAACAACATTAAAATAGTTCTTTCAATTTCAAATATAAACTATAAAAACTTAGGAAAAAAAAGAGGAAGAGAAATAAGATAGAATAGTGTGGCCGAGTGTACCCTCAAGCAAGAGAACTTGCCAGGAATTATAGTTTTAGTGTTTCTTAATACCTTGAATAGCGTCCAGTACATTAGTCAGTGAGTCAGAAGTTGATAAATAACTCTCTCGAATTGTTTTCTGAAACTGTAATGTACTTTGATGGAAATTCTACATTTCCTAAAATTTCGAAAGAAATTTTCACTGATATTGCAGATCAATGGATGTTAATCGAAGGCCTCCCCAATCCTGCAATCAAGCATCCAATCTTCTAATCACACATAATGGTCACTTCTATTCAGCCAATCCCCAAAGGAAAAGAGGAAGGAGAAGAAGAAGAAGAATCGAACCGACCCTGAATGGCTTGTTGCTCCTTCTTTTTTTTCTTTCATTCCTTCTTCTTTCTTCTCCGAGTCTTTTGTTGGTAGGAAAATGAGAAGCACAGGTAACATTTGTGTGACTAGCGAGTGTGTAGTTAGTTGCTGTTGTTGTTGTTTCGAAGTAAATGTGTTTGCTTATGCATTTTTAAAACGGTCTTGATTACTAGTTTGCATACTGGTGTATTATCGTCTTTATAATTATTAAAAGCAAGTAATTTTTTTTCTTTAAATAGAATGTGTAGATACAGTCTATGTTGGTATTTATTATCGACATTTATGTCAGCTTTAGACTTTGCTTATAAAATACACCGAATTAATCATCGTTTTTATATTTGGAATAGTTTCAGGACTGAACTGTAGTATTTTCCTTGAGAAAGAAATGAGTGTTTTGCTTGTGCGTAACTTGCTGTACTCAATATTACATACAATTAGAATCAATGTTGGAAATTAAAAAGTCACAAAATGATGAAATAACGTCTTTTTATATACTATGGACCTTTTTTGCATTCCAACATGGGTGTATTTCCAATGATCAGTAGATCTACTTTATATTATTATTATTATTATTATTATTATTATTATTATTATTATTATTATTATTATTATTATTATTATTATTATTATTATTACTAGCTAAGCTAAAACCCTAATTTGAATAGCAGGATGCTGTAAGCCCATGGTCTCCAACAGGAAAAAATAGCTCACTGAGGAAATGAAATAAATAAACTGCAAGAGAAGTAATGAACAATTAAAATAAAATATTTTAAGAACAGTAACAACATTAAAACAGGTCTTTCCTATTTAAACTATAAAATGAGACTGCAAGATTGAACTTATAAGATCAACCGGCATTCTTTTTATCAGCTTTTCTGCGTTGGAAATGCATGGTTGACAATTATGATTACATGCGAGTACATTTATGAGGAAAGTACAGGACTCCACAATCCCTTAATGCTTGCGTAAGAAATATTTTTGAAAGAAATAGCTATTCATATTTTACATTTGCGATTATTCGGACCGCAAAATATTCTCAGAAAATACTTGCATCCAGAGAACCAATATTTCCTAAGAGAACTATAATTTTTGGAAAAAAAATAATAAAAAAAAAAAACTGGCTGATTTTCAGCTTCGGAGCATAGCCATGTATGATGAATATAATATGAATATTAATTTCGAGAACATTTTTCATAGTTTGAAATCGCGAAAATTCTTTGTTAACTAGATACCTTCTTTATGCGTATGATTTATGCCAGTTCTGAGCTTATGATATAATCTTAATCATAGAATGTAGATATGAATATCAATATTTACCTACTCTTTATTTTTTTTTTATTTTTCAAACAAGCATTTTTAACGGTTTGATGCATATTTTAAATATCCTTCATGGTCTTATTCAGATCTTTGTGGTGCTTATTTTCCCCAAAAATCTCGCCTTCCATAACATCCAAATTTCCATGTATCGTTACGAAAAGGAAGGAAACGTAATTGTTTCCATAGAACTTATATTATTTTCTATCTTAACTTGTATTCTTTATCGTTTAAGTCTTAATACCATCTTCCTGCGATTAAAGTTTAAATGAACGTAATGAAAGAATCATTAAGTTTGATTTAGAAACCTCGAAATTCGTCTCTCAAGGGTTTGACTGCACTGCTTCTCTAAAAGGAGCAATTTTCATCTAGATTAATGAAATAATCTCAACTTTGTGACTGCCTCTCATTTCTTCCTTTCTTTCGTGGCTAGTGTATGCTGCCATCTGGTGACGCTTCGGTGTAACCTTGAGAGATATATTTGCAAATCTGAATATCTGGTAACCCTCTACGTTTAATGAAGTTTAGATTACTGAAAGTAGGATATTGTTTTACTCACACTACTGATATATTTTGTATTTCGACCTTCAAAGTTGCCAATTTGTTCAGATCCTTGGAAAAAAACAACAGTTTACTGAGGTAACTGTAAACTTCATGCAAACGTCAGCTAGAGGAACGATTTTGTTCTTCATGTTCTGAATGGATGGGTTTCTTTCTGTACTTTAATCGTTTGAATGCGATTTTATTTTATTCCCTTGTAGCCTATATATATATATATATATATATACAGTATATATATATATATATACATATATATATATATACTGTGTATATATATATTTATTACACACAGTATATATATATATATATATATACTGTGTATATGTATGTGTGTATATATATATATATATGTATATATATATATATATATATACTGTGTGTAATAAATTTTCTTCGACCCACAAGGAAAGTAAATTCCACTATCAATTATTCGAACCTTCAACGCTGTAACTTGAAAAAGTTAGAATGACAGCCGCAAAAGTTCAAGGAAGTTAATTTATTTCTTTTATCTTTTACAACTGCGATTTCTCGGGCAATCCTCGTAGATATTTTTTATTTATTTCTTAAATGATTATTTCTCTGAAGTTTTATTTCATAGTTTTAAATATAAATTGTATTTTGAAATTGAATTCACCATTACTTTATGACTCGAATTTCATTTATAATTCATTGTTGAAAATATTTATAGTTTACTGCAATATTGAGCATTTTTATGATTATAAGTTGACGTTTATAATTGTGAATATAATGTAAAAATACGTTATTTTCATTATTGATATGATTTGACTCAGTTTTTTAAAATTGTTATCAAGACTGTTCGTACGGTAACGTCCCTTATTTATTTATTCATCATTTATTTTTGATAATTAAATTTCTAAGTTATGCCCTACTTTTTTCACAATTACAAAATCCTATGCACATAGGTATAATTCTTTATATTTATACAAAATTATTTGGCATAGTAATCGTTTCTACAAATTAAAAAAATGATATATATATATATATATATATATATATGTATATATATATATATATATATATATATATATATATATATATATATATACATATTTGCTTGACAATTATCTGTAGTTTTCATAAACACAAAATATCATAAATTTCTATCATCTTGTTTGGTTCAACCTGAACATTTCTTGTCTTGCATTTCGAACACCTGTAAGCGCTCGGGGAATTAAAGGCCAGAAGTTATTAAAGCTGACATACCTTAATATTTTTTTTTTATTTTTTCAATACAAATCGTGTATCTTAAAAGTACTGATGAAATTCATGTTTGTTGTTTTGGTTCATTTCCGCAATGGAACACATGGGATTTTTTATTTCATATCTATTTTAACAGATTGCAACATGGATTGGAAAGTGTTGATTAAATGTGTTGGTGTTTTTATATTTTGGCAGTTTAATCTTCTCTCATTGAAACTTTCATTTTAATTATTTAGTGTGGATAAATTTTGTTAGTAAAATGTTCCTTATTCTTTTCATTTTCACTAAATTTAAAATATACTTATGAAACATGATGTGTAAAGATATAATTGTAACTATTTAAATATCAAAATGGTTTGGTCAAAAATATTTTTCTTGAAGCTCATAATGAAACAAATAAAAACAGAGGATTAGATATGGTTATTTTATATGGTTTATTTTTTTTATTATTATTGAAAAGTTTTCTATTGATTGATAACTGAATTTTTTCATTAATAATTCTTTACATTAAGTGAATTTTTTTTTATCAGTCATATTGGGGAGGTAAGCATAGTATTTATAGTTAAGTAGAATTTAATCATAGCTTCTCTCGTTAATAAACAATTTGTACTGAAATGTGTAATAGATGTTTCATAAAGAAGGTTTAATCCTGGATCATATTTTGAAGTTCCCCCTCCCTTGTTGATTTGATGTTGGACGTAGCGTCATTCTTAATGCAATTTATTAGATTTTAATGAAAATTAAATTTCAATGTTGAAAAATAGAGAGTTTGAAGCTTTGGAAATGAATTTAAAGAGAATTGAATGTATGTATGATGTGGAGAGATGCAGAAGAATAGTGGTATGAAAAGGTAAATTAGTATATATCAAAATATGGATCCATGTATTATGAGAAGGTTTGGTCTTGTGGAAAGAATGGTTGGTGATAGATCGAGGAAACTACAAGAGGATGGAGTTGTATAGATTGTGCGAATGAAATATTGGAAAGCAAGGGTATTCTTGTCCAATAAGACCGAGAATATGTGGAAGGGAATGGTGCCGGGCTATACACTTAAGTGTATAAAGCAATCGATTTTGTGTAAATCTTTTGCACAGGAGTCTTGTCCACTATCCAGAGTTATTAATGAGTGTTGCATAGTCTGATAGTTTAATTTTTCCTCGATCCTCAGATGACAAGGAAAACGACTTTAGATATATACTGTATATATATATATATATATATATAGATATATATATATGTATATATATATGTATATATATATATATATATATATAGATATGTATATATATTATGTATAAATCTATATATATATATATATATATGTATATATATATCTATATATATATATATATATATATAATGTGGGTATGTGATCAATGTAAAGGGGTGTTATCAATATAGAAAATGCTGAATGTTGTTTTTCTGTCACTATAATCTTTTTTAGGGGGGTAATGGACCGATGGAATTTTTTTTATCCAGTTACTGGGTATTGCAACAAATACAAAACGTACTTTGATATCAGAGTATGTTGAAATTTGGTATAGATGTAACGGTATGCTTTTTAAACGCCTAATTATAGCAATCTCTCTCTCTCTCTCTCTCTCTCTCTCTCTCTCTCTCTCTCTCTTCGTTTGTTCCATGAAAATCAGACAGGAATCGTCACTTTTGTAGAGCAAAAAAAATTCATCAGTGCTTTAAAAAATGATAATGCAATCATTCTATCTCTTAAGGAAACTGCCATTGCGAATAACAATAAGCGTAATTATTTCTTCTGGTAAAGAAAATATGAATGATAATAATATTAATAGTAATGCCTTTCCATTATTAGCATTATTATGATGGACGGATGAATTTTATGATGATCATATTGGCAGTGTTCTTACTCCCTGCCATGGCATGATTATGACTCTGGTAATGAACCATGAACAACAAAGAGTGAATTTTTCGTTTCACTAACGCTCATTAATGCTGGTAGCAAATAAAGTAAAATGTTATGTTTTCCTGCATTTAAAAAGATTGTACAACTATGTACATATATATATATATATTTATACATATATATATACATATTAATATATATATATATATATATATATATATATATATACATATATATATATATTATATATATATATATATATATATAGACGCACACACACACACATATATATATATATATACATGTATACAAACATCTATATATTTATGTCTGTATACATAGATATATATGTAGAGAGATAGTTTTTTATAGAATATTTTGAATTATATATATATATATATATACACATGTATATACATATATGTATATATATATATATATATATATATGTATATACATAGATAGATATATAGATAGAGATATAGATATTTCATAGAAAATATGAATGCATGTACGTACGTCTGTATGTATGTCTACTTTTGAGATAAGTTGGGTTCCTGTGTTCACCCACCACTCCGTGGAAAATGAAATATATTGCCTCAGGTATAGTTGATAATGTCAGTTAAGTGCCAGACACCCGCACTACGTATTCCTACTCTCTCTCTCTCTCTCTCTCTCTCTCTCTCTCTCTCTCTCTCTCTCAAGCTTTATTTTTAGATTTGTGTTTGTACCTTTGTAATTTCATGTAGAACAATGTATTCATGGTTCCGATAATTATTGAAGCTAGAAGGTTTGTATGTGAGTGAGTGTGTGTGTTCGTGTGTGTGTGCGTGTGTATTAATCCAATAAAAGCCTTCTCTCCATATTAGATCCCCGAAAAAATGTTGAGGATGAACTTCCATTTCATAAAACTTCCAGTACTTTAGCTGAACTTCCAATACTTTTGTTGTTTCATATACCTACACAGTGTACCGCCTACCAGGTCACCCAGTTGTAAATAAGTGCCAGTACTTCTGGCACCAATCCACGAGGAACACAGGCGTAGGTTGGAAAACCATGTATTTTTTTTATTTTTGTGTAAGTAAATATGTGTATATTGCATACGGACATATACTGCATATATATATATATATATATATATGTATATGTATATGTATATATATATATATGTATGTATATATATTTGTGTGTTTGTATATGTGTTTATGTGTATATATATATATATATATA
Organism: Palaemon carinicauda; assembly: GCF_036898095.1. Lineage (NCBI taxonomy): Eukaryota > Metazoa > Arthropoda > Malacostraca > Decapoda > Palaemonidae > Palaemon > Palaemon carinicauda. Next base: position 33,462,095 of record NC_090768.1, on the reverse strand, counting down.
TATGTATATATATATATATATATATATATTACTGTAATAGCATCCTATCTACCTATTTACACATACATATATATATATATATATATATTACATATTTATTGTGACAGCATCCCCAAGAAATGTCAGTCTTGCGAAGCATCCACCGCGCCGTATCGATGTTTCCCAACTCCATCTGGTATACCGAGTGTTTATCGGAGCTAAAGCAACATATCTACAATATCATTCGTCCCATTGGCACGGCTATTGGCTTCGATTTTGTTCAGGTACATTGGAGACATAGATGGAATAACCGGGGGGGGGGGGTGGGGTGAGGAGAAGAGGCCTAGTTTCTTAACTTTCTAGGTTACATTTTAGATACTTTTCTTGACCAAATTATCAAGGTGGTTTAAATGACTTTACTTTTGGTTTGGTGTAAAACTGGACATTTTTTTTAAGGAGATCGTTGTACTAATATTTTCTTATAAAGTAGGCAATTTTTTATGCCATTTAATTTTTAATTTTACGGCATTTTTGCAGATTTATTCCTAGCATTCTCTCTCTCTCTCTCTCTCTCTCTCTCTCTCTCTCTCTCTCTCTCTCTCTCTCTCTCTCTGTCTGAAGCGTTGACTTTTAATATTTTAAATTACTGTTGTAATCTCTCTCTCTCTCTCTCTCTCTCTCTCTCTCTCTCTCTCTCTCTGTCTGAAGCGTTGACTTTTAATTTTGTAAATTACTGTTGTAATTTCTCTCTCTCTCTCTCTCTCTCTCTCTCTCTCTGAAGCGTTGACTTTTAATTTTGTAAATTACTGTTGTAATCTCTCTCTCTCTGTCTGTCTCTCTCTCTCTCTCTCTCTCTCTCTCTCTCTGTATATATATATATATATATATATGTATGAACATATTAACCCCTAATGCTGTGAATTACTGTTGTAATGTGTATTTCCGTTCCTTGGGACAGACAGACAGAGAGACAGTCAGCTACGGAGTGGAAATGAAAAGACGGAAAAATACCCTCTGCATTCATCAGCGGTTTACTGTTTAAACATTTACCTTAACTTCTGTTGAAGGATTCTTTGAACTCAGATGAATTAAGTTTTGTTTTCCTTGTAAATTCAATATTTGCTCTAGCATACAAAGGGACATTTTGTTGTTATCGTTGTTTTAAAATGTGGATTTTTTTTTTTCGACCTCCAAAACAACATACAAAGGTACATTTTTTTTCCAATGCGGTTTCAAGTGCTAGGATTACTCAAGAATATACCAACACTGTTTTGATCTCTATGAAATTATCTAAAGTGTGAGTGATCTGGTTTTCAAATAACCCCCTCCCCCCCAAGAAACTTTCCGCTAGGATTTTTTAATTAATCATAGTAAACATATGCTAGATATGAAAAAAAAAATATTAGAAAGTTCAAATTCTAAGAAAAGCTTCATTATGAATTCAGCGGTATTGAACAATGTGTTGTTTTCGTTAATTTCGTTGTTAAGAAGTTGATTATCATAAATTTTTCAAATGAGAGAGAGAGAGAGAGAGAGAGAGAGAGAGAGAGAGTTCCGATGTAAATTAATTTTTATCGTTTTCACATTGGTTTTTATTATCAGTTTGCAGAGAGAGAGAGAGAGAGAGAGAGAGAGAGAGAGAGAAATGATTCACTTAGTCATTTGATATCGACATTTCGCGACAGACTTCAATCCTTGTTTGGAAAGCATCGAGGTAGAATATGCTAATGAGTTTACATCCCAGATCAGCAATATTTTAACCGATTTTCCTAATGGGCGATATGAACCGAAAGTAAGAGGATATAATTTCAGGGGGATTAATGGAGCTATTGCTATTATTGTTGTTGACTACGAAACTAGAGATGATTGACAGTTTTTTTTACCTCTTCTCAGGCAATTGTTATTCGTTGGTAAACGTCTGAATGGAACTGTTTCTATTATCAGATGTGAATAACGGAATCGGCGGTAATGAACGAGCGTATCATTATTATTACTTACTAATCTACAATCCTAGTTGGAGAAAAGCAGAATGCTTTAGGGGAGGGCTCTAACAGGGAAAATAGCTCAGTGAGGAAAGGAAATAAGGAAACTACAGGAAAAGTTATTAACAATTGAAATGAAATATTTTAAGAACAGTAACAGCATTGAAATAAATATTTCATTTATAAACTATAAAAACCTCATAAAAACAAGAGGGAGAGATTTAAGATAAAATAGTGTGTCAGAGTGGACCCTCAAGCAAGAGAACTCTACCCTAAGACAATAAAAGACCATGGTACAGAGGCTATGGCACTGTCCAAAACCGGAGAAGAATGGTTTGATTTTGGAGTGTTCCTCTCCTTGAAGAGCAAACGGGTGACTACCTGAAATTAATTGCTATTTTGAATTTGTACAGTTATTATTTTGAAAACAATTAGGCTCACGTCAATGTACTTACATAAGCGGATTAATCATTACGCATAATGAACTACTGATTACATGTAAATACCGACAGAGCGTAGTCAGTTCCGCGGAAATGCTGAAAGGTGTAATGCGTTTTACGCACTCGCACGCAAATTTTCCATTCACGATAACTAATTGCATACTTGTTTTGATAAACACCCATTCGCTTGTGAGTGATTGCGTAGTTATTCACGGACTTCCAGTTATTATTAATGACCGAGTTATGATAATTTATCGTCATTGATTTTTCAATCACGTAGTACTTAAATTGGTATAGATTTCGTACGAATGATATTTGGAAGGCAAAATCAGTGTGTTCATTTCCATGAGAGTTTGTCAGTCATCAATGGCAATCGCTTCATTATTGATGATTGTTTATGTACACAAGGATAATTTTCTCTTATACTTTGATTTGTTACGTGTCTATAATATGAATAAATTAGGTTTAATTTTGCTTCATCTAAGTAAGCAATCGCTTTATTCGTATTCACTTTAGTGGAATTAGAATATTCAGTGATAACTTATGATTATTTAATTTTTTCGTCATTGTTAGTTGAATCTATGCATTCACAAAATGGTCTGTTATGATTAAAGGTTATAAACGTCTATGAAAACTAAAACGTCAGTCATCATTCATTCATTAAGTGTATAATTTGTTCATTCATTTCCAGGCATCACTCGATCAAGCTTTTTATACATATTGAAAATGTTGATTTTTATTTAATGCCCGGGACTTATTTACAAAGTTCTTAATTAATCATTAGTCATGTCTATTTATTCTACTCTGCGTCACGGTTAAAAGAAAATTTCAAATGCTGGCATTGTTGCGCTTCGAATTTGTCCCAGAAATACATGAAACTCGGCCCAGAAATAACTGAAACTCGTCACCTTGGAACAAAATTCAAGCGAGCATAATAAACTCGTATACCTCTTAACTTTCAACCCGAGTTTCCAAAGTTGGGACGATATGATGTGATATTTCCTTGTTTTCGCGACAAAACGCTGTTGACGTCGGTAAGAGGGACTTCGGAGGAGAGAAGAATAGAGAGAGAATTACCAGAGTAATAGAATGGAATTGGGCTAACGAAAGTAGTTAGGAAGAATTAAGCCCTAATTGATCGTAATTGAACAGAAAGACACATTTGAGAGAGAGTCAACAGAAAGACACGTTTTAGAGAATCGTCCAGGAAAGAATAAGTGATTGTGAAATCAGGAAAAAAGAAGGAAATCTAAGAGAGAGAGAGAGAGAGAGAGAGAGAGAGAGAGAGAGAGAGAGAGAGATTATTTGAAGGGTATTCTATTCCTGGAGAGGATAAGGTATCCTGTGGGGGAAAAGATGAAACTCGTTTTATATATTCTAATTTCCTTCTGAATTCCTCCTTCTCATTTTCAATAAAAAAAGGAAAGAAATCCAAGAGAAAAAGAGAGAATATGCCAAGGGCATTCCAGCTCTCCTGTTGGGAGAAGAGATGGATAGTCACGCCGTTGGAAGCAAATCCACAATGGAACCTTGGGACGTCCCAGACTTCGCCCTCCTCGGATGGCACTATTACACCGAGTGGCACTCTTAATGGCTCCCTTGGATTCCATTTATAATAGCGGGTTAGCTAGCTTTTCAGCGGCCGTCAGGTTGTTTATCGAACCTATTATTAAGTGAAGTGGCTTCTGTTTGTATTGCGTAGTCTGATACGACTGCTGGGATTCGAGGAGAAATAGTCAATAAGCAGGATAATGTAAGAAGCCAAACTTTCTGCGAAAATAGATTCACTTGAGATAACATTCTATCTTTCTGTTGGTTTTCTGTGATTAGTCGTGGATTCAAAAATACTCTGTTGAACTTAGTAAATATGAGAGAAGGTAGCGGTAAGAATTTACTTGAACTAGATATCAGTTGCCATCTAATGTTGTATTTGAGAGAGGAATTATTGAGCGATTCTGATACAGTAGGTGTCAACTAGAGGCCTTTTTATACGGATATGTTATCTTGGAGAGTGAAAATATTGCCTATTGCCGGCTTATGTATAGATGTTTCCACACTCGATTATTGGATACTAAAGTAGCTACCTTATTATACATATTTTGATAATGAAAATCAGAAAGAAATGATTAAAAACTGGAATGAAGAATAAACTCGAATCTACCATGATTCAGAAGATTAAGAAATTTATTAAAACGTGACCTATAACTTTTCGATACCTGAAAACAACTCGCTGTTAAATTTTAACTATTGTACTCTCATGACCTTGAACTGCAGTCTGGGCTCCTGACCTTTCCATCTCTCAAATCAATGACCTGTTTTTTTTTTTCACATGAGATTCTATAATGCTTTCTTGATAATTATGTTGCTATTTGGTTCTTGTCTTAACATGAATAAATTGGATTTAATTTTTATTTTCTTTAGATAACAAACGATCACTTTTTTCGTGTCCACTTTAGTAAAAATAAATTATTCAGTGATCAGTAATAATTACTTAAGAATTATTTCGTCATTATTAGTTGAATTTATGTATATACAAGGTTTATTTATTTATTTATTCATTTATTTTCTATACCGTTTTGCATCACTTTTAGATGTCGGTACCAGAGCAATTCTCTGTTCTAATGCATAAAATAGTAGGAAATCCCAACGTGACCAATAGTTGATGTATACAATCATTCATACTTTTAGATGGATACTGAATACTTTAATCTATTAATAACATTTCCCGGCAATACGTCCAATTGAATCAAACATCTCGTTGATCATTGAATTCTTAAACATAAATATTATTGATAATGACATGTAACGATTTATTGATGTTTGAGGAAGATCATTTATTGGTTCGTGTACGATACTCTCTCTGTCTCTCGCTTGTCTTTGAGTAAGGTTGCATTATTACGAAGCTTACGTAAACACCGGCAAGGAAGTCATGAATCTGTGAATGAAAAGCATAGGGATCGTGCTCAAACTTTGGCCATTAAGGGGAATCAGTCGGCTGTTGTTGTGCAGGAAAGTACGATTCTGAAAGCCAGAACATTCAAAAGTTTTGAAGTTTATAAATGGATAGAAGAAAACCTAAACCATTTAAGCGGACGTTGGTGTTCTTGTGTATGTTTGGTTGTGTGTGTGTATGAGAGAGAGAGAGAGAGAGAGAGAGAGAGCGAGAGAGAGAGAGAGAGAGAGAGAAACAATTTGTATGCTTGTGTGTATCTGGGAGAGTTATAAGGATTTTGGATGTCTCAAAGACTTTATAATCCATCCGAGGAGACTCCATTTGTTCTTGAGTAGAGCGAATTAGTTTAAACCTTTATAGATTTTAAGATCTTGTCTAACTTATCCTTGAATTCGTTTACTTTGTTGCCGTTCATTACATCCGCTGGAAGTCTGTTCCATGTAGTTGCTATTTTATATGTAAAGAAATAACCACATTAAGTGGTGCTTTATCGAGAGAGAGAGAGAGAGAGAGAGAGAGAGAGAGAGAGAGAGAGAGAGAGAATCTTTGTTATTTGCATTTCCATCTACATCGACAAGTATCTTCTCCATCAACATCATAATAATCGCCCCTTCTGTTTTGTTTTCTTTTTGTTTCTTTTTTTCCGCTTGTTTTATTCTCTCCTTATTGGCTCCTGATTTTTGTGTGCCATTATTCACATACTTTAAGTTCTTCCATTACTTCCTATTTCCTTTATTTTATTCTTGCCACGTCATTTTGTTTTATTTGGTTTTCAAAGCAGTCCTTCATATCACCATCAGTTTCATTTTCTGTTTTACTTGAAACTTTTAGCTTATAAATTCCATCAATAATTTCAATATATTATTTCGTTATTAATAAATTACCACTAATTTTAGAGTAAATCTATCCTGGATATAGTTATCTACACTGTTAAAAGATTTCCGTAAAAAAACTATAAAAATCCTGGAATAAATGTTGTCAGTCATTTACCGTTTTAAAAACGGATAGAATGACGTTAAGGATTGATATTACGGTCACGAACCCGTGAAATGACGATCGCCTGTATTTTATTGAAATACGGCTGAGAACTATATTTTTACGGAGAATTTCCGATTAAAATGACGTGTTTTTAAGTGTATGTAGCTTTTATTACTCCCACTTTTCTGATTTTCAATATCAAATATATTCCAAAACCGAATATCCCCCCTTCTCTCTCTCTCTCTCTCTCTCTCCTCTCTCTCTCTCTCTCTCTCTCTCCGCTGTCTTTGGCTTCCTTCCTGCCTTTGATATATTCCTTCTGCCGATGATGACCACTGCCAGGAAGGACGCGAAAGGCCCTTACGTATTTTATTTATTCATTTTTTCCTTCCTCGTAGGAAGAGGGCTGTAACGTTATTTATATACCTCCGAATAGGGCCAGTTTTGCTGACTACCTACTAAGTTGGTCACATGTATTCAGCATGGGTTTTGTGTGAGGGGATCAGAGATGTTTTTCTGGCAAAGGCTCGATATTGTACAGTTTCGCCGTGGGTGGGTGGAAGGTACTTGGTCAGTTTTCCGTTTTTGAGAGAGAGAGAGAGAGAGAGAGAGAGAGAGAGAGAGAGAGAGAGAGAGAGATTTCTAATGGTGGAATATTTTCAATGAAAGCTCTCATCAGAGAGAGAGAGAGAGAGAGAGAGAGAGAGAGAGAGAGATTTCTAATGGTGGAATATTTTCAACGAAAGCTCTCACCAGAGAGAGAGAGAGAGAGAGAGAGAGAGAGAGAGAGATTTCTAATGGTGGAATATTTTCAACGAAAGCTCTCACCAGAGAGAGAGGAGAGAGAGGAGAGAGAGAGAGAGATTTCTAATGGTGGAATATTTTCAACGAAAGCTCTCACCAGAGAGAGAGAGAGAGAGAGAGAGAGAGAGAGAGATTTCTAATGGTGGAATATTTTCAATGAAAGCTCTCATCAGAGAGAGAGAGAGAGAGAGAGAGAGAGAGAGAGATTTCTAATGGTGGAATATTTTCAATGAAAGCTCTCATCAGAGAGAGAGAGAGAGAGAGAGAGAGAGAGAGAGAGAGAGAAATTTCTAATGGTGGAATATTTTCAACGAAAGCTCTCACCAGAGAGAGAGAGAGAGAGAGAGAGAGAGAGAGAGAGAGAGATTTCTAATGGTGGAATATTTTCAACGAAAGCTCTCATCATAGAGAGAGAGAGAGAGAGAGAGAGAGAGAGAGAGAGAGGGGTCAGCTTATATTTTAAATTCTTAGCTCATCAGAAAGTAAAAAATCAATTTTCCGTCTATAAACTGTGTTCAGAGATTGAAAAGTATTGCTTATGGCAGTGAAATGTTATAAGGTAAAGGAAATTTTGATATTCATATTCATAGGAACTAGACAGTCATAACTTGAAATTACAACTTTTATTTCTCATATATAAATAATTTCCTCGTTTCCACTCCCTTTGCAAGTAATGTATCACAATCCTTATTTCGGATAATGAAAATGGTGCTAATTTTCAAAACTATTAACTATCAGTATTCTTTGTTAATCAGTTTTTTTTCTTCATACTCTACAGCTTTCAAAGCTCTTATGTATATCAGTTTCTAAGTAAATCTATAAGTACCCGTAAATATCCAGAGTCCATTGGATGTCAAATCTATAAATCTTATTTTTCTTTATATCTTTCAGTTTTCTAGTTATCTAAC
>NC_090768.1:33427017-33444517 GCF_036898095.1 Palaemon carinicauda | reverse complement strand
GCCAATACAAAATTTGTCATTAGAAAACAACGATGAACTTTATACTGTAATATACGGCTTTTTCTGCTATTACCCCCCCCCCCCAAAAAAAAAAGGTATTTAGGATTTCAAAGCTTTCATGGGAGATTCGACTGAATTGCTAGCGAGCAAACGATGTTGGTAGTAAGAGATTTCCTGACTGTCATGCAAGAATATTGGAAACACACGTATGGTGCATATATTTTTTATTTGGTGATAATGCTACTCGTTTTGGAATAGTTCCTTTTGATTACCTACACTGTTTGATCCAAGAAGACTTTTGAATACGAAGATTTAGAGAATTGAACTCAGTTGTTTACATTCTGTTAGTGGCTTTCGTGGTAACCCCACATTAATAAAGAGGTGCCTAGATACGATCCTGAGCAAGGTTACAAGACGTTTAGGTTTGTTTTCTGGCAATTCAAGCATTTAATGTGTTCCTTGTCTTCAGTGGGATCTATTGTTTTAGGCAGAGACTGAATGGTAGCGGTCAAGCATCATCGTCCTAAAGGTGTTATAAATTCGAGAAACAAATACACTCTTGGTTAAATGGTATAGTTATATTTGTGTTTATATTAAACGTTTGTGTCTGTGTGTATATTTTCCATTGATGAAAAGTAATCCCATTAATACCCCCTACCGAATTAGTCATATGCTGATATCCGTACGCAATATGAGACTTTATTATGTTTATTCGTCACCGTCTTTTTAATCTATATTTTTCACTTATAATTCACCGTAACTTTATTTATTTCGTGAGATACATATCCATTTTGCGAAATTTTTTTTTTTAAAGATACTTAGATTTTACAATGTATGTGTTTCACCGATGTGGAATATACATGTGCGTGTAACATACATGTAAATTCATCTCACTCAGAGCCTATCATTACCGTGCTGGCAATGTTTAATTTCACAATTTCACTTGTAATGGAGGATAGCCGGAGTTGTCCATTATTTTGGTCATTTCGTCCCGAGAATGGTCTCAAAAGAATGTGAATTATGTTATTATGCAGTGTAATGTTATATACTGCATGATAACGGCCATAAGTAGAGTAAAATGCTCTCTCTCTCTCTCTCTCTCTCTCTCTCTCTCTCTCTCTCTCTCTCTCTCTCTCTCTCTCTCTCTCTCTCTCTCTCTCTCTCTCTCCTATTTTATGATATTATTTTTAAGGGCAGCCAAGTGTGTTCTTTTATATCATTGGCAGGTAATAGTAGATATTTTGAGGTTGTTTATAACTTGTGCGCATTTGTTATTTCCTTTTCTCTCAGAGAAAAATCTTTTCTTGAAAATTAATACTTGTGATTTTATAGAATCAAGGAGTCAGGTCTAGAATAAATTATCAGGAATATTTCTTGGAAAAGTTTATGAGAATATATCACATTATAGTTTTGATGCATAAGTTATATCTTATATGGCAATGTTAACAGATTTGCAAATTAATTTTTGCCGTTGTTAGTTGGTCATTCTATTTTTAGTCGTGCTATTATGAAAATGTTCTTCCATTTTATTAGTGTTACCAATTACAATGTTCCCCTTGAATCTATTCGTCTCCGCAGACATTATTATAAATGCATAAAGTTGGCAACATTGATTAGGAATCTTTTCATTTGCATTTTTTTTCATGTTTATAATACTATAGATATTCTTTAAAAAGTTACTTTGTTTTAGACTTTCTACTTTGTTTTAGACTTTCTACTTTGTTTTAGACTTTCTACTTTGTTTTAGACTTTCTACTTTGTTTTAGACTTTCTACTTTGTTTTAGACTTTTCAATATTCTGCAGTAGACAACCAAACAAATCGAAAGACAACCGGCTAACCAAAACAGATACCTAGAACGAAGTATATCTCTGAATATGTTTGATGATTAAAAGGGAAAAAGTTTAAAGCTTTTGATCGTTAAGTTGAACAAACCATTACAGGAAACCAAGATAGCTTACGAAGATGTATAATCTTTTGGATGCTATATCTTGAAATCATTGGAATAACTGTAAATATATATGAGTAATATTTTTTTTTCTTCTAACTGATTAGGAAATAAAAACATCGAGAATTGTTATCATTAGGAATAACGTTTCTAAAATCGCATATAATACTTAACTGTAGATATATATGATTAATGTTTTGTTTCTTGTAACTGATAGGAAAAAAAAAAACTCAAAGAATTGTCATCATTTAAAAAAACCGTTCCTAAAATCACATGCAATAATAAACAACGAAAAATCGAATACTGCTAAATTCTGCATGAAAAAGAGGCAAATGTATTTCATGAAATGTACCCGACTCCAAACGATAAATGTATCACAGCCGGCAAAGTCTAGCAAACGAGCCAACCAATCAGGATGTCCCAATTAGACTCGGCCAACCGCTGGAGTATTTACCAACCATTATCATGCCCTGCAATCCTTTGCTGAAGAAACCAAATCCGGTGGCGGTGGGGAAAGTGAATGCCAGCAGCCCATCGCGGAAAGGCAGAGACAGAAGGAAGATGAAGGCATTTAGGGGAGGGGGGGGGGGGGAGCTGATGAAGTGGCTTCTGAGAAGAGCACATCTCTTTAAAATTCGTCGGTGATATGCAGACTTTGCATTATTATTTCACTTGTGTGTATCTGTCTATGTGTGTTGGGGAGAGAGAAAGAAAGAATGCGGAGAGAGAGAGAGAGAGAGAGAGAGAGAGAGAGAGAGAGAGAGAGAGAGAGAGAGAGAGAGCGAGAGAGAGAGGGGGGGGGGGGGGGGTTTATAAATCAATGCTCAAATTATTATGTGTATATTTGATACTGTATAATTTTAAATATTTTTTCCCGTAAGTTTATACTTTATTGTTCTTCATTTTAGCACAAAAGAAATTTCTATTGTTGTTCATTTTAGCACAAAAGAACTTTTTATAAGATATAAAAGTAAAAATATAATTAAGCGAATAACACTACATGATTCATATTTCAAAATATTGTTTGGCAGTTAAGACAGTTAACAGTTGTAATCTGTTTTCAGGTTAATTAAGGAAAATGGTAAATCAAAACATTACAGAGTTTTGTCCTAATTAAGACAGTTTTATACTTTAATGTTTAGACCTCGTAAATTTTTAAGAAAATTGTGGTGATTCTTTTAAATTTCTTGCTCCTTATCATTACATTTCATGTACAGTTCGAGTAGAAAACTGTAAACGAAGAATTTCATCTCTGTTAGTTTGTAAATCTGTTTTGTAATAAGATATCTAAAAAGTATTGCTATTAAAATATCAGAAATGTTATAAGCAGTATATTTTTTTATGTAACAATCATGATATAAAACAATGAATAGAAAAGCTTAATTGGAAGAGGAATTTAATTTTCAACCCAAAATAAATTGCTTATTGGAAACAAGAAAAACTTGCTTTAGATTACAGAGAAGTTAAAGATATATCCTAATAAAGAAGAGTTTGGGCTTAAAAAAAAAAAACATTGATATTTTAATGCCTGGTTATAGTCACGTTAAATGTTTAATCAATTTATGTTTTAATCATAGAAAAATTTTACCTGATTTACGGCACGTGTAGAGTTTTATTTTTTTTTTTTTAATAAAAAAGGAACTTCTGATTAAAAAAAGAAATTTTGAAAACAAATTAATATTTGATGTGATACTTTGCTGTAGCCAACTAAACGAACTATGTATATATATATATATATATATATATATATATATATATATATATATATATATATATATATATATCTTGGAAATAACTTCATCATTGATTTGATACTTTGTTATAGCAAACTAACTATGAATATATATATATATATATATATATATATATATATATATATATATATATATATATATATATATATACAGTATATATATACAGTATATATATATATATATATATATATATATATATATATATATATATATATATATATATAATATCTAATTAAAAAAGGCTGTATGTTAAGAATTTATAATTCACGACATAAATGTGACGTTTTATTAGATAAAATGGAAGTAAGTAAGATTTTTCATTGGGTAAAAGGAAGTGTTCATATATTTTATTCTGTTTAAAAAGGAAGGACACTGTCATTTAAGTACAAAATTTAAAGACTAATAAGAAGAAGAATTATTATAGTGGGAAAATCTCCTGGAAATTTTATATTCCAGAAAAAGTAAAAGAAAAATGTAAGTAAAGAAAAAATTGCCACGAAGTTGAATTCCTCTCTGTAATGAAGAGAAACGTGGGACCCGACCGAAGAATTATTAGAGAAATAAAGGCACTTAAGTTTCAGTTGAGAATGATTTCAAAGTGGATCTTCCAATAAAAGTCTTTTATTGCAGCGACAAGACTCTTTCGCTCGAAGTGAGAAGCTTTATTGTAGCGAAGAAAAATTTTTAACTGTGAAAAAAAAACTGGATCAGAGTATGAAGAGGCCATGGTTTGCTGAAAATAGATTCCTAGTATTTTCTCTCTCTTCAGAAAGGACGTGTTCCATTTGATTTTAAATATCTGTCTTTTGTAATACGAGTGATTATACAAAGCTTGTGTTTTTTGGGGTGATGTATTGTCTCTCTGGAATGCCATTCTATTGTGAATTTATCAAAGTGGTTTCGTTTTTTGTCATTTTCGTTATTGCGTCTTTTATATTCGAAATGTTTTGGTCCTGTTCACACTGCGCGATTGGGGGATATTTCAGAAGCGCGGTTTGTTGCTTTTCTCTTCAAAGGGAAATTCGCATTGTTAGATATTATTAATTGATATTTTATGTAAATTTATATTAGTTTGTTTATGCAAGTGTTAGACATGTGACTGTTTGTGTCATTATATATATAAAAGCACTCAAAAATATTTTATTTTTACAGTGCTATGTCATTTGTAAAACTGTTTTACAGCTTGCTAATCTATGATAATTTAGGATTCACCTGTATTAGTTGATATTACCGTTATTAACAAAATATGAAAAAGTCTTGAGGTTTATTGTTTGAAATTAATGAAACATTTTTTGGAATTGGTCGAATTAATTAAATGATTTTGGGATAGTTTTCCATCTGGGAAATTTCTCCATGTCTTGACCTACAAAGCTTTATCAGGCCTTGGCCTCCTTTAGCTTGGCCTACATATGCAATATAAGTTCATAGTGTGCAGTAGCCATAGTGTGAGACCGTAGAAATCTGAAGCATAGCCAACTTTGACATCGAGAACTAAAATGAAGCGGGTCGGAAGTTTCCTACCAAAGTTTAGCACTCGAGGGCTATCCGTTCATTTCTATAGAAGTGTGTGTGTTTGTGTGTGTGCGCGTGCGTGTTTGTTTCTGAAAACTTCCATGTAAACGTGTCCAATGCCGTGCGAATTTTGTTTGCCTTTCATTCATTCCCAGTGTACACAAGTTGAGTTGTAATTGTTTATCCTCTCCAAAACTTTTACATCTTAATGCATATTATATTGTGTTTGTTATGTGATAAGCCTCCAGAGGAAATACAGAAGTTACAGGGAAGATTGAAGGTTATTTAATGTTTCTAAACACTGCCATCATCAATGTAAGATCACCTTCGACCTTCCATTCCTTTTTACCTCCGTCAACCGAGTTGGAAGGAGGTTATATTTTCGCACTGTTTGTGTTTGTGTGTTCCCTGCAAGTTTTATTGCTCTACGATCAAAATTGTAGCCAGGAATCTGTTCGCAAATACACACACACAAACAAACACAAACTCACAAACAGGAGGTAAAATACAACCTCCTTCCAACTTCTCTGTCGGAGGTAATGACCCTGGAATGCCTTTACAATGTTGACGATTCAATTTACTGGAGTGATTCCCGAATATATTTGTTTTCCACCGAAAATCTATTTTACGATGGCGATAAAAAATATATTTCCCCAAATCTCCCGAAAGACGATTTAATATCTTTTATTTGTTTCTCCCACAGGTGTTTTGGGACTCGTTTCTATCGCAGGAGCCGAAGCAGGAGGTTCCGTAGAAGAAGGGAGAGGACCCGTGTTCCTACACGAGCCTCCGTCACGCCTACATTTCTCCAACACCACAGGCGCCCTTCTGCCTTGCTCCGCCCACGGCAGCCCACCACCCGTAAGTTGTAGTGTCAGCTTTTTTTCAGAGATTTTGATAGACTTTTATTTCTTTATCAGTTAGATATTCTTGGTTTATTCTACTTATTATCTTTATTGACTAGTTCTTTCTTCCATCTTTTTTTCTTCCTGTAAAACTACACACTTTTTAGCCTGATTTTCGCTCCCTTTCTCTTTCATCATCTACTTCCGTTATTTTCCCTTCCTCTTCTCCTTTTTTTCCCTACGAGGGGAATGGGCATAGGAGGGAGAGGAAAGGAAGCCGGAAGGACTGGGGAATGACGTCTTGAGGAAGTATTGAATATACATGAGGAGGACTTATTGGATGGTTGCCTATTGTGACCAGAAATCCATCGAGTCGGGATCAAAAAGAAGAAGATCAGCCACGCCACGGAGAGACGAATGGTATATAAGCCTCTGTTTTGGAGGAAATCCTTTAGTCTTTTTGTGTCGAAATACCTCAGATTCTTGAGCCAGTCTTCAAGTTGCCAGCGTTTACGACCAACCGAATTACCCACAAATCGCCATCTCTTGCGAATGCCTCCTCGACCACAAAGCCTCTATTTTTTTCTTTATTTCTCTTTATTCAATTCTTTTTTTCTCACACATATTCTCATTATTACCTACGCCAACGAAGTTGAAGGGAGGTTATGTTTTCGCTCCTGTTTGGGTGTTTGTGTGTGAATAGCTTCCTGGCCACAATTTTAATCGTAGAGTAATGAAACTTGTAGGGATTAACTGTTGTGTAAAAATCTAGAAATTATTAAATTTTGGATGATCAAGGTCAAAGGTCAAGGTCCTGGTCAAGCAAAATGTCCAATTCACGTAATCAGCCATAAGTTTGGTTCCTATTAGTGTGTATGAAAATCCACGCCAATTAGTACTTGTTAAGGTCAAAGGTCAAGGTCGAGCAAAAGGTCGAGAAATAAGCTCCCGTGGGGAAGTCTGCGCTTTAATGAGTTCCCTTCTAGCTGTTTCTGTGTTGCATTACAAAGAGAAGGAGGTACGAAATGTGTTTAGGAATAGCAAAGGAAAAGAAGATACAAAGATTTTTCTTCCCCCCCCCAAAAAAAAAAACTTTTCTAATATGATTCCGATGTTGTGTTCTTTTGTGCTTGTTGCGGTAAAAAGAGCCAATGGGTATTGGTAATTACTTTGTTAAAGATGGGGAAATTTCAACCCACGAAGGAACAAGGTTAAAGGTTTAAAGGTCACTCATGAATGGCAGAGGGAAGGGACAGTGATATTGCCCTATCAAGCAGGACAACGCCTTAGAGACTGACGACATATACGTATGATCAACGCCCAAGCCCCTGTCCAACCAAGCTAGGACCAAGGAGGGCCAGGCCATGGCTGCTGATGGCTCAGCAGATAGACCTATTTGCTCCCCCCAAACTCCACATCCTTAGCTCATAAGGATGGTGAGGTTGTAGCGACCAAAAAACTAACGATTTTGAGTGGAACTCGAACCCCAGTCAGGCGTTCACCAGTCAGGGACGTTACCACATCGGCCACCACAAGCCTTAGATATTTACAGGATATGATAAACGGAGAATTATCATAGTTTTAATTTTTTCTTTTCCAGCAGCTTACTCTTTTTCTTCCTTTATTCGTTGTTATTACAACAGAAGTGCTCTTGTTATTACCGCTTATTCTTTATGAAAGATGCAAATAATAGTTTATCATTCACAGAAGAAGCGAAGCAAAAACTATTCTGTGTTTTTTGTCATTAAAGTCGGTTTTGTTGATTTACAGGGCTATGAATCATATGCATAATAACGTTTTAGTTGAACATAACTCAACACTGATCACAAGAGAGATCTTGAAGTTAAGGCTGAATGTCTTATGGTCTTATGTATGTACGAATTAGTGTGTATGTATACATGTGTACTTACACTATATATATATATATATATATACACATACATATATATATATATGTATATATATATATATATATATATATCCATACACACACACACACACACACACACACATATATATATATATATATATATATATTATGTTTGGTTTAGTATATTCATGGGTGGGTAGACAGAAACACATGAACATTGCTGTATAGATTTATGTGAAGATTTGTCACAGTAGATAATATTGCCCTGCGTTCATAAGTAAATTACAACATAACTTTTCACCGAATATTCATATATTTCCATTTAATAGAATCCTTCATACATAATATATATATGCCAGTCCTAAAATGGGATTTAAAATTGCAACCGTTGACGATTTCATCACTCACGTCTTTTGATTCAGAAAATCGTTACCATTAATCAAAATCCATTAATAAACCTGAATCAGCAGCTCTTGATAAGGCATCAAAGGCTAACGTTGAAGACGCCTTTCATTTTATGTCTTTTTGACTTATTATGCAACTGTGAGTGAAGGATGGAGGGTGGAGGTTTGGAAAGAGTTGTGGTTAGATATTCAAAGGGATAGGATATTACTAATTTTGATATAGTTGTTGAATATGTACGCTGAATGTTGCAAGGAACCATCTTTATATAATATAAAGACTCCCTCTGCCTCTCTCTCTCTACGAAAATGAATTTGGATAGAATAGTAACGCCAATGAAAGACAAATGATAAAACAAAATACCATGCTATACAGTAGAGATTATGCGATACACCATTTTACAAGAATATGGTAATAAGAACGCTGTGCAAAGAAGTGTGCTTCATTGTCATGATTTTTTTGGGATTAGTTTTGATTGTGAACTTCTTTAAGATCTCCAAGCTATGACAATAACTTATAGCAAATTTTATTACTTTTTTCCTTCTTGTGGAAAACATCACCATCTACAAATACCAATAATATGTCGAAATTTCATCGATTCGGTGCACTAGACTGCATGTCTCTTACTATAAGCATAATTCTACACTCGAAGATATTAACTGCTAAGGTATGGTAGCTGATCAAAATCTGTTATCTGCTACTATAACTTTAAGGAACTTTTCATTAGTATTTTTATTATCATAAGATCTCTGTTTATTATTTACTTGATTTTTGGAAATACGATTAAAGGTTTAAAGGTCGCTCATGATTGACAGAACCAAGGTACTGTGACAATGCTTAAGAAACGAATCATTTATACATATGATCAGCGCCCAAGCCCTCTCTCCACCCAAGGAAGAACCATGGAGGATCAAGCAATGGCTGCTGATGACTCGGCATGTAGACCTATAGGCTCATCCACACCATCCTTTGCCCACAAGAAAATATCGAGCTTGAACTGCAGTCCAGCAGATCACGAGGGACGTTTCCAATAGGCCATCTCAACCCTTGCTTATGTAATAATTGGACCTAAGGCTGGAAATATATATATATATATATATATATATATATATATATAATATCCGCTTAAACGACCAGATGGGAATCAAAACCACCAATTATCACGGTCAGTTGATGGGGCTGTAAACCACAATTTCACGAATAACCTCAGCCAAGGGTAAAAAAGACCAGTGGTGTCTAGATTATTATTATTGATCATCTTTTTTATTTTTTTATTTATTTTATTTGAATAATATGTATGAAAGCTTCTAACTTGGTCTTCAGATCTCACATATATTTTATATGACAACGTATTATATTTATGATAAATGTTAATCTGTATTTATCGATTGTTTTTTCATATAGAACACATTTCTGTATTTTATTGCTGGTAATGTTAGTTTTAAACCTATACATCTGAACACTACATGGTCTCAATAAGGGAGACTTTAGATGTTATTAATTTGAACGACAGTGAGGCAAATAATATATCTGCTTTAATAATTAGTACGTTTGAATACTGTAAATTTTGATCTCAGTAAGGGAGACTTTAGATGTTATTTATTTGAACGACAGTCTGGAAAATATGATGCATGAATACATTTTCTTTACTAACTAGTTCAACAATAATTTTATGAATAAATTCTCTTTAATAACTAGTTCAACAATAACTTTATGAATATATTTTCTTTAATGACTAGTTCAACAACGAGTTCAATAACTATTTTCTAGAAATCTCTCCTCCTCCTCCTCCTCCTCCTCCTCCTCCTCCTCCTCTCCTGCAATATCTCTATCGAAGCCATGACTAGCTCCAAAAGATAATTAGAGGCATCACGGGGACGCAATCAATCATGAAAACAATCGTCGCTGTCAGGCCAATCTATCGCTAACTCCATTTGAGTCCTCCATTCTCAATTTTAATCACTTCTAGGTCATTAGCGGCTTCGGCCGCCTCACTTCCGTTCGCCGTCTAGCTCGCTTCTATCTCCGGAATTCGTCAGCTCGTTTCGTTATCCTCGTTTTAATGGCATTATGTCTTCCGTGTTTTGTCCTGTTGATGGTCTGGTTGTTCTGTTGTTTTTTATATAGATTTTCTATGTCATAATTTATAATACATTATCTTTTTTTAGGTTTTTTTATGTTAATCTTGGATATCGTCATCATCTTTTGTTGATTTTTTTTTTCAAAAGTAAATTTTAGTTTATATCGAATATTAAATTACAAGTTTGATCCTATTTTTTATTTTATCATTACTAAAGTTAATCGATATTACATTTCCGCAATAAAATGATAGATAAGTGAATTTATAATTCTTATGATTTTCTTTCTCTTGCTTTCTGTTATGGAAGGTTATTCAAATAACAAGAGCGTTTGTATAAAAACACGTGAAAGGCTGATATGAAAGTGTCCGTGTTCTTTTATTAGGAAAGATATCAACTCTCTTTTTTTATAGCAAGAAAAATTACAGTTTTAGATTACAAGAATATGAATTGTGCTGGTTTTTTTTATGTGAAAATTTATTTTTATATTAGACTTTCAGTCGTCAATTCTTTTCTCTACACGGTATGTTGTATTCGAAACAGGAAACATCAGTACCCAATAGAAAAAAGATGCTTTGTAGTGCGATATTAAAAGTATATCAAATATTTTACGAAAAACATTTCTCTATATCTAGATGACAGGGGTTAAACAAATTCTCAAATAAATTGAGTAAAAATATTCTCTTCATAGACTCGAAAAATTATTCCTTCTTTTTAAAAACTATTAATCTGTTTTATCCCAAATACTTCATGTTTTTTTTTTCCAAAGGCTTTGGTTGAAACTACTGTTGTCATACAAGTCTGGAAGTAGATTTGTATTTGTAAAGGCTTAAGAAGTCTTCAGGCATTCAGATACATTTAAAAATGCTCTGTTTTCAGAACATCAATGGGCAATCTCATGAAGTAAAGTTTTTTTCCAGACTTATCATTGAAAAATAAATTTCTATAAAGAAAAAAAAAAGACATGTTAAAATGAAATTAATACTGTCTGTTAAATAGGTGTCTATTTTCTTTTTCAAAAAGAATGTCCTTTGTTAAATGGGTAAAGAATGTATGTTAAACTAAAACACGGTTGAAAAAACCGTGTTAGAATTAGTCCAGTATTAAAGAGTAAGAAAATTATAGTCAGAATCTGTGTTAAATCTTGATGGTCCCGTTACAGTACATATTTTTCCTTTGATTAGATTCTTAGGAATAGAATGAAAGTGGATGAACTCTTTCAATGTGCTTTCATTTTCATTAAAGTTCTGAGTTTGGCCAGGGACAAAAAATATTGTACAACGAATCTTTCTTAAAAGAGAGAGAGAGAGAGAGAGAGAGAGAGAGAGAGAGAGAGAGAGAGAGAGTAAATGAAATTCGTGTTGTAAGCACCGTAGAATTTGTCGGACTGATTGCATTGTCTCCGGCAGCTTTTCAAAGGCATTGGTGTCTTATGGATTTTTTCTTGTTTGATTTTTTGTTTTTGTTTTAAGAAAATATAAAATTCTTCAGCTGGTTCCTTCTATTTTCTTTTGTTTTAATTAATAATATAGCACAAATTGAATTTCTATAATAATATCAATGTGTTCTCTTTAATTGAGTGTAGTAAAACGGATTATTAGCAGTGATAATTTTTCTTTTAGTTAATATGTGATGCTTAAAAGTTCCCTTAACAGAATTAAGAAAATCGATGTTTTATATCATATTTTTTAAGTGTCTCACGTGAAAGGGAGAGGGTGGGATGACTTAGTGCTGTTTTCAAAACAGCACTTAGTGGTGTCTGCGTAATAAAGCCTTGAATTGTGTACAGTGTAGTTAGTCGATCATTGTGCGTGGTAGGTAAAGTATTGAGGGTTATGGTTACCTGGCTAGATAGTGTGCAATGAATATATATTACATATACATTATATATATATATATATAATATATAGTTTGTGTGTGTGCTCGCGTGTGTGTCTGCATATAAGTGTGAATAGAGTATATTTATTTGTTTATATATATATATATATATATATATTTACATACACACACACACACACACACACATATATATATATATATATGATGTCCCCTTTTTTGTCATTGTAACCGGTGATCCCAGGTCATAGCTAACATACTGAGCACACGTCGACACTATATATATATATATATATATATGTATATATATATATATATATATATACACGTGTGTGTGTGTTTGTTTGTACTTATTAAAGGTAATAGTGTAAATCCTGACCATAAATCCTATTTATGAATAGTGCTGAAGAACCAACAGTTCAACCGAGGAAATTATGGAGGGGAAAGAACTCCCTCCTGTTCCCTCACGTCCTCGTCTTTTTCTCCTCCTCTCCATGACTACCCTCCATTGTGCTTCTGCTTGGTTTGTAAACAATAATTACTCCTGTCCTATACGTGTCCCGTTCTTTAGCCTTTTCCCTAAAAATAGTATTGGGTGAAGAATTTGTGCGTGCATATTAGAGGAGAGAGAGAGAGAGAGAGAGAGAGAGAGAGAGAGAGAGAGAGAGAGAGTTTTTTTTAGGTTGTCATGAGGCTTTTCCCTTTCGACGTTTGTGATGAGTCTTTTGTTTTATGATGTCTGTTTCTTTCCCTTTAAAGTTATTTTTATTTTTCGTCTTATGGCAGCTTGAGATATCGTGTTTCTGTTGCTATTTTTTCCTATCCTTTTTATTAAGTCTTTTATCTGTTGTTATTTTTTACATCCTTTTTATTAAGTCTTTTATCTGTTGTTATTTTTTTCTCATGTAGTTTGATGAAATTAGTTATGTCATTCTACTTTCAAATGGGTGTTCGTATTTTCCACTTTCCTATATCTATTTGTTTATTTTCTGAGTTATATTTTTAAGTTATGTTAATTTATTTTCTTATTAAGACGTTAATATGCAATTTTGAATTAGGCAATGGAAAATTTACCATAACCATATAAACGTGTTGTTTCTTTGTTTTTTTCCTATATATATATATATATATATATGTATATATATATGTATATATATATATATATATATATATTATATATATGTATATACATATATATATATGTGTGTGTGTGTGTGTGTGTGTGTGTGTGTTTGTATGTGTGTATGTGTGTGTATTCAGATGTATACCCTGTAAAGATATATGTATTGGGAATTGTAAAATAATTTGTTTGCATGCATTCATATATTATTGTAGCTATCAATTTTATGCCATATTGGCTACCGTTTTTGTACAGTCTCTGTATCTTTCAAAATTTTTATGTTATGTTGTTCTGTTTATTTTATTACATGAATATATTTCATTGGCCCTGTTAATCATTTTCAAATACAACTTTAGATTCATATTTTCTTCCGAAGGCATTTCACATGAAAGTTGTTTGAAAGATTCTCTCTCTCTCTCTCTCTCTCTCTCTCTCTCTCTCTCTCTCTCTCTCCAAAAAAATAGAAATATAGTATAGAAAATCGCCATTCATGTTTGCTTTGTTTTTTTTTATTATCTCATATCACCTCCTTCGACCTCTAATATTGGACCGTGGGTAAACAATTTTCTCCCAGGTTTCATCGGTATTGATTAATTAGGTGCCATTTCACAGACGAAGAGAGAGAGAGAGAGAGAGAGAGAGAGAGAGAGAGAGAGGGGGGGGGTTAGCTGTTGCTATGCAATGTGTTTAGGATTAAAGCATTAAAGTTCAATTTCATTTTAATATATATATATATATATATACATGTGTATATATATGTGTGTGTGTGTATATACGTATATATATGTGTATATAAATATATATATATATATATATATACGTATATATATATATATATATATACGCATATATATACACACACACACACACACATATATATATATATATATATATATGCATCTTTCTGAATCTGGATATCTTAACGTGGTGAAAGGGTTTCTCTATCGCCACGATCAGCAAAGCTATTCTTGTCAGGGCCACCCATACGAGGCTGGGCAGACTTAAGTATCCCACCATCACCAATGCGCAGTGGCCAGCTTTGTGATAAATTGGCCAAACCATAGAAGGACATTTCTGAAGCCTTGTCCTGCAGTGAACTAGACACGGATTCCATTGTTATTATTGTTGTATATACACATATAATGTTTTACTGGTAGTGCGAAATGATTTGACATTTAGACCATAAGAGGTAAAGGTGAACGATATTATATTTTCTATTATATCTATTCTATTAAAGCACATAACCGTATTGATGGTAATGCAAAGACTATATTTAAATAAAGTAGAGGGTGTTGTGATGGAAGAAAATTGAATTGCAGGAAATATCCGAATAGCTCAACAAGAAAACGTGGTGTCATAGAAATCCTCTTTTAATGAATGCCGGGAAAGAGAGAAAGAGAGAAAGGGAGAAAGGTCCTGGGGTACTTTAGAAACCCCATATATAATGAACTGAACCATTAGAATCACTACAGGTATTATGATAGGAATGAAAAAAAGATGGCTGGTCAAGAGCTACCTTAAATGGCCCTATATTCGGAGGCAAAAATTATGGAGTGTTTAGAATTCTGAGAAAGGAGATGGGGGAGAACGAAGAACGAATTTCTCGGAAGTTGGCTGTTGCTTCTTCTTCTTCTCCTTCTTCTTCTTCTTCTTCTTCTTCTTCTTCTTCTTCTTCTTCCTCTTCTTTCGATTGTGATATCACGTGTTTTAAAGGGAGATATATATAGCAGTAATGATTTTGAAGAAGGAGGTTCTTCATACCTTATTCAGGTCTGGGGAAGCAATTGTGATGACACCGACATTTTTTCCGACTGCCGGCTGTATTGAATCGTTGGTTTCTTATATGGATTTTTTTTCAGTGTATATTATTTTCAAACGTTCAGCTGGGCTCCACAAGGCACTAGAAGAGTTAGATGACCCAGGCCTATCTGGCTGAGGACAATGAAGCGCGAAGTAGGTAATGATGAATTTAGAAGTATTCAATTAAAAGCTCAAGATAGAGATGAGTGACGAAATCTAACCGAGGCCCTTTGCTTCAATAAGAGTAAGAGATGATGATGATGATGATGATGATGATGCAGAGTATTAAACGTGCAAGTGAGAAAATAGTTTATTTTATTGATATATGTTCTTTGTAATACGTGAGAGATTTCAAAAGCAGGTAGACTTAAGAGATTATATAAAGAACCTAACTGCAACTGTTGCAAAGAAAAACTCGTCGATTAATTAATATTACGTAAAACAGGATCACCTGAGCATGAAATAATTTCGCTTCCTGAAAGGGTACATACAAGCTTAAGTGCAAACATTTCTTAGGATACTCGTAGAGCTGAAAACCTGAAACACTTTGAAATTTTGAAATATCGATGAATAAAATCATCCCTTTTTACAAAATATTTACGATATTGGTGCTTAGTGCAATCATATCATACATTCATGGAAAGAATTATATATACAGTATATATATAGATATATATATATATATATATATATATATGTATATATATATATATATATATATAGATAGATAGATAGATAGATAGATAGAGAGGTAGATATATTTATAAATAGATAGATACATACATACATACATATATACAGACATGTCTATATGTGTATATATGAATATACAGTATATACACTGGTATTAGGGTTCTTCTCCCATTTAGTTCTCTACCCGAAAGTTTTTAAGATTGTTCTAAAGCTGCTAACTACCTAACGGCTCGAACGCTGAACGACAGAAAGGGTCTTCATCCCATTCTTCCAACTACCCCAATCTCTGGCTCTCTTAGACTGATTGTTTCGGTCGACCCTCGCCTCATAATATTGCTTATTATAACAGTGAAGGTGCATGGTCGGAATTTGAATTAGACATAAAGATGATAGAAGGATTGATGGGGGGAATAGCAGTGTTACTTTAGACAAAGCTGAGGTTTAGAGTTTATTAGAGAGTTGTTGGAACCTCTAAATGTAGAATTATATTTGTGGCATCCAGGGCTTGTAAAAGTCTATTTGAAATTTAGTGATATGTTAAGTTATTAAGATTTTATTTTTAAGTAAGTGAAACTTTTGTTATAGTATGTAAATCTGAAAGCGACTCATTTGATGCAAATATTGGTCTTATGGATATTGTTTTGCCTGAATGAGAGTATCATATAGAATTTGGAGAAAACGATGCAATTTAAGATGCAGCAAAGCTGTTGGATATTAAGTCGTGAATGGAGTGTGAAAGACTTGTTTACAAATTACAGTACTGGGTGAAGATAATGAATTGCAACTATAGAAACTAATGAAAGAGTTTCAATAGTTGCAGGAGATTGGGCGTAAAATACCAGCATCATTAAGTTATTAGGGTAAACAGAAATAAGGAACATGGAGTATAGAATGTTGATGTTGGTAGAGGAAAAATTAGTGTTATTTTGAAATGGTAGTAGGACGGAAGAGAGAAGGGATCTAGAAAACAATTAATAAATTGAGGAATTGAAAAGGAAGGACATTGATATAGAATTGATATTTACACATTGTATTCAAGTGTGTTCTACCCTAGGGCCTAATCCTCCAATCAGTAGATAAAGTTTAAATGGGGCAGTTGCTGTTGTTGTGATTTTTCTTTGTATCCATCTCTACTTTGGGAACTCTTAAATGTAAACAACTACATAAACAAGGGGTACTCAGTAGAGATCAGACTTCCGCAGCGGCAGCTTATTTCACGTCTTTTTGCACGACCTTGACCTTGACCTTTGACCTTAACATATAATAATTGACGTGGATTTTTATACACTCAAACATTAATCAAGTTTGAAGTCTGTGTGACAATCATGTCCAAACTTATGGCTTATTACGTGAATTGGACATTTTGCTTGACCCTGACCTTGACGTTTGACCTTGACCTTCCAAAATTTAATAATTTCCAGCTTTTTATATAATAGCTAATAACCTGAGGTTTCATTGCTCTATGATTAAAAATGTGGCCAGGAAGCTGTTCACAAACAAACACACACAAACAAACACACAAACAAAGGGCAAAAACAAACACAAACAGGGGCGAAAGCATGACCGCCTTCCAACTTCGTTGGCGGAGGTAATAAAACATATACAGTACATATAGTCATACAGAAAGTACATGCAAATGTATT
>NC_090768.1:33404517-33417017 GCF_036898095.1 Palaemon carinicauda | reverse complement strand
CCCGGTGGTTACGGCTATTGTTATCCTTTGCCTTCATATACACCGAATAGTCTGGTCTATTTCTGACACCTTCTCCTCTTTCCTCATACATCTGACAACACTTAGCAACCCAAACAATTCTTATTCACTCAAGGGGTTGACTACTGCGCTGTAATTGTTCTGTCGCTACTTTCCTCTTGGAAAGGGTAGAAGAGACAATTAAGCCATGGTAAGCAGCTTGTCTATGAGAAGGACACTCCAAAATCAAACCATTGTTCTCTAGTCTTGGGTAGTGCTATAGCCTCTGTACCGTGGTCTTCCACTCTGTCTTGGGTTACAGTTCTCTTGCTTGAGGGTACTCATAGGCACACTATACTATCTATTTCCTTTCCTCATTGGGCTATTTTCCCTGTTGGAGCCCTTGGGCTTCTAGCCTCTTGCTTTTCCAACTTGGGTTATAGCTTAAATAATAATAATAATAATAATAATAGAGTAATGAAAATAAGAGAGAGAGAGAGAGAGAGAGAGAGAGAGAGAGAGAGAGAGAGAGAGAGAGGAGAGAGAGAGGAGAGAGACTGCCGGACAGGCAGAGAGAAAAAGTAGGTTTAAGGCTAATGCCTTTTATGTGGGTTTTCCCATAGCAGCATTACCTTCTGACTCGGCAACACGGATTGGCTTCTCCCAAAATGAAAATGAATGGAGAATCGATAGGCGTGTTGAGACGTTATGGATGTAGACAGATACCTCTTTACGGTCCATGGGATGGTTAGGAGCTTTGCGTTTGATATATGGTCGGTCCTGATGTTGGGAGAGGGGGACGGTAGGGGCGGGTTGGATTTGCAGTTAGGAATGTATGGTTTTCCTCTCTCTCTCTCTCTCTCTCTCTCTCTCTCTCTCTCTCTCTCTCTCTCTCTCTCTCTCTATGGAACAGACTTCCAGCGGAACTAATGTATAGTAACACAGTAAACGAATTCAAGAGTAAGTTAGACAAGATCCAAAAAACACTATAAACGTTTAAACTAATTCACTACCCAAGAGCAAATGGAGTTCAAAATCCTTGTAACTCTCTCTCTCTCTCTCTCTCTCTCTCTCTCTCTCTCTCTCTCTCTCTCTCTCTCTCTCTCTCTCTCTCTGGAAGTGACTTCCAGCGAATGCAGTGAAGTCTTATTAAATAGTAACACGATAAATGAATTCAAGAATAAGTTAGACAAGATCATAAAGAAAACACTAAACTTTTAAACCAATTCGCTCTACCTAAGAGCAAATGAAGTCTCGCGGATGGACTTGGAAAAAGTCTTAAAGACATACAAAATATCTCTCTCTCTCTCTCTCTCTCTCTCTCTCTCTCTCTCTCTCTCTCTCTCTCTCTCTCCTTCCTCTCTCTCTCTCTCTTTCTCATCCATGTCTTGTATCCGCAAAAAATAAAAGTTATTCGACCTTCAAATTCTGTTAAGATTTCCTGGTTCAGGTATTGTTTTTAATCTTAGCTTATAGCATCTTATCCAGTGCAAATATGAGAGAGAGAGAGAGAGAGAGAGAGAGAGAGAGAGAGAGAGAGAGAGAGAGAGAGAGAGAGAGAGAGAGAGAGAGAGAGAGAGAGAGTCTGTGGGAGGATTTCTGGATAAGAAAACCTATTTGAGAATTCAGAGACCGACCTGTGAAGTACAAGATCCAATTTCTATTAATCAGTGTTTTATTTTTTTGTCTTTTTTGTGTGGGGAAAATCTATGACCCAGATGAAGTTTTGAAGGTTGAATTGGGAGTTCTTACCTGTTAGACATTTTTAGAAATGGTAACATATAATATTTTATCGCACACTGCTGATAATTATTTAAAATGTTTTAATTTACGCAACCAGCATACAATAGTTTTATTTTCTTTCAAACTTTGAATTTCTCATTTTATTTTTTCTTGATTCTACTGGTTTTCTCTCTTTTTTTTTTTTTCAAAATGCAGGTGTATTGTTTCATTTTGAGATATGTCCCCATACTTTTTTTCCATTTCATTTTTACGTCACACTTCAGCTTCACATGGGCAATAGGATGTCCATCCTGGTGACTATTGTAGAAATAAAAGCATCTCCCTAAAATTTAAGGTTATTGCCAAAATTGAATGAGGGTACCAATCGCTTTTGCAATAACCCTTGTTGTCCTAACGGATGTAGTTGTTCCTTTGGATTCAGATTACTTTCGTGGGTCAAAAGTGAGTAACATAGATATTTACTTTATGCAAGTGTGAAGGTCTTCTTCCACCTTTGAATTAAGGAATGCCAAAATAGATTTTAAGTATCCTTTTCACCTAAGTTTCTATTATGGTGCCTTTGAATCCATTGGTATTCCTCCTTTGTCAAATGCCCCAGAAAGTCCCACGAAGTCATATATAATAATTTTTTCAAGCTTATAATTGAAAAGGATACTTCGAGAAATTTCAAAGTACTACCCTTAACTGTTTATGAGAGAGAGAGAGAGAGAGAGAGAGAGAGAGAGAGAGAGAGAGAGAGAGAGAGAGAGAGAGAGAGAGAGAGAGAGCCCTGTTCTTGAAAGTAAAAAAGATCCCTTGAGCCTCTGTAGACCTGAGCAGTGAAATATTTAGCTTACAATTATCCAGCTGTAGTAGGTTGCAGCTAAGGTAGAGAAACATAAAACGACCTAATAAAACTTTATGAAAGACAAAGATTAATACCTGGGCTAAAAAGCATGAGTGTAATATCTATAAACAATTCTTGGGATATTCAAAATATGTTATTATTTTGAGTTGTAAACCCTTCATTGTAAATGTCTTAAAATATCCATTACCCAACCTGCTTTCGGTTTTATATTTCGTTGGTGGCACAACAAAAATCATTGATTGGCATATGAGTTGGATGTTTATGAAATATGGTAGAGAAAGTTTTTAAATAAATCTTGTTATATTGTTTCATGGAAATTGCATAGCGATTTAGTTAGGTACTGAGGGACTTGCTCTGTTGGAATATAATATGAAAACTACTTTACTTCTCAAAATAAGCAGCTTATTCTGCCCAGTTTCCCATATGGTTTCTGTAAATAAAATAAATTCGATTCTCGGTAATTCTATATTTTTGCAAAAAGAAAGGCCAGCTTTAAATTCGAGTTCATTATATATTTTTTCTAATAATGTTTCATGATCAAATGTTTATTATTATTATTATTATTATTATTATTATTATTATTGTTGTTGTTGTTGTTGTTGTTGTTGTTGTTGTTATTATTCATTATTATTATTATCATTATTTTTATAATTATTATTATTATTATTATTATCATTATTTTTATAATTATTATTATTATTATTATTATTATTATTATGTTTATGATTATTATTATTATTATTATTATTATTATTATTATTATTATTATTATTATTATAAGCATGTATTTTGTTGAGGTTTCATTGATGATTTCTTTCTAATAGTTATATTAGTTTTCCCTTTGATCACTGGAAGCTCGGAAGGATAAACCCTGGCAAAGACTGATTTATTCATTCTTGTGGAGACATTCAATTTCTCCAGATATTCTATTGGCACTGGAATATCTTTGAAACCTTTTATTCAATACGAATTCAAGTACTTGAGATTTCCTGGGAATTTTCTGTAGCTATTCCTTTGTGGAATAGATATCAGATAGAATCAAATGACTCAAATCTTTATCGTTTTACAAATTGAATATGACTTCTAGGTATTACTTTTTCTTATGATCCGCTACTGAGAAAATTTAAGTTTACTAAGGATAAAATCTTTTTAGATGTTGAAAATTGAGAGAATCACAATAGTGTCCTATAATAAGGAAATGAAGTATTACACTTGGTATTATTATTTAACATGGTTTAGTCATTCCAGGACTTCGAAAATTTACGCGCGCTCAAGTATTTTCTCCCATTTCTTAACCTTACTCCCAAAATTTCCTTGCAAAAAAAAAAAAAAAAAAAAAAAAAAATCCTGGTCCAAAAAAAAAAAAAGATAAAAAATAAAAATCTTGAACTCCAGTGTTTTAGTTGAATTTACTTTGCAGCTTGCTGTAATGTTCCAGATCAGGTGCTGCGTAAGGAAATAATGTGATTTTCGAGGTTATTGCAGTTGCCACCTTGATTAGAATTTTTCCACAGGACCTGATTTTCTGTTGCAGTTTTGTCTCCAAATGTAATTTTCTCCACTTGTTCCTGAGATCTTCCTGGTGGGGTTTCTTCTGCTCTTTTAGATTTGTGTGTCAGTGTGTTTCCTCGCTGATTTTTTTCTATATTACAGAAATTCTTCTTCTTCTTCTTCTTCTTCTTCTTCTTCTTCTTCTTCTTCTTCTCCTTCTTCTTGTTGAGCTACAAACCTAGTTGGAAAAGTAGGATGCTATAAGCCCGAGGGCTCCAAGAGGGACAATAGCCTAGTGAGAAAAGGAAATTAGGAAACTACAAGAGAAGTAATTACCAATTTAAATAAAATATTTTAAGGGTAGTAACAACATTAAATTACATTTTTCATTTATAAATTATAAAAAATTTAACAATAAAAACAAGAGGAAGAGAAATACGATAGAAAAGTGGGCCTGAGTGTACCCTCAAGCAAGACAACTCTACCCCAAGACATTGAAAGACCATGGTACAGAGTCTATGGCACTATCAATAGGATAAATGATTCATATAGTTGTATATTTATATACTGTATTTCTGTATGTGTTCAAGTATACATAGTCTTTAGAAAAGGAAATGAAAGAAGAATTACAGGTGAAATTAAGCAATCCTTTAGAAAATTGTATGTAACGTTGTAAATTCTAAATATATGGCGCTTAGTAATGTGTTAGAAAAGTATTATTGAAATGTTATTATAAACGAGACTTGCAGAAGTTGAGAATGGTGAAATGTGATATTGTTCCTTGAAATGGGGTCTCAGGGTTGACATAACCTAGGGACCAAAGGAAACGGGGGATTTGTGGGGAATTCTCTCAGTCGATGGAGTAAGCGTCAACCCGGTGTGAATTATGCAAAGAAATCTTACGATGGGGAAATGTTCCTCCCTCTGGTGGCGTCTTTTCATATTTCACGGGGTAGAATATACGATTATTTACTTGACTGGAGCCACGTCTTGCATTTATTCATGGTGCGTATTCTACTTCAGTTTTCTTAGTCACTATGAACCATTACATGTTGTATTACATGGGTTTCCAACCTGGGGTACATGTAACCCCAGTAGTACATTTTAAATTATATCTGAGAAAATAGCCAGTACTGCGCAATACAACAGGTAATCTGCAATTAGATTGAAGGATGATATTAAATCAATATTAATTTCACTGTTCTTTTTTATCTTTTCCATATAAATGCTAAAGGGAACAGGAAAACAGAAAAGTTGTGAACCACTGTTGTAGTTTGCATAATTGTAAAAACAAAATACTCATTAACAAAATGACAATGCGAGGAAAATTATTTAGTTGTTTGTTCGATCTAATGAGTTTTTGTTCATGTTTCTGAGATGATTGAGGCTTTTGATTTTTTGTATTACCATTCGTTTTAATAATAGTAGATATGTTACTCTTTCTCATACTGCTGCCACTAACGTTGGTATTAGTCAGAATTTAAAAACCCTGGAAATTATGATTCAGAACCGAACATTTTAACACATTTTTTTTTCCCAAGAGTAATCTGCTAAATGTTTTCTAAACTGTTAAAAATTTGCCGTAAGAGGCGGTGAAAATCTTGGAATAAATGATGCCTGGCTTTTGACGTTTTGAAAACGGATATATTGACTTAAAGGAGTGATATTATGGTTGTCAACCCGTAAAATATAATAAGGTAAAATGAAATTACGGTCGCCCGTAATTTACTGAAATATGACTGAGAACAGTATATTTTATGGAGAATTTCCGATTAAAATTACGGTTTTATTTAATAGTGTATTTGATTAGATATACTCAAAATACCACAGATGATACAAATCAAAGTAATGAGTTTGCAAGTAGAATGCGCTTATAAACTAAACGAATAGAATAAAAAAACAAATAAAAACAAGTGAACGGCTGTTTTTTTCGATATTGCAGTATTATTTATTTCCAGGTGCACAGAGCTTTGGAAAACTACCAGAAGGTAAAACTCGTTTTGTCGCTCAAAAAATCCAAACACAATTTCCACCTCTTCATAAATCAGATTTGATTTGATTTCCATTTAGGCGAACATGATCTGCTCTGTTCGTATCAGCTTAGAGTGTGAATTGTAGCTGTACATATCAGGACGCGCTCTCTCTCTCTCTCTCTCTCTCTCTCTCTCTCTCTCTCTCTCTCTCTCTCTCTCTCTCTCTCAGCGTGTTTTGTTTGTTTATAGCTGTGATAGCTTAGTGGAAAAGTTGGTAACCTACAATCAGTGAGTCAAGAGTTCGATTAGTTTTTATGTAAAATCACGACTTTATTGTCCCTGGGAGTAGCCATTGTCTGGTCCCTTTTGGTCCTACCTTGAGTAGAGAAGGAGTTATCATAGTAAGTATATATATATATATATATATATATATATATATATATATATATATATATATATATGTATACATATATATATACATATATATATATATATATACATATATATATATATATATATATATATATATATATATATATGTGTGTGTGTGTGTGTGTATATGTATATGTACATATATGTGTGTGTGTTGTCTCTAAAACAAAGGATAATAACGCAATGACATATCTTTCCTTGGCCGCTCGTGAGTTACCTTTAAACCTACTATTTCATTGAATTTTTAATGTTATTTTCCTTGTATGTAGGATACCCTTATTCACTAACCGTATCTTCATTATATTTACTTATTGAAGCACTGTCGTGATGATATTTATCAGAAAATCCTTAAAAAGATATTTTATCTTATGTGCTCTTTGATTTGGGTCATATTATTACCTCCGCTAACGAAGTTGTAAGGAGGTTATGTTTTTGCCCCTATTTGTGTGTTTGTTTGTGTGTGTGTTGTTTGTGAACAGCTTCCTGACCACAATTTTAATCGTAGATTAATGAAACTTGAAGGGTCTAGCTGTTATGTAAAACGCTGAAAATTGTTGTATTTTGTAATTCAAGGCCACGGTCAAGCAAAATGACCAATTTACGTAATCAGGCATAAGCTTGGACATCGCTGTCACAGAA
Organism: Palaemon carinicauda; assembly: GCF_036898095.1. Lineage (NCBI taxonomy): Eukaryota > Metazoa > Arthropoda > Malacostraca > Decapoda > Palaemonidae > Palaemon > Palaemon carinicauda. Next base: position 33,409,895 of record NC_090768.1, on the reverse strand, counting down.
TTTCAAACTTAAGGTCAAAGGTCAAGGTTGAGCAAAAGTGACCCTTTAGTTCTATTGTATATTTGCTGTATGTATATAAAGCTTCTATGAATATATTTTTCAGTCTTTTTTTTTATCTATCAGTTGACATTCGAATATCCATTATTTCGAAAAGCATGTTGTAGCACATTAGCAGCTGTTGAACGCCTCGTTATAAATGGTCCTGAAGATGGCGTTGACGGATGGTCTGATTCGCATCGATTTACGATGCGTTGTATAGCCATTGCATGAAATTTCGAAGCCAGGTATGACATAAGTTATCTTATCATGACAGCCATGAAATATCATGTTTTATGAAAGCAATTTAGGTCTTCTGTGTCATTTTAATCTTTGATATCAAATATATATTTGATTTTTTTTTATGAATTAAGTAATATTGGTTACTTTATTCGAGTTATCGATCTAATTGACAAATCCTGTTTACTCTTGAATACTCTTCACTTAAGGAATCATTACTCTGGTTATAGTTTATATATGAAATATTTATTTCAATGCTGTTACTGTTCCTAAAATATTTTATTTTAATTGTTAATTACTTCTCTTTTATCCTCGTTCCCTTTCCTCACTGAGCTATTTTCCCTGTTGGAGCCTCTTGGCTTATAGCATTCGGCTTTTCCAACTAGGGTTGTAGCTTAGCAAGTAATAATAATAATAATAATAATAATAATAATAATAATAATAATAATACGGTAATGAAGGAGATACGGTTTTACAATATCTTCGTTTTCCCCAAGTCGATATCTACAGTTTACCGTATCAAAAGAATCAAATGAATAGTATACATTTCTGTGTATATAAAGAATGGAAGAATCCGTTTATTACTGACATGAAGTGTCCAGTAAATGTGAGAGTGTTTAGTATGCTTGTTTCAAGTCATATGTGTTGCCTTATAAAGCGACGTTGAAGTTTAGAATATATTTGGAAAATGTTCCATTTCTAAATCCAGCATTCAAATGTATAGATTTGCAACTATTTCCTTATTGTCTTCTGAAATCTCCAACTATTTAAATGGGAACTTTGTTGTTGTTGTTATATATATATATATATATATATATATATATATATATATATATATATATATATATATATATATTCATATATATATATATATATATATATATATATATATATATTCATATATATATATATATATATATATATATATATATATTCATATATATATATATATATATATACACACATATATGATTCATTATGTTCCATGTAAAGAATTGTTTCTATAATTAAAGCTATAATTATCGTTTATTATAGTATCATCTTCGATAGGAAGTTCTGATAGATGCACCTTTAGCTAACAAATTGGAACCACGGTCTAGTAAACTCATCCTAAATTATCAGCTGCCTTATATCTGACTAAAAGGATATCCTAGACTAAAATATAAATAAATTACCAGCAGTATTATTAATCACAAACTCAAACCCACTATTCAATTGTAAATTGAAAATTATTACGGAGAAACTTATTCCCATCCATTCACTCCCGATAGGCACGTATCCCCAGCCTTTAAATTGCACAGCGTCAATTCCTTTGGCCTGAACATTTATCAGGGGGTTAATAGTATAACTCCATAAATCCATTAAGGCTTTTATTTAGTGGTCAGGTCTTTGGTTTTACTGCCTTACGCGCATTACAAACGAAGGCAGAGCGTCGCCCGGCAATTTATCGCTCGCTTATTTCATTGCGATTTTTCACCGGGTATAGAGTCGGTGTTTTTATTTATTATTTTTAGTATATAGATATTACACGCACATACAGGTACATTCACTTCTTTGTATGTTCACTCATGCGGGCACGCACAAACGTGTGTACGGTAGATCTATTTAGCTTTAAGTTGAAGTGTTGGATCATAATGGCTTAAAGGAAATATTTATTTTAAAATGAGGTTCGTGCTTGTATGGAATTCCAGTATTTATGCTAGGTGATATGTTTATACTTTTAAGCGCTTGCATGAATGTCGGTAGTGCCATAACCTCTGTACCATGGTCTTCCACTGTTTTAGGGTAGAGCTCTCTTGCTTGAGGGTACACTCGGGCACACTATTCTATCTTATTTCACTTCCTTTATATATATATATATTTTTTCTTTTAGTTTTAGTTTTTATAGTTTACATATGATAGATCTATTTTAACGTTGTTACTGTTCTTAAAATATTTTATTTTAGTTGTTCATTACTGCTCTTGTAGTTTATTTATTTCCTTGCTTCCGTTCCTCACTGGGTTTTTGATCCTGGGCTTATAGGAACCTGCTTTTCCCACTATTGTTGTAGCTTAGATAACAATGATATATATATATATATATATATATATATATATATATTGCATATATATATATATATATATGTGTGTGTGTGTGTGTGTATATATATATATATATATGTATATGTATATATATATATATATATATATATATATATATATATATATATATATATATATATATATATTCTGTATGTGCGAGCGTGCACAATGTGCTTGGATGCATATATGTATATATGTATGCATGACGTTTTTACTTAAAAAGATACACGGTAGTACACACTCGGAATATTTATATGGCGGTGAATATGTTCAAAGGGTTACCCATGGGAATTATTTTTTTTTTTCCAGCGTTCGAGCGAATGTTTTATGCAAGCTCAACTTCATGTTTCTGTAAATTTAGCCCACCATTTTGGAAGGAGCAGTTGAATTTATCTGCATCTGAATTAGTGTTTGTGAGGGCTGCTCTAAAGGAATGTATATATCTAGCGTGTTCTCACAATGCGGCCCATACGAGAAAGTTTACGTCAGAGGTGTATTCATGAAACAGTGGATTCCCTTTCGAGAATAACTTATAAATAGCAGGTGTTATGTTAGTCTTTGTTCAGTCGTTTGGTGAATGGTGTTATTTACGTTCATTTTCATTCAGCTGAAACAACAACGTGCGTAATTTGACGCAAAATCTCATGGCGTTATTTAGTTTCATTTTCATGCAGCTGAAATAACAACGCACGTAAAGTAACGGAAAATCCCATGGCGTTATATACTTTAATTTTCATTCAGCTGAGATAACGCGCGTAATATTACGGTTTATTTCATGGCGTTATTTACTTTCATTTTCTTGCAGCTGAAATAACAACATGCGTAATGTAATGTAAAATCTCATAGCGTTATTCAGTTTCATTTTCATGCAGCTGAAACAGCAACGTGCGTAAAATAACGCAAAATATCATAGCCTTATTTACTTTCATTTTCATGCACCTTAAATAACAGCGTGCGTAAAGTAACTCAATATTTTATGGTCTTATTTACTTTCATTTTCATTCAGCTGAAATAACAACGTACGTAAAGTAATGCAAAATCTCATGACTTCTATATGTCATATTACTGGTACGACCATTATCTTTCCCTTTAAACGAATGGTTTTAAAATGCGGAAATGAATCAAGATGAGTTATACCTCTAGTCCTTTTAACATTTGAGTAAGTAACCTGTGCAATTTAGCCTTTTTTTCACTAGTTCTCTTAAGAACACTATGGTTTATGAGTGACATTATATTACGTATAATTGAGAAGAGACATCTAGAAAGGGGTGATTCAGCCTTAACTTACTGAATTTTAAGGCATAAAGAGTTGATGACATTTCATAAGGGGATGCTAATGAAAAGTGTCATGTTCATGGAAATCACCAATCTCTCTCTCTCTCTCTCTCTCTCTCTCTCTCTCTCTCTCTCTCTCTCCTCTCTCTCTCTCTCTCTCCAAGAGTACGTATAATGGTTTCGTTCTTAGCGCTTCCTTAAATTTTTTTTTTTTTTTTACATATTATTATTAAGGGAGAAGTCATTAGTTTCATTTCCCCATTCGATAAATCGTTCCGGAAATATTCAGACGAATGCAGTAATGTATTAATTGTAAAGGTTTACCATATAGGAGACTGTCATTGCAGTATCTCGATTTACTTAAAATTAAAGGGCCTCGGAGGAAAAATGGACCTTTAAAGAATGACCCTTTCCTTATCCCTCCATAAAAGTTATCGCAGTAATGGCAGAAGCAGAAATTACCCCCCCCCCCCCCAAAAAAAAAGGGGGATGGGGAATAGAAATTGTAAGTAACAATCACGACCTATTTGTCCTTGTTAGCAGACGGTTATAAACGTCATTGGAACCAGAAGCCCGCAAGATGAACGAGACACCCTTAGAGGTAAGTCTTAGACTAACAACCACATATTCCTTAATGAGGTGCTTTGGAGAAGGGTGAGGAGAAAGGGTCTCTGGCCCTTAACAAGGGAAGTCGAAGGGTGAAATCTTCCTGGAAACTCCTCGCAAAGAACAGCAGGTGATTGAACGCTAGTTTAAGAGAACTTTCTCGCTGTTATGAATCCGGGCCAATGCTCAAAATGCATACTCCCCTCGCACAAGTTCAGGAGTTAAGTTTAGATATACAGTGTAAACTCCTTACATAATTTAAGCAAAACTTGGGCCGAGGATTCTCATCTTATAAGCTGTTCAGAAGGTTACCGGGAGATCTTTTTCACACTATATGGAAGAGAGAGAGAGAGAGAGAGAGAGAGAGAGAGTGTGTGTGTGTGTGTGTGTAAACTGATGAAAACACGAAAGGACGAGTACCAAAGTTGTCTTTGATATTGAAATAAGGAATATTCCATTAAGTATTCATAGACCTTTGATATGTATTGAACCGAATATTTTTTTATATGTTTATTATGTATGGGTACGAAGTAGGTAGGTAGGTATTAGATTGTCAATTTCCCAAAGTGTGCAAGCCACGGGCTCTTGCAGTAATGGCAGCCGGTAATGGGTACGAAATCATATGCTCTCTCTTTTACATAAACGGATGTTTGCATAAATATATTGATACCAACCCGTACTCATTCTCTCATATAAATTCATTTATTATCCATACACATTTTCTTTCCATAGAGGGCGTGGTTTCAGAAGGAATCGATCACCTTTTCTTAGCAAGTAGAAGTTGCCACTAGGTTACACGTTCCTTTTCGTTTTTTTAGAAACACAATGAATTTTAATTTGAAAATAACCACATTAATATCATATCATTTTGAAGAGGAAATTTTCTTAAAGAGAAAATTAGGTGAAGTCCTCCTACCGTTTTTTGGGGATGATTTTTTTTTATATATAAAAATATTCAGTTGTATAAGTTATATTGTTCCATTCTGAAATAAAATAGTAGAAATGCTGAAAATAATTCCATGTATACCTTATTAATGCATAATTCATTTACAAAATTTTACAGAAGCATTTCGGCATTTCCATTCTCATATTTCCCTCCAGAAAAGATAAAGCCGAAGGCTACAGTTGATCAAAGCCAA
>NC_090768.1:33384517-33389517 GCF_036898095.1 Palaemon carinicauda | reverse complement strand
CTTACACACCAAAAGACAATTTGATTAGATAGAATGTTTAAACAGTAAGTTTACAGTGTTCAGGTATTTGTTGACCACGCCAGATACAAAGGATTATGATTATAGCAGTGAATAAGTATTGTTATACGATTGTTAGTTCCTGTAAGACAGTTTAGAGGCCTCTCATGAATGACAGAGGAAAGAGACAGTCAATGTCCTAGAGGCCTACCATAGATAAATATGAACAGTGGCCAATCTGATCAAGGTTGGACCAGGGAGGGCCAGGTAATGGCTGCTGATGACTCAAGAGGTAGACCTATTGGTCCCACCAAACCAGCTATACCTTACTCAAAAGGACGGTGAGGTTGCAGACACTACTAGCAAAATACAGCTTGAGCTGGGCTTGAACTCCCGGCTTACATATTGTGTGACAGGGATGTTTCTAATACGCTACCTACAACTTCCAAAAGCTATAGATTAAAGAGCACTGGTCATGAATTTGAGTATGTGCATTGTTCGAGCGTAAACTCGAGAATATTTTTAAAAGTTCCTTTATATGTAACAGATTTTCCTTCTCATTCTGCTCCTCATGGCCCCAATGCTTCATCCACAGAGAGAGAGAGAGAGAGAGAGAGAGAGAGAGAGAGAGAGAGAGAGAGAGAGAGAGAGAGAGAGAGAGAGAGAGAGAGAGAGAGAGCATCTGTAACCCCCCTTCAATCTGATCTTATGGAGACGTCTCCAACGACCGTGTCGGTTCTCGGAAAGACCTTCGTGTTGTCGTGCGAACGAAAACATCTGTCACATTGCACTTCCAACTTTCACCCCATTTTCTGTCCTCCTTTTTATTTTTTTATTTTCTTTCTTTCCTTCTCCCAAAACGCCCGAGTGAAAAATTACGAAACTGAATTAGGATGTTCCTGATTTTCTTGGGGGGTGAGCTCGAGTGTGTGTGTGTTGGGGGAGAGAGGGGGTTGTTTTCAGGGGTGGGGGATGGGAAAGATAGTGATGTGTGAGGTGAAATGGATAAGAAAATATTTTTTTTTTCGTCTATTTCTCTTAGAAAGACCATTTCATCTTGTTTGATATAATGGGATAACTTGTATACTCTCTCTCTCCTCTCTCTCTCTCTCTCTCTCTCTCTCTTCTCTCTCTCTCTCTCTCTCCTCTCTCTCTCTCTCTCTCTCTCTCTCAGGATTTCACCTGCGAGACTCGAAAGTATTCAAGTAGCATTTAAAGATTAAATTTATGGATGCTCATTAAAATGAGTTGTTTTTCGGTAGAGTGACGTCACTGCAAACTAGCATTCCTCTCGGGGTCTTTTATCATTCAGCTTCTGCTGAAAGTTTTCAGGGAGGGAGGAGCTCTTTCGTCCTCTTCGTCAGAGTGGGTCAACTATGCAGAAAAAGAATTTGACCTTCAGGTTCGGTATGCAAGATATCAAAGCCATTGGTGATGATAGAAGCACCAAATGGCTTTATATAAACTTAGCAAAAGGCCACATTCCTACTTGCATTCCACTCTTGAATGATTTAAATTGAATTCCTGGTGGTTTTAGGGGTATTTCTGATTTTACTCGCGAGTTTCGGATGTACCAAAATGGTTAGCAATGTAGAAAACATGACACTGAAATGATGTAACGCCCTTTATTGGTGGTTAAAAGATTTTCGTGGATTAATGTGGGACCTAGCTGGTTATTTACCTTGTGTTTTATATTACGTCGTTCGATGCTTAATTTATTGCTGAAGGTTAATCTTTTTTTTTTTTTCGTTTATGATATATGCTGTTACGTTGTTGTTGTTTTTATTTTATTTCGCACTTCAGTCGGTTACTGAAGCCAATACCTATTTCATAAACCTTTGCAGTAATGGTGACCATTTTTTCATTTCATAAATAATTTCGGTTGTATGGTAGTAAATATCACTATATATGTTACATTTCATTGAAGCTAGAGCTTATCATATATATATAAAAATGCTGACCTTTTAAATTTAGATCTTAACATGTATGATTCATGAGTATCTATCTTATCTCCTTTGTTTACCTTTGGAGGCCCTCCCATAAGCCCTCATGCTGTACATCAGATGGGCACCATTTATTTGCTATATATTAATCTTAGTATTCACGAAGAACTGGTTTTTTCGCTTAACTTTATGAAGGTGATTATCTTTAATCTTATATTGAATGTCTTACTTTCCCAAAGAATTTGTGTTATTAAGAGGGATGATATAGGGCGATATATTATCATGATGGTGTTTGAGAAACGTCTGGCGGGTTTTTAAAACAAAAACAGAAAAAATTGGGAGATTTCTATAGAAAAAGGTAATAAGACGGAAGACGAGGTGATTGTTGTTCTGCAAAAGATTACTACTGCATATTATATGTATGGAGAAAAAACGTGGTTATTTGAATGAGTAAATATTTGGAACAGTGGAAATGGGAAGAAAATGGGATCAACAATGAGGGAGAATTTAATTTCATTCCAGGTTTATTGTATCTCTGGTTGTTAGAAATATTTCATAATTTTAGATATTTTACTCATACTGTATTACTTAAATTCCTACATACATATATACATGACAGCTAGAAATATTTCATAATTTTATATATTTTTACACATCATGCTTGAATGCCTAAATGCATATATACATGACAGCCAGCAATTTTTCATAATTTTATATATTTTACACATCTTGCTTGAATGCCAAAATACATATATACATGGTGGCTAGAAATATTTCCTATTTTTAGATTTTTTTTTACATATATTACTCAAAATCCTACATACATAAATGCATACTTAGGCAGTTTAATCAAGAACATTTCCCCCACCTCGCAGTTAATGAAGAGCCTACATGAATACCATTGAGAAAAGCCAAAAAGTCTATTTTGAGGCGCCTGAACAGTACAGGCGCCTTTCTTTCCTGTCTCCATTCCTCTTCCTGGGTACGACTTGCTTTGGCTTACGGGACCCACTTAGTGCATCAAGTTTTTTTTTTTCCCCCTCCCCTCCCCTCTTCCTCATCCTTCCTCCTCCTACCCCCTGACGGCAACATAATGGTCGGACGGGACGATTCCGCCGCACAATAGAGACTCAGTTATGACTGATATTACTGCTGGTGCTATTACCGCTTCAGTTAACGGTCACCCTCGTAAGTTAGGAGTATCTGATAAGTGAGGTCGCTTTGCGGGGACGGTTCTTTGCGACCATTACCCGACTCCGCTACCCTACGTAATGGAGCACTTGAGACCGGCGTCGTGGTTATTACGGGGCACAAGCAACGGAGCCTCTTAGATCGGCCTCGTTTGTGTCTTTTCTCGTCGGGCGATGCTAGGAGAAAGAACTTTTTTTTTCCTTTTATTTCAGTGGTGCTGGACTATTTTTATTTTCTCGTGCTCTGTGGTGAGAGATGCAGAAATAGATTTGCAATCTGGAATGTTCATTTATACATGTTTGTGTGTGTCTATATATATATATATATATATATATATATATATATATATATATATATATATAATATATATATATATATATATATATATATTATATACATATATATATATATACATATAAATATGTGTGTGCATGTGTATGTAGATATATAGACTATGTATATATAGATATATGTATATATATATATATATATATATTATCTATATATATATATATTATATATATATGTATATATATATATATATATAATATATATATACTGTATGTTTGTGTGTGTGTACAAAGTATGCCTACCAATTTCATCCAGATAACCTGTTTACTTATACATACTGAATTTTCACCTCTCTATTTACAAGAACAGTCATCTCACAGCATATATATATTTTTTTTTCCTCTTAGGACTTGAAATATTAAAAGCTCATTTATAACCATTTCATAGGAAGGTTTATCCAGAATTTCTAATTGCTCAGTATTTACATTGTATTAATTCTCTTCAGCCTTCGTTTAGAATTCGAATTAGCGCCTTGTGTTTGTAGGAACTGAAATTTGTCCTGAAGGCGGTTTGTATAGGATCTGAATCTCTCACGTAAATGCCCCTCTAGTCATACGCCATTAAATAATTATTATAGCTCATTTATATGCAATTTGAAGCTTGAACGAACGATATATAACGTACAGTCATATATACGCGCTCACATGGCCACATAAAAAAAAAATTTCACGCCCAAGTCTTAATCAACTTATTGTTACGAATAATGTTTTATCAGGATACTCGTGTACCCGAACCGTTAGAAATGACGACTAAATATTTACATATATATATATATATATATATATATATATATATTATATATATATATAAACATATATATGGGTATATATACTGTATATATGTGTGCGTATATATATATATATATATATATATATTATATAATATATATATATATATGTATGTATATGTACAGTATATACATACATACATACATACACAGACACATATTCAGCCCTTCCCACGCCCTCCCCCTTTCCTAACTACAACCCGCTTGTTCGGCAGGAGTGTTGTTTCCAAGTGTACCTCTCGGGGTACCTCCTTTCACCAGGGTATGAGTACTTCTATCCCCCTTGAACGTGACAGGAAAGAAAGAAAAAAAAGGTATATATATATATATATATATATATATATATATATATATATATATATATATATATATATATATATATATATCCAGACGCATGCTCTTTATTATAGAGGAGAGATACTATATACACAGTCCTCCTTCAACATGCACGTGCGCACACGCACCTACACGTCCCAACTCCAATAGTGCGAGCAGGTGTGACTCACCTCGTAGGCTCAACTGCAATCTCTTCGAATTAGTCTCGGAGGATTGGATGTTTGTGAAGTATTCATGAGAGTCCTGAAAATGATGGACAGGTTAATGAAGAAACCTCGAGAAGATGCAAGTCTTCCAAACGCACACTTGAATACCTGATATGGCAAATGCCATTTTCGAGAGAGAAAAAGTTATCCCGTAAGTGATGGCGATTTATGGAGTCCGCCCGAGTTTTA
>NC_090768.1:33377017-33379517 GCF_036898095.1 Palaemon carinicauda | reverse complement strand
TTGTTTATTCCTTTATCGTGTTTTCCTTATTTTACTGTTTATTCCTTTATCGTGTTTTCCTTATACTGTTTATTCTTTAATCGTGTTCTATCTATTTACTGTTTATTCTTGTATCATGTTTTCCCTATTTTACTGTTTATTCCTTTATCGGGTTTTCCTTATACTGTTTATTCTTTTATCGTGTTCTACCTATTTACTGTTTGTTTTTGTATCATGTTTTCCCTATTTTACTGTTTATTCTTGCATCATGTTTTCCCTATTTTACTGTTTATTCTTTTATCGTGTTTTCCCTACATTACTATTTATTCCTTTATCGGGTTCTTCCTATTTAATGCTTATTATTTTATCGTGTTTTCCCCATTTTACTATTTATTCCTTTTTCGTATCTCCCCTATTTTACGGTAATTCATGGAAAGTGTTGCTCCTTTTTGTCAGCAAGAACATAGAAATCTTAGAGATTTGTTTATAAAATAAGAACACATTAAATTCCATGAAAAACGTTCAGGCAAATCATTATTATATAAAGTATACCAAAGTACATAATTTTTAACTAATATTTAGAATTAGAAAATAAGATTGTTTGTAAATTTACTAAACAAATGAACGAATAAAGTTTAATATGTTTATCAAGACTAACAGATTACTATGAACCTTTATTCGTGATAGACATATTTATAGGGGCTGACACAGTATATACAGTATGTAATGCTGACATAATATATACAGTATGTAATATTATATACATGTCATAAATTTTCATTTACGTACATGTGTATGAAATACATCTTGCTTAAGTTAATCCTTAATCCTCTGTGTGAGCTGCATCGCCTTTGGGTCGTTGTCCGAAGCTTAAGAAGTTCCGCTTGTTCCTTATCATGCACTACACCTCGTCTTCCACGCGGTGTCCACTTTCACCTTCACTCCTCCTCCTCCTCTCTCCTCCTCCTCCTCTTCTGCTTCCTTTCCTCACCCTCATTCCTCCTCCTCATGCTCTTCTTCTCCCCTTCATCTTAATTTTCCCCTCCCCCTCCTCTTCTTTCCCCTCCTCCTACTCTTCCTCATCATCCCTTCCACCTCTTCCTATCCTCCTCCTCCTCTTACTCTTCCCCCTCTTTCTCCTCCTCCTTTATCCTCTTCCCCTTCTCCTCATCTTTTCCCATACCTTCTCTTCCTCCTCCTCATCCTCTTCCCCTCCTCCTTTTCCCACTCCCCCTCCTCCTTTTCCCCTCCTCCTCCTCCTCCTCCTTCCCTTTTCATGGACGCCATTGCCAGGCTCGTAGTGCTTCGTGCTAATTTAAAGAATGTCTGTGTCAAGTATCAATTTCGCAGGGAGGAGAAAAGTTGGAGTAGTTTGGAGGTGTGACGTTGCCTGGAGTACTTCATTATGGCTGAACTTGGGTTATTCTGCCTAATATTGTCAGATGAGATTTTGACTTTTGCAACAAACTTTGGTTGTCTTCTTATTCTCCTGCTACAATGCTAAGGGGGGCGATTTACATGCGTGTTTCTGCGGTGGGGGTATTTTTTCCAAACCTATTTATACCTGGGAAATTATTTTGATATTGTTGATTTTCAATAGAAGTAGTGTTATTTGATTTTCATATATAGTTGTTTTTATTTTCATAATGATAGGTAAATAAAGTTGTTCACATGTCCACTTGTAAAGATAATGCTAAGACAATTTAATAAATTGTTTACGGATAGAAAAAAAATACAGGGGTTAAATCTGGTAATTTTTTTTTGTCATAAGAATTTGTAAAATAAGAAAAAAAAATTTCGGATATCCACTTACAAAACCGTAAAATTAATGCTAAGATAATTTGTTAAATCATTTATGTATAGAAAAAAATACATGGGTTAAATCACGGTAATACTTTTGCCATAATAATTTCAAAAAAAGCTCGTATGTACACTAACAAAACAACCATGAAGATAAGGCTAAATTAATTTAATAAATAATTTACGCCTAAAATCCAGCTAAATCAGGTAAATATGAAGAAGACAAGAACAAGAAAACATATAAAAGCAGGGTAAATCCAGGTAAACATGAAAAAGACAAGAATTAGAAAATGAAAAATGAGGGTGAATCAGGTTGATATTAAAAAGCTTAAATTAGGGATATATGAAAATGACAAAAATAAAAAAGGATGGTAAATCAGGTGAATTTGAAAAAGAGACAAGAATAAGAAAGTAAAAAAGGAGTTAAGTCAGGCAAATGGGGAAAAGACAAAAATTAGAAAGTATATCAGGTAAATATGAAAAAGACAAGAATGGGAACATCACCTCCCCGTAGTATAGGAAAAAACATGGAGGTCTGTCGGGAGTGCGCCTTAGGCCTCTGCAACAATCCATCTTCATCAGGCGTGCAACAAATGAGGGCAGCGCTGCGCAGCCCTGCATCAAGATCATAATAAAGTCGGTCTGGGAAGTCTAAACCTGGGTTTATGACTGCACGAACAGCGTGCTTTGATGGAAGTGACCTCCGGGAAACGTTATCTCT
>NC_090768.1:33357017-33372017 GCF_036898095.1 Palaemon carinicauda | reverse complement strand
CAGAGTGACGACTATCAGTAAAGGGGATTTATTACTCTTTATTTTGTCTGACACATTGTAATCCTATCTTTTATAAAATTTCCAAGACTAAGCTGCCTAGAAGAATCAACAAAAGATCAGTAAATGCCGTAAGAAAACCCTTTGTAAGCCTTGTATACCATTAAATTGATTAAATTATTAGGTGCTTAAACTAGATTATATTAATGATGACGGGACTTTTATGACGGTAGATGTGTAAGAGAATTACAGATTGACTTTTTGTTTACATTTACCTCATTGATGACGTGTTGATTTGAAACTATGAATATTGATTTATGAACTGATTCAAAGTAGCGGGTATTGAACGTTTTAGAAATTTCTGAAAGGTTTTCTTCCTTTTAGGTGAATGAAGAGCTTCATAGAGGAAATTCAAGTTCAAATGAACCATAGGAGAAGAAATGCCATTGCTTTGGAAGCCTCACACAAATATTAATTTACTGTTAATTCTTTCCATAATTACCTTTTGAAAAACCTAGATACTATAGTCAATTCTTTTTAGTGAGGCACATTTGCACCGACTCGCAGGGGTGCCCTTTTAGCTCGGAAAAGTTTCCTGATCGCTGATTGGTTGGACAAGATAATTCTAACCAATCAGATAGCAGGAAAATTTTTACGGGCTAAAAGGCACCTTTGCTAGTCAGTGCAAATGCGCCTCATTAAAAGAATTTAGTATAGTATAGAAACTAGTCAAACTTATATTACGTAAGGAATAATTAAAAAAAAAACATTACACTTGAAACGAAACAAACAAAATATTATCTTTGTGTCTTAATGGATAAGGTATATTATTAATACTATTACTACTATATAAGCTACAATCCTAGTTGGTAATGCAGGATGCTATAAGCTTAAGGGCTTCAACAGGGAAAAATAGCCCATTGAGGAAAGGAAACGAGGAAATATAATGTATACACTACAACAAAAGTAACGAACATTTAGAATAAAATATTTTAAGAACAGTAACAACATTGATATGGATCTTTCATTTATAAATTATAAAAACTAATAAAAAAGGAGAAATAAAATAGAATAGTGTTCCCTAGTGTAATTCTTAGTTGACGACTTCTATAGGTTCAATGAACTATTCACTTATACAACAATCTTCTTACGGCCCTATCACCTGTCACTCCCCAAGAAGCAGATAAAAACAAGACAAAGATAAAGAAACTACACCGTGCAAATTCCTTTCCTTATTTGAACGGTGAATTTTGAAGCGTTCCCCGGATGGTCAGATCATCTCATGTGTAGAGGCTAAGTGGTCCACAGAACACCCTCTGGGGCTTCCTCAATAACGTCCCACCTCGCAAAGTTTCCTCATTACGGTTTCATGTGGCGATGGCTCTCTCTCTCTCTCTCTCTCTCTCTCTCTCTCTCTCTCTCTCTCTCTCTCTCTCTCTCTCTGGCCTATTCTACTTGGGTGCCATTCCTTCGATCTAATTCTCTAACTCTCTCTTTCCCACCTTATGTTTTTATATACCTGCATGTGATCCGTCAAAGATTAGGACTAAATATTCACACACACGTACACGCACTCCCTCACACCTGGGTATGACTACTCCCTCTCCCCCTACCCGAGTAACGGGGAGAGCTGTGCGTGACCGGAAAGGTATATATATATATATATATATATATATATATATATATATATATATATATATATATATATATATATATATATGTGTATATGTATACATATATATATATATATATATATATATATATATATATATATATATATATATATATAGCCGGACACTTGCTCTTTAACAAACTACTTTTGTCTCATATTATCCCCTTACAACGGGACCCCATTTCCAGATTCTTATCATCACGGATGTTCCCAATTTCCCTACAAATCCCCAATCGTGCTCCGCCACTCAGCCTAACCGGCTGCTTAATAACCCAATCCTACTTTAGGCTCTTCTCCCCTGACAGCGTTTATGAGGGAACCATCTTCTTATCCCCCAGGCAACTTTGAGCATCATCTTCAGATTCAGGGCTGTATCTGTGTAAACCCATTAAAGCTCGCTGTGCAAACTTTTTTGATTGCATACTCCAAATTAAGCAATCGGTGAAAAGATTGAGCCGGTATGGAAAGAGGCATTCTCTCCCTCTCTCTCTCTCTCTCTCTCTCTCTCTCTCTCTCTCTCTCTCTCTCTCCTCTCTCTCTCTCTCTCTCTCTCTCATAGCATATGCAATTATCTACAAACAAGCAAGCTACCAATTGCACAAGTGTTGATGCAATTTCTAACATAGTTGAATGAGTTGGTATGGTAGGTGAATAAGTAACTTGCTAGAGCAAACTGAACGTTTCCAAATATTATCATAAAAAGTATTTTGAATAATTTCCTGAAGTAATTTGTAACCATTGGAATTAATACTTTATGGAGAAGTTTGGCTATATGACGTCAAAGAGTTGAAGTTAAGTTTATCAATTCTAATGATGGCCCAGACATTCAGCATAGTTTTAATTTACTCGTAAAATTTAATGTGACTGGTGTTGAATTAATCATTATGTTCATTTGGCCTAATTTGGTCGTAAAAGTTTGGACCAGATCCAAATTATCTCAAGTACTTGGTGGATAAATATGGCACTTTTACTTTGCTCTGAAAAATATAGATGTCGCGTCTTCTCAAAAATATTTCTCGCTCAATTAATGCTAAGTGTTATTAGATGCGTCTCCCTAGACAATTCTAAGAACACTGAAATTTTAGTTTAGCGTAAAATAAACGTAAATGTATAAATGTTGGATCAAGAAAAGTACGTGTAACATTTGTCTCCTTTATATGTTCTATTTAATATTTTTATATTCGTAGTTGATTGATTGATTGATATTGAGTTTTCTGTTATCCTGACATCGAAGGTCATTGACCCAGGTATCATTTGTTATAAATGAATAATAAAAGGATTAAACGGAAGAAAACATAGATAAGTTAAGACAAACGTATTAAGGAAACCTAGTTAGAAACTTTGCTTTTTTAATCAGCTGTCTTTATCACCACTTTTGAGATTTCACGCCTCATAGTGCTTATTGCCATTCTCGCTATACCATTAAAACCAGTCACATGTTTCGGTAATGTGGCTTCTGGTATTCTTCCTTTTGAAACTGCCGAATTTCACTGATTGTAAAAGACCAAAAACACTTTTTTCTTCTTTGTCTGCATCTTTTCCCACTTCTATGTGGGGTCGATGTTTCTGGCCAGCCTTCTCCGTCTACCTTTGTCCCACACTTCATCACCGGTTAATCCCTTTGATCGAAGGTCATCCTTGATACAGTTCATCCACATTCGCTTTGGTCTCCTCCTTCTCGTTCCCTGTACCTCCATTTCCTTCACTCTCCTCCCAATATACTGATCATCTCTTCTCATGACATGACCATACCACCTCAGTCTACTTTCTTGGATCATTCTTCTTATAATGATCATAGCCAATGTTGCTTGACGTCCGACGACCGCCAATATGAACCTTTGTCCCGTTTGGGGTTAGTGTTGTCAGTGCGCCTCACGCAATACACCGTAGGTATTACTTGAAGGTCTAGCAGTTTCTTTGCCTTGTAAGAGTGCTCACTTGTTAACCTTCCATATCTCCGTTTTTTTTTCTGGCTTTCTTCCATCTGTCTGTTAAATCTCTGGGTTTCTCCCTAGTTACCCATTGTTGCTTAGGGGCTTCCATGGTCCCAGCACTAACCCTTATGGCCTTAATTCATAAATTCAAGCCATTAAATTTTAGGATTCTGTAACCAATACATTTCACTGTTTTTGAATCTTTGTTTGCAAACTTTCTTTGAAGGTATAGAGCCGAGTTTTTTCCTCGTTCTTTTATCAAATTTTTATTTCCCCAAGACCTTTTCAACCCTTATCTCTGTTGATATCAAGTTTAAAATATATATTCTGAAGTGCAGGAGGAATTTTCTCTTTATTTTTCTTAAAGATTCGTTGGTCTTGGTAAAACTAAAAATGTATTCAGGATTAATCTGACACCAGGCAGTAATTTTTTATCCATGTGTCAATCAGTAAGGATTATATTTCATCTATACATTTCAAATAATTCTCACAGGGATTATTACTTCAGTCAACCTGCTCTCTCTCTCTCTCTCTCTCTCTCTCTCTCTCTCTCTCTCTCTCTCTCTCTCTCTCTCTCTCTCTCTCTCTCTCTCTCTCTCTCTCTCGGTATAACAGCTTCGTTTTTTAAACGGTGCATAAAACTATGTAGGAATAATCCTCTAAACATTTATATAAACTATAAGATGCATAGGAATTGCTTCAGAGGTTCCTGCAGAAGCCATTGACCAAAGTCTTTTTCGTACAATTCCTTTGGGAAAAAATGTAACTCAGGTCTCTCTCTCTTACTCAGGGAGAAAAATTAGATTTTCTGGCCTTGAAGGCATTTCTCCTAAAAGTCGAATAAAGATTTTTTTCCTTAATAAACTCTTTTTACCTTTAGGTAGATTAGTGACGGTTTCAAAATGGACTATCCATTTTCTTTTCTTTTTAATGTTGCATTAGGATAACAGGTGTAATCTTATTCGACTTTGTATTTGTGTAGATATCTTGAGGGAAATATATTTAAACGAATATATCTTGTATTGAGAAAAAGCAAGAAAAAGGAATCTTTCACAGGTGCGTTTGATCCTCGTCAAGAATTTTTCAAAAGAGACTAGAGATATATTTCTTTTTCCTTGTAGTTGTAGGATATGCACGAATACAAGTAGTTGACGACAGATTGGTTAAGAGAGAGAGAGAGAGAAAAACACTTTCATCTGAATCCTTTTCTGTTACTATTTTGGATCTCGTTGAGAATAAAAAGAGCCAGTTTGTAGTATCCCTGTTTGTTTTGTCTTCTTCAGTTATGAAATATAAAAATAAATCTTCGGAGCGATTGTGTCATTTAAACTCTTGAAACACATTACTTTTTATTATTCTTATTGTATTTCATTGAACACTGAATCAGTTCTATTCATTATTTTAGTAAATTATCTAGATTTTTCAAATAATATTTTTCCCTCGGTTGTTTTGTCTTATTGGTAACGTCTCTGCGTGGTGATAGCCAGTCTGGGGTTCGAGTCCTGCTCAAACTCGTTAGTTCGTTTAGTGGCTGCAATCTTTCCTGCCTTGTGAGCTAAGGATTAGGGTTAGGGGAGCCTATAAGTCTACCTGCTGAGTCACCAGCAGCCATTGCCTGGCCTTCCCTGGTCCTAACGTAGGAGGAAAGGGGGTTTCGACGCTGATCATAAGAATATATCGCCAGTCTCTAGGACATTGTCCTGCTTGCTAGGACAATGTCACTTTCCCTTGCCTCTGCTATTCATGAGCGGTCTTTAAACCTTTAAACTGAAAATTGAATTCAATATAAATATCTCTTATATAGTCTTTGATAAAGATATAATAACAGTAATAAATTCAAGTAAATAAAACATGTTTATAGGAGGGTCTCATCCATATTAATCATAGTAATTATTGCCGTGTCATGCCTACAGAATTTATTTGTGTGCATATCTAGAGGTACATATGCAAATCAGCTCACTCCAACGAGAATAGTCCTGTAAATTATAGTTCAGCTTTAACTGTGTCCTTTGAGAATATGTTGGTTGCTAATGTACTCTCAGGTGACAACAGCGATTTTCTCTGAATAAGGGAAAATTAACTCGAGGTATCTAGCTTCTCGGGGGAGGTCAAGCCAGTGACTATAGTTGCCCACGTCTGTGTTTACATTTCCCGACATTATTTACAGCATTATTGTTGTTACCAAGGTTTTCGTTGACGGTGTTTTCATTCACTTTCTAATTTCTTTTATATTCTTTGTACCTTTGAATAAAATGTATTTGCTATCATGGTAATTTATACAAAATTTTTTTAGTTACTTCTTAATTAAAGGAATATTTCAATTTGAGAAGAAAATGCGACCCTTGTACGGGTATATTTAAATGTTTTTTTAGTGCCTTTCTACATATATAATTTGTCTGTACTTATTTCAAATAACGTTTCTCTACTTATTCTTATCTAATTTTACGTTTATTTTTTATTGATATATGTTAAGTTATTTTTTATAAATTTCACTAATCGTCAGTCGAAATAAGCAGTTTACAAATAACCCTTTTTATCTCGTAATTCCACTGTCCCTAAATTGGAGTTCGGTGTTTTCCGTAATGCAATTATTTTTTCCTTCAGTTACAATTAGTACTTTTTTTCAAGCCCTCTCTATTTTCTAGACGTTCCTAGCAACAAAAGTCTGAATCTTTTTTTTCTAACCTGGCGTGTCGTCCTTTCTAACAACTATTCTCGCTAATTATAGAGATCACGATGCCAATTCAAGTTGTGTTTTTATCTTCGCCGTCTGCCAAGGACTGTCCGTTCTCTCGCCTAATTAAGATACTTTTATGTTAGGTTTATGTTGCCTTTCCCTTGGGTGGCGTCCAAAAGTTGCGGTTTTACAAGAAGAGTTTAGCTAAGCATTATTGATTATTCTTAACTATTTTATAGGTATTTTATCTCGATATATTATCTTAAAGCATTATCGATTGTTCTTTACTATTTTGTATGTATTTTATCTCGATATATTATCTTAAAGCATTATTGATTATTCTTAACTATTTTGGAAGTATTTTATCTCGATATATTATCTTGAAGTATTATTGATTATTCTTAACTATTTTGAAGGTATTTTTATCTCGATATCTTATCTTAAAGCATTATTGATTATTCTTAACTATTTTGTATGTATTTTATCTCGATATATTATCTTAAAGCATTATTGTTTATTCTTAACTATTTTGTAGGTATTTTATCTCGATTAATTATCCTAAAGCATTATTGATTATTCTTAACTATTTTGTAGGTATTTCATCTCGATATATTATCTTAAAGCATTATTGATTATTCTTAACTATTTTGTAGGTATTTTTGATATATTATCTTAAAGCATTATTGATTATTCTTAACTATTTTATAGGTATTTTATCTTGATATATTATCTTAAAGCATTATCGATTGTTCTTTACTATTTTGTAGGTATTTATCTCGATATATTATCTTAAAGCATTATTCATTATTCTTAATTATTTTGTAGGTATTTTATCTCGATATATTATCTTAAAGCATTATTGATTATTCTTAACTATTTTGTAGGTATTTTATCTCGATATATTATCCTAAAGCATTATTGATTATTCTTAACTATTTTGTAGGTATTTTATGTCGATATATTATCTTGAAGCATTATTGATTATTCTTAACTATTTTGAAGGTATTTTATCTCGATATATTATCTTAAAGCATTATTGATTATTCTTAACTATTTTGTATGTATTTTATCTCGATATATTATCTTAATGCATTATTGATTATTCTTAACTATTATTAAGGTATTTTATCTCGATATATCATCTTAAAACATTATTGATTATTCTTAACTATTTTTTAGGCATTTTAACTCGATATTTTATCTTATATCTAGAAATTTTTACTGTTTAGTGATATGATACATATATTTTTTTAATGTTTAAGTATAGGAGATAGTGGGTCATTTAGTTATATTTTATATTACTGTACAGCGATTGGGATCTTCTTTACACTGAAGTTAAAGACGATTTTTTTATCTCTTGAAGACAAATGAACTAATCCCGATATTGATATGAATTATAAAGCAATATATGTGTGTGTATGTATATATATATATATATATATATATATATATATATATATATATATATATATATATATATATATATATATATATATACATATATATATATGTATGTATGTATATATATATGTATATATATATATATATACATACATACATACATATATATATGTATATATATATATACATACACACACACGCAATAAAAACCAGTAAAGCCGATTTTAGTCCACTGTAGAACAAATGCCTC
The DNA here is from genome assembly GCF_036898095.1 of Palaemon carinicauda. Lineage (NCBI taxonomy): Eukaryota > Metazoa > Arthropoda > Malacostraca > Decapoda > Palaemonidae > Palaemon > Palaemon carinicauda. The sequence goes on along the minus strand of NC_090768.1, from coordinate 33,364,086 downwards.
AGACATGTCCATACCCATTTCTGGGGTTTTGCCGGTTTTCATCAACACGCTGGCCAACTGCAGATTGGTGATGGTAGAAGACATTTGTCTGATCGGTCACAGCAAACCACTGTGTATGTATGAACAGTATGTATGTATGTATGTATGTATGTATATGCTTGAATTTCTATGGCACTGGAATACCGGCCGAAGTGGTTGAATTGTAGGGTGTCGATTAAACAAATCGTACCGTAATTGCCCTGCGGAAACCATTACACTCAAACTACAGTATCACTTCCATGCAGATCTTTTCATATTTCCTTTTTATATTCAGCCTGGATCTTAAACCATTTCTCCATATTGTCGCAAAATTTCTCTTATTCAAGTAAATCCTGGTCCATTTTATAACATCTTTTGGCCACGCTTCTTCCTTTCGTATTTTTGTGATCTCAAGATCCATTTAATGCTCAGATCTGTTGTAGTAGTATAATAGCCTCATGTATCTTACTCCCCCTCGCACTTCCTTTGCCCATCCTATAAAGAGTCAGAGAATGGGATCCACTGCTGTTAGTCTTTTCATTCTAAGGATGTTTGTGTCTTCTTCTTTTTTCTTAGAATGAAGGTACTGTACTATTGGCCGATACTCTTAAAGATTTTTTTCTTATGATAAATAAAAGTTCAAGTAGTCTACAAGGAAATTGCCCATTTATAATGACTTTACTATAGGGATTATTGAAATATCTATATATATATATATATATATATATATATATATATATATGTATGTATGTATATATATATATATATATATATATATATATATATATATATATATATATATATATATATAAATATAATAAATAATAGGTGGACATTAAGAAGGATAAAATGAGTCCCTAGACATTAACAAAGAATTAGGGAGGGAAGAGAAGACGTAAGAGTGACCAACTAAGAAAGTTTGCGGATTTGGGCTGGCATTAAAGGATCATGAGCAGACGCAAGTGGAAGGACATGTCTGAGGCCTTTGTTCTGCAGTGGACTAGTAACGGCTGATAATGATGATGATGATGATGATGATGATATATATATATATATATATATATATATACATATATATATATATATATATATGTATATATATATATATATATATATATATATATATATATATATAGTCAATGAATTGTTTTCCAATCATGAAGCTCAATTAAGCTATTTGCCTTTATACTTAACTAATAACCCCATTGTTACTTCCTATCTATTTCATAAGCACATGCAAGTCCTTTCTACAAACGCAATTAACCGTCCTGAACGCCTTATCGAACGTATTGTCTTCCAAGAAACACTACGTCCCTTACCTCTCCCTTCCTCCCCTCTCCCTCCCTCCTTCCATGTCTGATTCTATTGTCTTCCATACGTAGTGAGTGAGAGAGAGGGGAAGATTTGGCCCCAACGTTAACAGTTTATCAGGATATACTATTGCCTCATGGCGGTGGCATTACCATCCAAGGGCTCCATTATGGCGTCAACGCGGAATAAGGAAACGGCCTGCCATTTCAGGTTTTTTTTCTTATTTACTGAAATGGCAGGTAGTGGGACCACCCGAGGCCGGATGCATTATTCAGGGCGAAACACTAAAATCCTTTCAGGAAAAGGAAGAGAGAGAGAGAGAGAGAGAGAGAGAGAGAGAGAGAGAGAGAGGAGAGAGAGAGAGAGAGAGAGAGCACTTAGCCGCAGTAAATACAAATATTGGTACGGAAGAGTTTATTTAGATGAGGGTGGAGACAATCGTCGGCTGCAGGGTTTATACTGAGCCGGGGTTGAAATATAAATACTTGAAGAAAGGTTACGATGCTGGAACTGTTTTGAAGATATTAGCATAAATATTTAGCCGTGTTGAGCTTGAAGTTTGAAATAGGAAATACTTTATATTCAAATGCCTATTTACGTGTATTTGTATATCTAAATACACTCAATACGCATATGTATATATATGTATATATATACACATATATATACACACACGTGTGTTTGTGTTTTTCATTGCTTATTAATATGCCCTCAAAAATATACAGTTATATCTCATATGTGAAAATGCCTTGAGAATTTTATATTTAACATATATTTGCACGTAAATAACCTTTTTTAGTAATGAAGTTTTCTTTTTCAGTTTCCTATTGCATCTGTTTTTTGTAATCAGTGAAATATTCCTTTATCACTTCCGTAATACCGTAAAATATTTTTTTTTTCTTTTATCGAAATTCCAGGTTACCATAAATTTAGAAGGTTTGAACGTATCCCAAACGTGTACAGTACTAATGCAGTTGATGTATATGTCTGAATACCTCTTCTAGGAGAAGGACACTCCAAAATCTAACCATTGTTCTCTAGTCTTGGGTAGTGTCATGACCTCTGTACCATGGTCTTCCACTGTCTTGGGTTAGAGTTCTCTTGCTTGAGGGTACACTTGGGCACACATTTTCTATCTAATTTCTCTTCCTCTTGTTTTGTTTAAGTTTTTATAGTTTATTTAGAAAAAAAAATATCTTAATGTTGTGAGTGTTCTTAAAATATTTTATTTTTCCTTTTTTTCCTTTCCTCGCTAGGCTATTTTCCCTTTTGGGGCCACTCCGGCTTATAGTATCCTGCTTTTCCAACTAGGATTGTAGCTTTGCAAATAATAATGATAACAATATAAGAGATTCAGCCTTCCTTCCAGGCAATACCTCGCGGTGTTCTTGTCCTGTAACTTGACCCTTATGGTAATGTTCAAGTGGCCTAGGTATCTATGAGGTATTGCTGGGCATTCCACCGTGATGGCAAGCCGATGTATAATTGGTTGCATTTACATATGTATTCAAACTAGTTGTGCTGTGAAGCAATATGTTTGTTTCCATCTTGTTGTTGTTATCATTATTATTATTATTGTTGTTGTTGTTGTTGTTGTTATTTATTATTATTATTATTATTATTATTATTATTATTATTATTATTATTGTTATTATTACTACTACTACTACTACTACTACTACTAGCTGAGTTACAACCCTAGTTGGAAAAGCAAGATGCTATAGTGGTATATTTGTTAGTAGTCTGCCGTTGTAATTACATGAAAATTATGGGGGAGATAACTAAATATATTATTGTCCACGCATTTGGTTTGTATGCTTGACGTTGGTAAAAGATTTAGAGTCATGTTGTCGTTGGCCTGGCAATGTCTATTGGTAGTATCAGAAATTAGTTTTTAGGTTTTAGCTTGAATAGGAAATATTTTGTTTATTACATGAAAAACATGTTCACAAAATAATTTATATTATCATCGATATAAAACAGTGTACGTGTTCTCTCCTCGTGGAATAATCTTAGTTTCTCAACTAACCCTATGATTTTATAATTGTTACCTTTCCCCTTTAATGAGCTCAAATAATCGTGGAGTTGACTTGCTCAGTCACCTATCCCATTCCAGAACAAAATAAAAACCTGGACACGTTGACATTGTGTCATTTTCAATTATTCCACGTGGACCTGAAAAAAAACGAATTTTCCTTACTTCATATCTAATTACCGCAAGAGAGCTGCGTTTGGGAAAAGCCACTCCAAATTCCCAGATTTTGAGCCACGTTTTCTACGTAGGCGGCATCAAATATTACTTTAGCTGTCAAAACTCGCGACCGGGGTTAGAAGCCGGGTCTGCCATCCGATGAACCTGATAATGGGTCGAATGTCAAGAGGTGAAGCGTTTCCAGACGTTCCTCGAATGTCAGGAGCTGGAACGTTTTGACAGGGGCGGTTCGAATAGTTGAGAGCACTACGAAGCTGACGTTTTTCGATGTCTTTCACTTTTACTTTTTTTTTTTTTCAAGTGTCCTTCCAACGACACTGATCTTGACGTGAAATTTCTGAGAGTGGTTTTCAAGGACTTTCAAGAAGGTTTTATGTTTTTATTCGCTCGTGTTTTTCTTTTGAGGTTTAGGTAGTGTACCGAATAGTAACTCGGGGAGATTTGATTTATTTGTACTAAAGTATTGTAGTTTACTGAAAGACGATCATGATATTATAGGTTTTAATGATCCAACTCCTTAAAGTTATATTCAGAGAAAGCAAAAAATATAGATTATATATCTTAGATAAGATATATTTATGGTCTAATACAATATGATGAAGTTTGGTAGATATTCTCAGTATCATACCAGATTATAAATAGGTATTCAATTGCATAAATGATAATTTTGAAATTTGTGAACCATTAGTGTACATGAATTTTTAATCATATTCTATAAGAAGATCCTCCCTTGGATATGAAACGGGTATCAATTTCCCATCAATAAATATAGTCGCTCGTATTTTCAGTAAAAGTGATTCCATTTCATTTGATGAATTGATATGCATATCGTGCAAATGGTATATCATTGCTTCTCATATATTTCGTTTCTAATTTCAAACTCGCAATCAAAATTTTAATAGGAATATGAACAACCTTGGTTTTTCTTTACATTTGCGTATTTTATCTGATAGTTATATACCGACATTTAAAAAAAAAAAAACAATATTAATAGGAAATTCTCCGTGAAAATATACTGTTCTCAGCTGTATATCAGAAAAATACAGGCGATTGTGTTTTTTTACCCTACTTTTTTATTATCTTTTACGGGTTGGTGACCGTAATATCACTCCTTAACGTCAATATATCCGTTTTTAAAACTGTAGATGCTTGACAACATTTATTCCAGTATTTTTAGAAAAAAAATTGACGGCAAATTTTTAACGGTGTAAATAGCACATAACGTGTATTACGAACCTAAATTACTTTTCGCTCTACTTTTTCTCTTTCAATTTCTACCTAGTTTTATCCTATTCTATACTGCTTCAACTACATCATATTAGATTGCAATTAGTAGATAAGAACCAGTTATGCCTTTGGCCATCCTTTTCCTATCATTTCATTTATCGAATTACTCATTTAGATTATATGTTCATTAAGACTTAGAATTTTATAAGCCTGTTATACCCTCTTCACTCACTCTCTCTCTCTCTCTCTCTCTCTCTCTCTCTCTCTCTCTCTCTCTCCTCTCTCTCTCTCTCTCTCTCTCTCAGATATGAAAATCAATTTTTCCCCCATGTCTGCAGGTGTCACTGTCCAGCAATTCCACTTATACCTCAGTAATTGCCGCTAGGAAGAACTGCTACCGTTAAATTGCAAAAATTATATGAGGGTTGGGATAAATCGAAAAATTATTCTGGTGTATATCTGACCTAGGATTACGCTGGTAATTGTTCTAATTTCTTTTTTATCAGGCGTAAAGGTCACTCCTATTTTCAATAATTGGGGTCAATATGAATTTTGACTCTCTCTCTCCCCCCCCCCCCCTCTCTCTCTCTCTCTCTCTCTCTCTCTCTCTCTCTCTCTCTCTCTCTCTCTCTCTCTCTCTCTCTCTCTCTCTCTCTCTCTCTCTCAGATGATGTTCACCACAAAGCAGTTAAATATTCATATTCAATTATATGCTACTGGCATGAAATCAGGAAATTAAACCCAAGTAGATTTGAGGCTGAAAGAGAAATGGCGAAGATTGTTAGTAAAAGTTGTTTTTGTTTCAACACAGATGCTACTGTGTTTGGTGTTTCTTACACTTTTTCTTATAATATTTAGAGACGATTGGCAAGTAATATCTTCACATTCAACAGGTGATTAATGATTACCTAATAACATTTATTTTTTGTATGAAGTGAAACGTATGGAACAGTTTAAAATTTAGTTTTATGGCATTAAGTTTTATACACACACACACACACATATATATATATATATATATATATATATATATATATATATATATATATATATGTGTGTGTGTGTGTGTGTGTGTATATATATATATACAGTATATATATGTATATTTATAATATGAATATATATATATGTGTGTGTGTGTATGTATATATATATATATATATATATATATATATATATATATATATATATATATGTATTTATATAAACTAATGCTTATCATCATAAACCGAATTAAATCAACTCATTCATCTGTTTCATATACATATATATAATGTATATATATACATATATATATTATATATATGGATATATATACTGTATATTACATTATTATATGTGTATATATATAAATATATATGTATATATATATATATATATTATATATATATATATATATATATATATATATATATATATAATATATATTCAGATCTCTTTATTGGCGTGTTTACATAACCTGATACTGGTAGTTTATCATAAATGTGGTAATATTCTTCATTACAATTATTTTTTCTTATTCAGTACACTGTAACTTTTAAAAATGCCTACGGAAAAAAAAATATGCTTATCCGACTGTAAATCAGAATTGAGGTAAAACATTTCAGAAAATGAATTTCAGGGCTTTCATCATTCCGCTTTCCTTCTGGACAATTAAATATGGAATTGTAGGAGCCTCAAGAATCCTATTTAATCTGGAAAAGTGAAATAGCATTGTGTTTTATCAAACGAGAAACAGAGAGGTCGGAGCCCCGTGAAAACTTGTAACCTATTTTCATTGCATGTTGCAGTATTCTTGAACGAATTAAATTCGCTACATACATTTGCATGTGTAGAATTTATTATAATGCGTTCACAAACTATGCATTTAGTAAGGGAAACTTAATGTTTCAAATGCTAAAAGAAATCTGAATTTATTTGCATAATCGTATTCGTGTGTTATTTTCTCTCTGCTCAGAGAAGTTTCACTTGATTTACGCCTGATTATAAAAAAGATTTAGAATTTGCCATAATTTGTTATTTCATTCATTAATCTTCTTTACTTTTTTCGCGTGCATTTTTTTTTCTTTTTCTTTTTCTATTTCATTATCTATAAGACTATTTTTTATGGTCATACACGAATGAATAATACGTTTTTGATATCTTGACTAAACTTACGACAATACTTCTTCCACCATTGTTGTTTTGACAGCCTAGAGTCAATAAAATTAGAATTATGGACAATAGATATGGCTGTTTCAAGTAATATAACTTGTACAATCTTAGAGTAGAAGAAACAGATTCCATACAAAAGTCCACAAG
>NC_090768.1:33278537-33356517 GCF_036898095.1 Palaemon carinicauda | reverse complement strand
ATTTTTGAATGTTTATTATAGAATTACTAAATTACCAGCACCTTTTCTTGAAAATTTGTAGGATTGTTACAATTTTGAAAAAAAAAAAAAAAACCGGTCTTAATTTTGGTAGACTATAATTGCTTTCTAACTCTTGAAATATAGGTTTTTAGTTGCGTCAAATTTAAATTCATAAGTAAGGGCGAGTGTTTTTCATCTCTTAGGATTTCATACATTGCAACTATTACACTTAGTTTTAATATATATATATATATATATATATATACACATACATACATACATACATACATACATACATATAGTATATTGCTGATGAATCTATATACAAAAAACCTCCACAGAAATAGCTACTTCATACTAATATAAAGGATGTTTAACACGTGTTGTCAAAATTGCTAAACAGGCTCTGAACTATTGGAATTATGGCCATTTATCAATTTTCTTGGTCTTCCTCTCCTACTTCTTGACATTCAGAATTATACACTTATGAATATACATAAATATTGCTATTGAATGTTATTGGTTTATCAAAAAAGCTTATTACCGCATTCAACCCTTTTTACAGTCTACAAACTCTCTCTCTCTCTCTCTCTCTCTCTCTCTCTCTCTCTCTCTCTCTCAGTGTTCATTTGGCGCATCAGATTCTTTTTCCTTTTTTAAGCTCTGTCTTTCATTTGATCATATCAAAGGCTGCTGTTGATATACCATTAGTTGTGGCTGAGGAAAGTAAACAGAGAAATTGAGAAATCTGCTACACCAGAAGCACCGTGTTCATTGAGCATGGGAAATGCTTCTCAAACAAGCCACTCTCGTAGTTCCTCAGCTATGAGTCCCTAGCCTGCTCTTTGGGCAGGGGGTCAGCAGATGACTGTCTGTGTGTTTGTCCAATAGAAGGAGTTTCTTTATATCTTTAGCCCCACCTTGGAACCCTTAAAATATCATATCACCAACCTCAGTACACTCAAAACGTTAATATTCTTTGTATTATTATTATTATTATTATTATTATTATTATTATTATTATTATTATTATTATTATTACTTGCTAAGCCACAATCCTTGTAGGAAAAGCAGGATGCTATAAGTCCAAAGGCTCCAACAGGGAAAAATAGTCCTGTGAGGAAAGGAAATAAGGAAATAAATAAACTTCGGGAGAAGTAATGATTGATAACAAAAATCAATGTACACTCATATAATAAACTATAGGGAAGGTGTTGTTAAACTAGTTTATACCCTGTTTATTATCATCATTAGTATTGTTAGCAGCAGCAGCAGCAGTAGTAGTAGTAGTAGTAGTAGTAGTAGTAGTAGCAGTAGTAGTAGTATTGTTATTATAAGGTCTTGCAACCTAGGCATACCCTATTCATTATCTTCATTGATATTGTTAGCAGCAGTAGTAGTAGTAGTAGTAGTATTGTTATTATAAGTTCTTGTAACTACGCATACCCTATTCATTATCGTCATTAATATTGTTAGCAGCAGTAGTATTAGTAGTAGTATTGTTATTATAAGGTCTTGTACCTAGGCATACCCTATTCATTATCGTCATTAATATTGTTATAGTAGTAGTAGTAGTAGTAGTAGTATTGTTATTATAAGGTCTTGTAACTAGGTATACCCTGTTTATTATTATCTTTAATATTGATAGTAGTAGTAGTAGTAGGTAGTAGTAGTAGTAGTAGTATTGATATTATTTGCCATTTAACCAGCACATATAAAAAATTTGGAATATGAGCAGAGAGAGAGAGAGAGAGAATATCGAAAACCAATGAACTTGCCATTGAGGCCAGCTCCACAGAATTCACCAGCCTTGCTATTGAAGCACGCTCACGCCCCCTCCTCCCCCCCCCCACTCCATTGTTGCATTGCATGACACCTTTGGAAAACTAAATTAACCTTACTGCTATGTGAAATTCCCCGCCGTGCATTTTTCCTTCCACGCGAAATCCCTTTTAATTCGATTTATATATATTTTTTTCGTTTTTGTTTCCCTTTACTCCCATTATCCGGATGAAAACGAAATTCAGACCATTTCTGCCTGTCATTGTAGAAGTATTTTATTTCTTCTAATTCTCCGTTTTGGGTGTTTGTTAAGTGGTAAATGCACTGATGCTGTTGGGTAGAATATGACTGTCATATAGTGGACGATTTGGAAATTAAATTCAGCGTTATCATATTTGTATGCTTTCATATAGCCTTCGAATTAAACTTAATTTTCAGAAAGTAATTAAGTTGAAATCCTCCTACAATGATGTGAAACCATTTTTTGTTCTTTTATATTTCACAAAGACACTTAATGTCATTTTATGAGGTAGATTATTATTATTATTATTATTATTATTATTATTATTATTATTATCATTATTATTATTATTATTATTATTATTAATAATAATAATAGCTAAGCTACAATCCTAGTTGGAAAAGCAGGATGCTATAAGCTCAAGGTCTCTTAACAGGGGAAAAAATAGCCCAAAGGTGAAAGGAAACAAGGAAATAAATAAACTACAAGAGAAGTAATTGAACAATTAAATTAAAATATTTCAAGAATAGTAACAACATTAGAATAAATATTTCATATATAAACTATGAAAACTTCAATAAAACAAGAAGAGAAATAAGATAGAATAGTATACCCGAGTGTAACCTCAAGCAAGAGAACTCTAACCAAGACAGTGGAAGACCATGGTACAGAGGCTATGGCAACTACCCAAGACTACATAATCCCAACAGAATATTAAACCCAATTCAGAAAAAGATTCAATTATTCTCCAAGGTAAAAAAAGCTATTTCTCTTTCATATCATTCTCCCTTTCACTCGTCCTTTTTAATCATTCAAGAATAGCCTTACCTTTTTCAGCATAAAATCTTTGGACTTTTTCAAAAGTAAAAAAAAAAAAAGGGACTAATTTAAGCAAGATATTCCCCCCTCCCCCCACAACTCATCCGCAGCTTCCATTCTGTGTTCCTCATTACCTTATCCTAATGTGTCCAGCTCCCTCATTCACCAAACTCAATTTCTCCTTTATATAGAAGCTCACAGCCATGGTTTCATTCTCATATTCCTTGACTTTTTTTAAAAAGCTGACTCGAAGCTATTGACCAAGATTTATAGCCTGATATAATTGTAACGTGTTGGTCTCTCTCTCTCTCTCTCTCTCTCTCTCTCTCTCTCGTTATTATATCTATAAGAATATACATCATGATCATTTGATTCTCTCTCTCTCTCTCTCTCTCTCTCTCTCTCTCTCTCTCGTTATTATATCTATAAGTATATACATCATGATCATTTGATTCTCTCTCTCTCTCTCTCTCTCTCTCTCTCTCTCTCTCTCATGTATCTGTAAGTATATACATCATGATCATTTAATTATCATACAAGTTATATATCAGATTATGCCAAGAAGTTAAAGAAACGGTTCCGTGTGGATCCCAGAGAGCCCCCCTCGTTCGCAATGGACCCTGCATAATGCTTCAAACTTACATGTGTTCGGCTTAGTATTTTTCGCTCGCAAAACTTTCCGTTTCATCCATCATAATATCTGTCGGGATTTTCTGGTTTTCTCCCAGACAACTTTTTTCTTCTTCTTCTTTCCTCGTCCGTCCGTTAATTCTTACGCTGGTTATAACATTTAATGCTTTTACGGTCGGCCATTATGTGTGGACGGTTTCAATGCTCTGGATACTTGAAATTCCTTTTTGCATTGTAGAATTTGTAGGAATGCAAAACTTATGTTTATTCAAGGGCCTTCTTTGCAAAAGTTTTGTAGAGAAATGGTTGTTCTCTTTGTTATTTATTTTTACTTATATATTTCTAAAATTCCGTATCATACTTCCATTATACATTTTCTTACTCTTCATTATATTATAGTCGTTTTAATGGTGTGCAATTCTATATTTTCTATATACTTACTGTAAATTGAAAGTAACTATTCTTATTGGTATACTACTATCACAGTATAGCAATCTTCTTTTCCCACCGTTAAGGGGTCGGTTGCATAAAACGCCTTCTATCAAAGGCATCTGCGTCCACCAAACCTCTTCTCTCCATACCATCTTTCACCTTATCTCGCCATCTAATTCTCTGCCTCCCTCTTGATCTTCTCCCCCTAAAAGGCTCCTCCCAGTATAACAATACTAATGTATGAAGAGATTAGCTAAATAATTTAATACAGTAACTTTTTCCCTTCATCGGGCGTTTCCTATAGCTTCACAAACAGTTGGTAATTAAAACGGAAAATCGTAACATTAACCCAAAGTATTCAGAAACTACCCTACTCTCTCTCTCTCTCTCTCTCTCTCTCTCTCTCTCCTCTCTCTCTCTCAGTGTTGATAACGGTATTCGATAGGAGTGATAGCCAGATGTTAATGATTCCTTTTCGTTCGCCTTTTCCCTTTTACTAATGGTTAATGGAAGAAGTTTAATCTCCTGCTTTTAATGTTCAACGACGTAATTTTAGATTTTATGTGATGTATTATTTACATATTTACGCAAGTACACTAATATATATATATATATATATATATATTTATATATATATGTATATATATATATATATACCTACATTTACATTTTAAAAATAGGGAGTTTTAATAACAAAAATAAAATTTAACAGGCGCTCTTATGTCCCTTTTACCCCGGGGGTATTTGGAAATTTCCAACCCTTAACACCCAGGGGGTTATTTTTTTCCCAGCACATTTTGCAGTATATTTTCTTTAAATTGCTCTAACAGCCTTAATTTTTGTCATAGAGAGGTCAAGTTGGTCTCATTCTCTTGGAAAATGCCTGAATTTTTCTCCAAAAAATTATCAAAAAATATGAAAAACTAATTTTTATAGCATTTTTTTGCAAGGACGTACCGGTACGTCCATGGGGGTAAAGGGATGGCTTTTGTGAAACGTACCAGTACGTCCTTTAGGGGTAAAAGGGTTAAGATATATCATTTAGTCACCGGAAAAAGTTAGAGAATTCTGGGCTGTATACGAATAGGGTCTGAAGTTGAACCTCCTTTGGTGCTCTGTTCTTTCATTCTTTCTTTGTCTCACAACAGAATATATATCAGATGTAGAAGGACAAAAGGATACTAAATAGTAGTACAATGACACAAAGATTTATTCTATAGAATATTAAACAAGCAAAGGGCAACTCAAAAACAGGGGAGGGTTAGTAAATGTAAAATTTACTGAATATATCAAAGAGCAAAGATTATAACTAAATCCTTACACGAATCTATCTGCTCTCTAATCATAAGTAATTGTATTATGTATGCAGTAGTTCTTTAAACATGCATTATTTGGAAATTCGAGTTTTCATCCTAGCATTTTTTTTTTTTTTATGCCATAGCTCAGCTTCCATATTAACTATGTACAAGCTTCTCTTGTGCAAGAGCCCGTGCCTTGGTATAGGCAAGACGTTCTTAAACGAACGAACAAACGATTCCATGGTAACTAGGATCATTATGATAATAGTTTTCTGTTCCTACAAAGCGCTACTTTCTACAAGACACTTAGAGTGTATGAAATTTTATAGGTTGATAAGTTATTTTTTTTTATTTTCTCCTTTAAATTCATCCGGAAAGCATGATGCATATTCACCTTATAAATTCAATTATGAGAAAATTGTTTCAAATACTTGAAAAAATAGCTCTAAAACACCTTAAATAGCTTTTTAACTTTTTATAGTCAACTAGACTACTCGTATTAGGGTATTTTATCTCTATATTTATGTTTTATTTCTATAGCTGGAGTTCAATGAAAATATGGCCATCGACTCATATTCCTTGTTGATAGAAGACAAAGCATAAAGTTTAGTCTCTCTGAAAAGGCACGATTCCCTTCGTTTCATTCTTCTTCATCGGAGCATAGAGAGAGAGAGAGAGAGAGAGAGAGAGGAGAGAGAGAGAGGAGAGAGAGAGAGAGAGAGAGAGAGAGAGAGAGAGAGTCTCTTTTTACAAGACCGCATATTCGCTGTCAGATCATGGACCCGCTTCAATGGACACTGACCAGCATAGAAATGGCTCACTGGCAGTATCTAAGTCCAGGTTTTCATCCCTTTCATCTACTATCTCTCTCTCTCTCTCTCTCTCTCTCTCTCTCTCTCTCTCTCTCTCTCTCTCCTCTCTCTCTCTCTCTCTCATCATTGTCAGAATATTACGTAGACGAATTATAATTATGACAAGATGACAAACAACGGGAAAAAAATGACAATCGTCATAAAAAAATTGAGAATTTGTTCGTGTAGTTCTGTGACTACGATAAAACATGAAATGTAAATATGAAACTGTGTGCGGTAGAACTTGAACTGTTAAATCCTAAGTATTAAAGGCAAAAAATCAACAAACGAACAAATATACAAATGGACGGACAAATAGAGAGACAAGCAGACATATGTTTCTTCTCACAAAGAAAGTAGTGAGGAAAGAGGGGTGTGGGTGAGGAAAAGGTGAGTGGAAGGAAGGACGATAAGAGGAGAAGAGATAGGTAGACAAGAATTGATTCTTGGTGAAATTTATGCTCAAGACAGACAGACAAATCCCAATTATTATTATTATTATTATTATTATTATTATTATTATTATTATTATTATTATTAATAGCTAGACTACAACCTTAGTTGGAAAATTAGAATGATGTAAGCCCAAGGGCTCCAACAGGGAAAATAGTCCAGTGAGGAAATGAAAAAAAGGAAATAATCAAACTACAAAAATAATTAGCAATTAAAATAAAATATTTTAAGAACAGTAACAACTTGAAATAAATCTTTCATATATTGACTATAAAAACTTCAAAAGAACAAGCGTTAGGATTCAGTTTTTATCTATATGAATATCATATATTAGTTAATTCTTCTTTTAGTGTGCTTTTTTCCCATTCGTATGGGGTAACCGCGGTTGCGTTCTTTTGAAGGACTTTATTTTGGCTTAATGAAATGCGGAAAACAGGTGCATCGAGTTTACCATCACTTGTTCATCTTAGTTCATTTACATATTGTCATTATATCTATTTCCTTTTCTCGTTATTACATCATATGAATAAGAATACGGAATAAATTAAGCTTCTGGGAATCCCAAATGATTAACCTCCGTCTGTGGAACTTCCTTTTCTCGTTATTATGTAACTTTGGTAAAGGAATCTTCGATGGTAGGTAGTACTCTTATGCATTCAATGACTTTCAATGACTAGATAGAGTATTTTTTCATATATATATATATATATATATATATATATATATATATATATATATATATATATTATATATATATACACACATATATATATATACACACACACACATATATATATATATATATATATATATATATATATATATATAATATTTGGAATTTATACTAATGATATGTTTTCCTTCCCTGAAATCGTACTTCCCGAAGGTTTTGAGAAATTTGGTGATGAATTTCAAAATTATATCCTTCGCATGTAATGAAAGATTACTTTCTCTCTCTCTCTCTCTCTCTCTCTCTCTCTCTCTCTCTCTCTCTCTCTCTCTCTCTCTCTCTCTCTCTCTGTGAGAATATCCAGTCAGTTGTTCCCCTACAGAGCCCAAGAGATAGACGGTTTCGGCTGCGAGAACTTTTTAAGCACTTAAACTTTTCCAAACATTGTGTTGAGTTTTCTAGCAAAGTGTGAAATGTTCGAAGCAGTAAATAAAACACGCCCGAAACTTTTAACTTGGCGTTAAAAATGTTTAGGTGTTTGATCCGAAAGTTAGGGGATTTTTTTACAGGGATAAATGTATTTCAAGGTAATATATTTTTTATCGGGACGCGATTGGCTGGCTGATACAGATTAGCTGCGGTCGGAGAAATTGAAAGAGGATTGGCCTAATCAGTAGTAATGGTCAGTGAGAGGATTTTTATCAGTAGAGGTGATTTATTGTTTTTTTTTTTTTTTTTTTTTTTTGCATGGTCCTTTGAGATCATTTTTTAAACTTTTATTTTTATAATTTTAGCAATATTCAAGAGATATGACGAATGTGTCATAGAAATATTCTTAATTTTGTATGACGAATTTGTATTACAGTATATAAATACTCTTGATTTTGTTATATTTTCATTATGCATGATCCTTTTAATTGCGTTTTTTTTTTCTTTCAAACTATTTTTTTTAATATTTTTAGTAATATTTAAGAGATAAGACGAATTTGTCTTATGTAAATATTCTTAATTTTGTATGACGAATTTTTTCATGTAAATATTCTTAATTTAGTGATATTTTCAGTATTTAAATAAGCATCTACTGAGAGCCATTAGCGCCTCTTTTTCTTTCCATTTATCAGGTAAAAGCTTTTAGTGTTTGACCGTGGTTCACATCGTCTTATAAGCTGAACTCTATTGTTCTTTAATGTGTTTAATGTGTGGTTAAAAGAAGCACTGGGTTTTTTTGTTCCACCTTTTCCTTGTGATGGAAAAAAGCCATCGTTTGTTATTTCATCCAACTCTGTTTTTTATATCCGAAAGTTGTTCATATGTTCATATATTCATCTAGTTTGATATATTCATTCAAGGTTAATCCATTTCCCCCCAGCTTTCTGTCATAGACAAAGGCTTATTTTTCCCTTTTTTTTTTTTCTGTTTCTCTTTCCATTTTCCTTTTGGATATAACTGACTGACTTTATTGTAAGACTAGTTTACGCAACTCGTCAAAATGATGGCTAAATATTTAGATAGATATGTGCACACGCACACGCACCCCCCTCTCACCAGGGTACGACTACTCCTTCTGCCATTTACCCGAGGGACGGGAAAACTTGGGCGTGACCGGAAATATATATATATATATATATATATATATATATATATATATATATATATATATATATAAATATATACATATATATATATATATATAAAATATATATATATATATATATATATATATATATATGTATATATATAATCTATATATATATATATATAATGAAGAATGATAGATAGATAAATAGATAGCTAGATATAATATATATATATATATATATATATATATATATATATATATATATATATATATATATATATATATATATTATATATATATATATATATATATATTTATATATATACATATATACATATATATATATATTATATATATATATATATATATATATATATAATCAGAGATTTCCTCTTTAATATATAGGGGATTATTTGATGTATATTTCTGTTGAAATAGTAACCCCCCCTCCCATCTCTCTCTCTCTCTCTCTCTCTCTCTCTCTCTCTCTCTCTCTCTCTCTCTCTCTCTCTCTCTCTCTCTCTCTCTGCATACATATGTTTCTCAGCAACTTCTAAAGTAAATTTACATTGGAATGGCAACAAAGCCTTGACCCTACTAGACCTTAATTACCCTCCCCCTTGAGAGAGAGCCTCTTGTAGTGACCAAATGGAAGTAGCGAACAAAGGACCAGAAAGAGATGCAGAGGTTGTTCGTGGAATTGAGTGCGACACATTTCTCGTTTGTCGTGAGAAGTTCTCTTCTCGTATTGGCTTGTTATTGTATGTACTGGGAAGATTACACCGGGAAGAATGCACCGGGAAGAATGCACTGGGAAGAATGCACTGGGAAGAATGCTCCAGAAAGAATGCACCGGGAAGAATGCACTGGGAAGATTGCACTGGAAGGAATTCATCGGGAAGAATGCAATGGGAAGAATACACCAGGAAGAATGCACCGGAAAGAATGCTCCGGGAAGAATGCACCGGGAAGAATGCATCGGGAAGAATGCACTGGGAAGAATGCACCAAAAAAAGGCACCGGGAAGAATGCATCGGGAAGAATGCACTGGAAAGAATGCATCGGAAAGAATACACCGGGAAGAATGTACCGGAAAGAATGCTCCGGGAAAAATGCACCGGGAAGAATGCATCGGAAAGAATGCACCGGGAAGAATGCATTGGGAAGAATGTACTGGGAAGAATGTACTGGAAAGAATATACCGAGAAGAATGCACTTTGAAGAATGCTCTGGGAAGAGCTCTAAGCTTGAATATAACTTGAAGTAAGGCAAGTAATTGCAAATATTGCCTTCCTAAATGGAAACGGGGTTTTCAAGCTTCTTTCAAGGCGTGTCACTTTTCTTTAAAGTCCCTGTTTGTGAAAGCACAGTTGAAGGATTCATGAATAGTGGTGATGATGATAATGTTAGCAATGATGATAATTAATTTATTTGCAAATGTTGTGGTAGTAACAAGATTAGTTAAATTCGTTACACGTGTAAGAAAATTAATGCAATTGCGTTGGTCGTGGTAGTAATGTCAAAATTATCTATAGTCGTTACTCTTGTAATAGTCAAAAATAACTTCATTTACTATCATTATGATTCTAATTTTCTCATTTTTCAAAGTCACAAAATCCATTTCAGATGTAATCATTTGCTCATTTGTAGTATCGAGATGAAATTAAAACCTTTAAGTGAGTAATTTGGATTTTATTGAAATCTATATCAGAATGTGTAACTCTCTCTCTCTCTCTCTCTCTCTCTCTCTCTCTCTCTCTCTCTCTCTCTCTCTCTCTCTCTTGAAAGATTGCTAATGGTAATTACATATGATTATAAATTACTACGTCAGTTAAAAGACACAAAAGCTTACTCGAGATATCTGATGTATACACACACATGCGGCATCGATAAAGGCGTATGAATGTATTACCTACGCTTGCGTACGTACCATTATCCCAAATTACACTGGGAATGTGATTTGGGATAATGCAGGGCACTAATTTCCAACCTCCCACTCGCACTTTTGACCGTAATTTCAATACCTGTCCCAAATTACTTCCATGAGTTTCGTCCACCGAGATCATCACCATCGCTTATGAAGAGTATTTTATACGTTTGAATGTGCAACATAATGGTGATTGGACTTAATTAGCTTAATTTTGAACATGATGATGTCCCCCTGATTATATGAAATCATGTTCTTTTGCTTGTTTATGCCGTGTATTTCGCGCTAATTAACGGGTTAATGTTCGAGAAAGCTTCGTTCCGGAAAGCTTTTTGATAACAGATTTTTGGTTCCATTCATATTGATTAAACTCACGGATAAAGTTTCAGAGGAAACCCGGTTTGTTTAGTATGCATGGTGAAGACAGGCTTTTCTGAATAAGAAGTTAGAAGACACTCAACAAGGAGTTTAAGTGATTAAAATCTATAGTATAGATGCAGAAATTGACGACTGATGAAATAATTTTTTATTGAACAGTTATAAATAATTAGAGATCAGTTTCTTTCCTGTAGAATTATATGGGTAATTATTGAAAGAAGTTTCATTTTGAACTTCAGGACGATGAAGCTAGGACATTGGAGTTATTGGGTGACGGAGTAATGTCAGTAGTAGTAAATTAGTGAAAAGTAAATGCACACAATCCATTTTAGTATTCAATTACCTAGTTTTAAAGGTTTAAAGGCAGCTTATGAATGGCACGACAATGCCCTAGAGACTGACCATATATACATATGATCAGCGCTCAACCCCTCTCTCCACCCAAGCTAGGACCAAGGAGGGCCAGGCAATGGCTGCTTACTCAGCAGATACACCTATATGCTCCCCCAAACCCCTCTTCCTTAGCTCACAAGGTCGGTGAGGTTGCAGCGACTAAAGAAAATAACGAGTTTGAGTGGGACTCGAACCCCAGTTTGGCGATCACTAGTCAGGGACGTTACCACATCGACCACCCTAGTGGGCTATTTCAATTAGGATTGCAAAGCTGAATTTCTTTTGGGCGTTGCATCATCACCAAAAGATCTACGTCTTAGCCATTTTATTTCATTCAAAAATCACATTCTTGAATTATCAATTCTAACGTTGATGAAATTGGTCTAGTTAGATGTGTATTAGAATTATTTTGTCTTCCACAGGGAAGATTCGCCTCTTAACTCAAGACCATATTTAATAACCTATTTGCCTCAAACATTTTTGCAAGAATTACAACCAAGATAACAATTAATTCTTTTCTATATCATAAAAAAAAAAAACAGAAGAGATATCAAAGGTTAACGATTACCTCTCTCATAAAACAAGAAAGATAATACACCTTTTTTCCTCTTTTTTTTTTTTCTCCTTCTAAAGTATCCGTGGGAGGGACAGGGGAACACCGGGTTGTTCCAAGCGTTTTAGGAGGAGGAGGATAAGGAGGAGGAGAAGGCTCATGAGGATAAGGAGAAGGCGGAGGAGGAGGATAAGGAGGAGGGGGTAGGATAAGGAGGAGGAGGGGGAAGGATAAGGATGATAAGGAGGAGAAGGAGGATAAAGAAGATGAGGAGGAGGATGATAAGGAGGGGGAGGATGATAAGGAGGAGGAGGATAAGGAGGAGGGTGATAAGAAGGATCAGGAGGAGGAGGAGGAGAATAAGGAGGATGAGGAGGAGGAGGATAAAGAGGATAAGGAGAAGGAGGAGGCGGACAAGGAGAAGGATGAGGATAAGAAGAAGAAGGAGGAGGGGGAGAAGGGTAAGGAGGATAAGGAGCATGAGGTGGAGGAGGAAATGTGAGGGAGAAGGACTTACAGTAAGAGAGAAAGGGTTAGTGGGAGAGGAACGAATTATCTTTTGCAACTTGACTACTTATAATATCTGGAGGTTTTCCAAAAAGCTTCTCCGTTGCCATAGTAACTTCGATCATGGTTGGTGCTCTCTGTTCGTTCCCCGGCATCCTAAATTAGGTTCAAAAGTAGTTAGGAATATTTGAATCTTTCGCCTTGAAAGGAGTCGATTGCTTCTTTAACTTTTATTTTGTGTCTGTATCGAAAACCACATAAGAAATAGTAAGGTAAAAATAAGTAGGAGATATCAGTTTCTTTCGCTCAATTTCTTTTCGGAGGGTTTTTCAGTGCGTTAGAATAGTAGTATTTTTAGCTAATCTTCTATTAATTCGTTCATATGATATTTATTTAAATTGTGGTCTTTACAGGGGATATATAAATTTTGGCCTTTTACTCATCACTAACTCTAAAAATATTCCTTTAAAGACTTTAAGATACGCAAGAGAGTATTGCACAAAGTTCTTTATTTCTAGGAAATTGGTAATAGTAATGCAATTTATACAATCCGGTCTTTATCATTTGGTAAAGTTTTTTTGAGGTTTTGTTAGGGTTATAGGGTAATATGCGGGCTTTATAAATCAAAATAACAGGAGAAAAAACTTGTTAGTTGCAATACCTGTTATCATTTTTCTGCCATCCCAACTTTAATACAATTTAAAAAAGATTATTATACAAATACTTGGTTTCCTTCTTGTTCATAATCGTTTGCAACATTAATATTGATGATAAAATTATTATTAATGGAGTTGTTCATATTGATGTCATTCTATCTTCTTATTCATATTATAGCAAGAAGCGTTCTTTTTAGAACTCCCTAATTAATATTGCTTACTAATTTTGAGGAGCAATCGTCGTGAAAAATTAAAAAGAGTTAAAGAATTTAGTAACTGGAAATATGGATACGATTATTTTTTATTGGTTTGAACCTAAAATTTAAGAAAAGTATTCATCTTCTATCATTAGTGACTCGGCATTCCGTCATTTCTTAACTTTCTAAAATTACCATAATTTATGAGGCTTAAATATGTTAAATAGTAATGACTTAAAAATTTGTTAGACTTCATAGATTATTATTAACCATCTCTGTCACCTCATAACTTGTTTTTATTCACAGTAGGAAATATCTCAAAGAACTAAGCACCTTTAACCAGTTCGTTCAGATTTATAGTTTGGACTTCATATATAAAACATTGTATCCTAATCTATTTTTTCTAGTTATCCCAACCGAATGGATTTATTTTTTTTTTTTTTTGTTCAATCATCCTAATTGTATTTGTTTCTCTTTTTACAGTTGTGCGACAATACTACGAAGTTCAGGTCTACGACGAATTTGTCATCAGCGGCAACACTGCAGTCATCAAGTGTCACGTCCCTTCCTTCGTCAGGGACTACGTCAGCGTGACCTCCTGGGTCAGGGGTAACGGAGAGAGGATTGTCTCCGATGTGCTCACAGGTGAGATTCTTCGCCTCCTTTCAAGGTTATTGTTTATAAAGTAGTCTCCATTATTTAAACATCAGTTCTTAAAGACAATATGGCTCATCTCTTTATATGTCTGGATAGATTGAAGTTGAATGTAGTGGGTTACGTGTAAGTTTTTTCTTTGAAAATTTCTATCATTTGAATGTATTCATCTGATTACCTCCGCCAACGAAGTTGAAAGGTTATGTTTTACCTCCTTTTGTGTGTGTGTTTGTTTGTTTGTGAACAGCTTCCTGGCCACAATTTTAATCGTAGAGTAATGAAACTTGTAGGGATTAACTATTATGTAGAGAGATGGGAACTTCAATTTTGGAAGGTCAAGGTCAAGGTCATGGTCAAGCAAAATGTCCAATTCACATAATGAGCCATAAGTTTGGACATCGTTGTCACAGAGATTTCAAACTTGGTTCATATTTGAGTGTATGAAAATCCACGCCAATTGATACATGGTAAAGACAAAGGTCAAGGTCAAGATCGAGCAAAAGGTCTAGAAATAAGCTGCCGCGGCGGAGGTCTGCTCTACTGAGTGCCCCTGTAGTTATTCATGTCTTTTTTGAGGTGGTCCTAAATTCAGATCCTGCTCAATTGTGGTTGAATCCATTGTGATGCGGGTCTCCTACCACCTTTGTGGGTCATTGGGCATCGTGTCTGAGTAGCTCATTACTTAACTGACCAGTTTTAGGACCGATTTTAATTCCGAATTATCACTCGCTGGTCTAGCCAGCTGCAGATCAACACAAATGTCTGGTGAAGTCAATAAAAAAGGGCTAGCAACTAAAAGCCTTGGGACCTACCCCTTCAAACAGAAACAGCTGTTCCTAGATAGATAGATAGATAGGTAGATAGATAAAGAGTGCATCTGTGTCTGTGGGGGAATGCGTGTATAATAGCTTGTGTGCATGCTTTATATGTAAAAATATATGCCTTTTCCCGTTGACCCCAGCTTACTACGAGTCCTTCATGAATGGGTGCTAATGATTACAATCGACTAATCTACTAAGTACTGAATTTAGTGTGAAGGTTCAGTGGGACTTTCATCCTTTCAAGCTAACTTATTAAGCACTGGACTACTAGGATCAATTTTATATATATACATATATATATATATATATATATATTATATATATATATATATATATATATATATATATATGTGTGTGTGTGTGTGTGTGTGTGTGTGTGTGTGTTTGTGTGTGTGTGTTCCTGCTAGTCTCTTCTTTTACCCTTGTTTATTGACAGGCTTTCGCGCTGCATTGCAAATGAATTAAAATATGTCTTTAATTTCCATAAATTTGCAATGAAAAGCATTTTTAGTGCTCTTTAGCGTCAATTTCAGTTCATATGAATCGCTTAATATATCACTTCGCTAATGAGTTAATTAAGATGTGATAGACTTTCCAATTAATGCAGCTAAACCACGTGTCATCAGCAAACCTCCATAATTTAAATGTGGTGTCCGTTGGATATTTAAATCCCGGCTTTAACGGTCGAAATAACGGTCAGTGATTTGTAACGCGTTTTTCGCCAATCGAACGATTCTTTCATGTCGGTCGGGAGGAACATGAACATTTACGATGGCATAAGTAAATCATAGCGAGGAAGCGGTGCTTTATGCAAGATAAATTGCCGATTTCTTGGTAGAGACAGGTAAAAAAGGAAGGCTGTATACCGAGGCCGGGTACTGCCCGCAAGGTCGAAAATCACTGCGCCATCTGGCAGGTCTGCGACCTTTCCGAGGTCGAGAGATGCGATGAGAGGGAGGAACGTAAATAATGAGATACAGAAAGAGGGGAGAGGGAATGCATAATGTAAGAGAAGAAGCAAGGATTGAGTAAGGGGAGCGCTGAATACAGGTTCATATCAAGAGATTGAAAAGAGGGAGAGAGGCTCAGATTTAGAATCGAAATGATATTTCCGAACAGAAGGGGAAAATTATTTTCTTGAAAAGGGCCGAATAATAAGTTTTTCCTTTTCCTCTTTTTCTCTGCTGATGGTAATACAGTAAGGGGAGCAGCCAATTAATGGTTATGTATATTTTTTTAGTATGATATTAGTTTTACGTAGAAAAACGGGGCTTCGCTGATTTTTTGATGAAACGAAATCTTCATTAGTGGAATCAAGTTTAGATCGCTTCAGGGAATTAAGTCGCTCCAATGTAGTTTTCTCTTGTTTTGATATTGGTGACATTTCTTTGAAATCATTTTCGATTTGATGACTTCTTTGAGTTTGAAAAAAAAAAAAAAAAAAAAAAAAAACATTGTTTCTTCCTTTTGTTAGTCATTTTCAGACATGCTTGTTTTTTATCAATATAATCGAGATTTTGTTTTAACAATATAATGTAATTGGATGTTTTAGTTTTCTCTGGTTTTGATATTGGTGACATTTCTTTAGAATCATTTTCGATTTAATGATTTTGAGTTTGAAAAAAAAATCCATCGTTTTTCTTTCTCTGTAAGTGATATTTTCAGAATTGTTTGTTTTGACCAATATAGTCAAGTTTTTATTTTAATAATATACAGTAGTGTAATTGGATGTTTTAGTTTTCTCTAGTTTTGATATTTCTTAAAAATAGTTTTCGATTTAATGATCACGATTTTTTTTTTTCAAAGCATCAGTGTTTCTTCCTCTGTAAGTGATATTTTCAGAAAGGCTTTTGACCATTATATCTGAGTTTCTACGTTTTAATAGTATAGTATAATTAGATATTTTGCCTTAATTACTAGTTTCCTAATATCTCGTTAATTGACCCCTAACCCTTTTTTATTACTTTGTATTTTCTACAGTGACCTGAGGATATTCATTTGTTTTAACTTTCTTTGACCCTTGAAAATTCGAACCCAACCAGAATCAAGTGATTTCATAAAAAACATTTTGGAATCTCATTGTGATGAGATTCTATCATGGTTCATGAACAGGCACCTCGCACGTCTAGAACTGTCGACCTAACCGCGCCAGGACTCCTTGCTGCTGGGAGGAAGGACGCTGGTGACTGGCAAATCACATGAACTTACGCGCCTGGGCTCTACTAAGCGATGTCAGGCAAGGCAGCCGATCGGGACTACGGTCTACCCCAGAGCCAAAGGAAAGTCCTTCAAAACAAGGCAACCATGCTTACCCCATACAAAATGGGAATAAACACGTTAATAGAACAACAATTCATGCGTTGTAAACATAAAAGAAATTCGCCTCCCACGAAAAAGATTAATTGTCTCTCTGCAGAAATAACCGTAGATTTTGGGAGCTAACAAAATCCAGTGTTTAAAAAGGTATACGTGAAATGAAAGTAATTCAAAAGTAGTTCCCAAATCTTGAGCCCCAAAATGAAACTTTAAATAGTCTTTTATACGAGAAGTTTGGTTGGAAAGTAAATATATGCAGAATATCAATCGCTTTTCAAGTAGCAATTGCAGATAAACTTTTGCCTTTTGGTAGAAAAAGGAGAAGGATGAGAAAATTCTCCATTTCTCGTGATTTTTATCAAATTCGACGGGAGTAATATCATTGCGGGGAAAATTTATTCATGCAAAAATAGGAAGCAATGATTAGATTTTGGTCTGATATTCAGCAATCGGATTTTGGCCAGATATTATATTTTGCTTTTAGCTCTGTATTGGAGTAAATATCGCGTATATAGCCTGGGCTCCACAAGGCACTAGAAGAGTTGGAAGACCCAGGCCTACAGGGCTGAGAAATATGAAGCGTGAAGTGGGAGATGGTGAATGGAGAAGAATTGATTTAAAAGCTCAAGATAGAGATGACTGGCGAAATGTAACCGAGACCCTTTGCGTCAATAGTCGTAGGAGGAGATGATGATGATGATGATGATGATGATGATGTAGTCTAGATTCAAAATTTTAATGATTATGCATTAGTCTTTCCGGTCAAGATAACAATTAAGCTGGTTTCATTGTTTACTTTATAAATGAGGTAAACACTGATGTTCAGTCTTCATTATGATCTTGGTTGATTTCGTCCTTGAAAAGGGATGCACGTTTTAATTCAAAGATATTGTGGGCTAAGTTGTAACTGGTTGTAACTATAAAAGTTGTAATGGGTTGTTGTGGCCTGATTGGTAAC
The DNA here is from genome assembly GCF_036898095.1 of Palaemon carinicauda. Taxonomy (NCBI): domain Eukaryota; kingdom Metazoa; phylum Arthropoda; class Malacostraca; order Decapoda; family Palaemonidae; genus Palaemon; species Palaemon carinicauda. The sequence goes on along the minus strand of NC_090768.1, from coordinate 33,338,402 downwards.
TACTCTGCCTGGTGTTTGCCAGACGGGGGTTCGAGTCCCGCTCAGACTCGTTAATGCCTTTAGTGTCTGGAACCTTACCATCCTTGTAAGGTTGGGGGGTTTGGGGGAGCCTATAGGTCTATCTGCAGAGTCATCAGCAGCCATTGCCTGGCACTTCCTGGTCCTAGCTTGGGTAGAGAGGGGCTTGGGCGCTGATCATATAATAGATGCTCAGTCTCTAGGGCATTGTCCTGCTTGCTAGGGCAATGTCACTGTACCTTGTCTCTGCCATTCATGAGCGACCTTTTAAACCTTTATATAAGTCATTTATTTATGAAAAGGATTTATATTGTATATGCATTGAGTATTAAACTTGTGGATAAGTCTTAGGTAAATTCTTACCAGCGTTTTTAATTTTAAATATTTTCGAATGGCTTCATACTTTTATAATTGAAGATATTTTCGAATAAGTATACCTTTTAATTCAAAATATTTTCGAATAATTTTATACGTTGTTATTAAAAATATTTTCGAATAAGTTTTATACTTTTTTCATTCGAAATATTTTCCAATAAGTCTTATACTTTTTTCATTCGAAATATTTTTGAATAAGTATATACTTTTTTCATTCAAAATATTTTCGAATAAGTTTATACTTCTTTAATTCAAAATATTTCTAAAAAGTTTATACATTTTTAATTCAATTCGAATGTAATTCAAAATATTTTCGAATAAGTTTATACTTTTTTAATTCAAAATATTTTCGAATAAGTTTATACTTATAATTCAAAATATTTTCGAAAGAGATTATACTCTTTTAAAACCTTGTTTAAATTCAATGAAAATAGTTTCGAGTAAAGTTATAATTTTTTTAAACCCTGTTTAAAATTTTGTTTTTTACGCTTTTTCGTCAGTGTGTTTTATTTCCTCCTTGATGTATAACTCTGTTAGTCACCTGCTACAAATGTTCAATCCAATTTCTTACCCCAACTGGGTTCAGAATTTGTTATAATCTCAGAATTATTGATATGGATGTGTCTTAGACGATCTCTCTCTCTCTCTCTCTCTCTCTCTCTCTCTCTCTCTCTCTCTCTCTCTCTCTCTCTCTCTCGGTATAACAGCTTCGTTTTTGAAAGGGTGCATAAAACTATGCAGGAATAATCCTCTAAACATTTGTATAAACTACAAGATACATAGGAATTGCTTCAGAGGTTCCTTCAGAAGCCATTTACCAAGGTCTTTTTCGTACAATTCCTTTGGGGAAAAAATGTAACTCTGGTGGTCTCTCTCTTACTCAGGGAGAAAATAAGATTCTCTCTCTCTCTCTCTCTCTCTCTCTCTCTCTCTCTCTCTCTCTCTCTCTCTCTCTCTCTCTCTCTCTCTCTCTCTCAGCATAAATCCGACCACAGGTAACGGATACAAACTGGGATTGAAAAGATTTAACACCTCTCAATGTGGCAATTTCTTTACATACAAAATAGCAAATACTTGAAATAAACTTCCAGACAAGATCATAAGAACTCTCTAAATGCTTAAACTAAATCGCTCTACTAAAGAGCAAATGGGGTCTCCGCAGATGGACATCCAAAATCTTTGTAACTCTAACATAATACTACTAATCCATTATATCTCTATGAGCGTGCATATTTTATTTATTAGAAACTTATATTCTGAAAAGGCCTACAGTCATATTCCTTTAGTCTTCAAAAGTTCAAACTTGCAGGAAATGATTCTGTGTGGAATATGGTGACATAAGTCTTTTTATTGTTTATAAACGAAATATCTGTTTTAATGTTGTTACTGTTTTTAAAATATTTTATTTTAATTGTTCATTACTTCTTATATCGTTTATTTATTTCCTTATTTCCTTTCCTCACTGGGGTATTTTACACTTCTGGAGCCCTTAGGCTTATAGCATCTTGCTTTCCCAATAATAATGATAATAATAATAATAATAATAATAATAATAATAATAATAATAATAATAATAATAATAATGTTCGTCTGCTCTTATATTAGTCAAATAGTGATTGTAAGAGATGGAAACCTTTAGAGCAATTTTCTTATCGTGCATTTTGAGAATTTTCAATATGCTTTCTTCCATTAACATCCAGACGTATTTATGACCTGAACGTTCGCATTTAACATTTTTCCATTACTGACTTGACTATACTTTATGTAATTTTTTTTCGTTCTGGGTTTCTTAACAAATATTAAATGAAAGCCATTATCTTATTATTTACGATCTCATACTTTTTTTAAGGAAAAAGATTTAGTGGCACTATGTAGGTTAGGATAATCATATTATTCCTAATTTTTCTCAAACTAAGGATTATGAAGTTGATGGGTTTTCGAAAATTTTGAGAAAAAGTCTTTGTAAAAGAATCTTTTTCTTTTAAGTTTTGTGAACCACGAAGTATTTTTTAGAGATGGTAAAAATTCTGGGTATTTTTTTCTTCGTCAGAATGGACTTGCATTATCCGCACTCAATGATAAAAATCTTTCATTAATTCTTGAAAAATAGAAATTATGGTTTTATTCACTTCATTTAAGAGAGTTTTTTATTTATTAGAAAACGAAACACAAGATTATTTTTCTTTAAAAAGTAGAGTTACTTTTTTATTTAATTTCATTTTCCTTTAAAAAGTTATCAAATAATTTTTCTGTTTATAAGACAATTCTTTTTAAATAAAAAAATTTCATCACCTTCAATTGCAAACAATCCAAAAAAAATTCCATGATAAAATTATATAGAGATCCAGGCTTCTTTAAAGAATATTTAAGTACCTCCCCACCTCTGACTCTCATGAGATGCCTTTAAACCTTTTATAAAACGAACACTTAGTGTTTGGGGTTGTGGTGTCCTATTGGAAACGCCCCTACCTGGTGTTAGCCGGACTGGGGTTCGAGTCCCGCGCGAGTTCGATAGTTTCTTTAGTATCTGCAACCTCATTATCCTTGTGAACTAAGTATGTGGTGTTTGGGGGAGCCTGTAGGTCTACCTGCTGTCATCAGTAGCCATTGCCTGGCTCTCCCTGGTCCTAGCTTGGGTGGAGAATTGGTTTGGTCGCTGCTCATATGTATGTACAGTATAGTCAGTCTCTAGGGCATTGTCCTATTACCTAGGGCATTGTCACTGTTCCTTGCCTCTGCCATTCATGATCGACCTTTTAACCTTTATGTACTATAGAAAAAAAAATGTATGACCTACCCATTCAGAGAAATCTAACATTAATTCTTCTTTTTATATCTAATGGTCTAGGAGGTCGATACTCCGTGTTCGGAACTGGAGAACTTCACATCCGTCACGTGACCAAAGCAGACGAGTTCCAGTCGTATCACTGCGAGACGCAACACGTCCTCACCGGAGAGACAACAGTGTCAGCTGTGGCTGGAAGGTAAGGTTATTGAAATAATTCGTCCCACTTGAAATTCGATCAGGATTGGTATAATTGTTGCTTTCTTATTTTGGACATCGCTCTTCGCACTCCCCGAGAGAGATTAGTTCCCCAAACTTTTAACTGGGCTTCACGAGGCACTAGAAGAGTTGGAAGACCCAGGCCTACATGCAGAGGACTATGAAGCGCGAAGTAGGAGATGATGAATGGAGAAGTATTGATTTAAAAGCTCAAGATAGAGACGACTGGCAAAATCTAATCGAGGCCCTATGTGTTAATAGGCGTATGAGGAGATTATTATAAATTCGATTAGTCATTTTTTCATATCGATTAATAAATCATTCGTACAAATGCGTTTTGTTCGGAATACATAATGTTTACCTTTATAGTATGTAAAGAATAACATCTGTAGTGTTTATGTATCAACGCAAATTACTGGTGCTGCTTATCAGCTATACATAATCAGGGTTAATGGCATAATTAATGAATGTCATCCTTCGTGACCTAAATCTTTTGAATACTTGACCAATTTAATGTCTGTAGTTAATGTTATTTATTATTTAGATTATATTTGTAGGATTATAATGTTGTACAGGTGTCATTATATAAATATAAAATCTCAAATACCTCTACCATTCGAAGATTTTAATAATGACCTGAAATGTGAGGTCATTCATACAATTGCTTTAATTGTTCGGGAGGCAGAATTTGGATACTTGATTACTTTAGTGTCTGTAGTTAGTGCTATTTAATATTGTTAAAATAATATTTTGTAGAATTTTAATGTTTTACAGATGTCATTATATCAATAGAATATCCCAAACACCCCTATCATTCGAAGATTTTCATAATGACTAAAATATCACAAATCTGAAATCATTACATTTGCTCTCTAAGCTGAAAGGATTTACCATTGAAAATATTACTCTACTTCTCCCAATTTTGTAGTTGTTGTTGTAATTATTATTATTGTTATTATTATTATTATTATTATTATTATTATTATTATTATTAGCTAAGCTACAACCCTAGTAGGAAAAGCAAGAAGATATAAGCCCAAGGGCTCCAACAGGGAAAAATAGCCTACCGAGGAAAGAAAATAAGAAAATTAATAAACGATATAAGAAGTAATGAACAATTAAAATAAAATATTTTAAAAAATATTAACAACATTAAAACATATATCATATATAGACTATAAAAAGACTTATGTCAGCCTGTTCAACATGAAAACATTTGTAAAAGTTTTTATTTATCCTGTATAAACCTCATAGAAATGAAATTTCTCGAGAGTGAAATCGAATGTCTTGAGAAAGGTCACGCCCTACTTACTCCTATTGTAGAATTCAGATATTGGTAAATCATGGATAGCCAAGTGGATCATAATTATGGCACGAAGTCAGCTGGTAAGGAATGGTCCGCGCAGCGGTAATTTGGGAATTCAAAGAACCGGAAAAGGACTTGCGAATATTTTCGTACTGATTAACAATGGCCGTCAATTTTCCTTCAACTGAGAATTGTTGTGCATTTCGTCCTGTTAACTTGGGAGTTTTAAATATCGCCCGACTAATTCCGTTTTTATTCCTTCCTCCATTAAATTAATTCAGCCCGCTGTTCTTTGTCAGGTTTTATTTTTCTTTCAAACAAAATTCCAGTGTCATTCCAGATGGATTAAGTTTTTTAATAGTATTTATTTTCCTTAAGAACGTAATTCTAGCTTTCTTCCTTATGAATCAAGTCTTCTAAATCAGTATTTCATGCTCATCATCATCTCCTCCTACGCCTGTTGACGCAAAGGGCGAGTCGTCTTTATGTTGAGCTTTTAAATCAATACTTCTCCATTCATCATTATCTACTTCACGCTTCATAGTCCTCAGCCATGTAGGCCTGAGGCTTCCAACTATTCTAGTGCCTTATGAAGCCCAGTTAACCATATGGTGAACTAATCTCTCTTGGGGAATGCGAAGAGCATGCCTAAACCATCTCCATATACCCCACACCATGATCTCATCTACCTATGGCACTCGAGTGCCATTTCTAATCCTGTCCTCCCATTTAATTCCCAATATTCTTCTCAAGGCTGTGTTCTCAAATCTAGAAAATCTGTTGGATATTGTTTCTTTGTCATACCACGAGTCATGTCCTTACGGTAACACGGATCTCACTAAACTGATAGATATATAGCCTGATTTTTATATCTAATTTCAGGCGATTCGATTTCCAAATTTTACTTAACTTAGTCATTGTCTGAATTGCTTTTTTCAATTTTCCATTAAATTTCAACTCCAAAGACCCTGTACTAGAGATCACAGTTCCCAAATATATAAATGATTCCACCTCATTAATCCTTTCTCCTTTCAATTGCATTTCATCTTCCATTGCATATTCCGTTCCCATCATCTGTCTTTCTTTTATTTATCTTGAGTCCAACCTCGTGTGATATTTCATGCATTTTGGTAAGCAAGCTTTGCAAGTATTTATTATCCTTAAAAACGAAATTCCAGCTTTCTTCCTGATGAATCAAGCTATCATTATGGTATTGTTTTTGGTAAGGACGTGTTTACATACTTCTTGGAGTATAATGGACAATGATGTACGACTTGTTGTTTCAGGCTGATGGTAAACGAACCCAGGTCATCTGTTCCACCAAGAATAACTGACTCTCGATCCACTGTAACAGCATCCGTGCGGGACACGGTGGAACTCCCTTGCGCTGCCCAAGGATATCCTATACCTCAGTACCAGTAAGTTGATCTCTCTCTCTCTCTCTCTCTCTCTCTCTCTCTCTCTCTCTCCTCTCTCTCTCTCCTCTCTCTCTCTCTCTCTCTCATTGTTTATTTATTGTGTATTTTGAAAATACATTGGTATAGATATTTCGATGTACTATGTCCATAAAAGAATTCCTCTCTCTCTCTCTCTCTCTCTCTCTCTCTCTCTCTCTCTCTCTCTCTCTCTCTCTCCTCTCTCTCTCTCTCTCTCTCTCTCTCTCTCTCTCCTCATATATATATATATATATATATATATATTATATATATATATATATATATATATATATATATATATATGTATATGTATATATATATATATATATATTGTATATCATAATCATATATTTATTTAAATATTTTTTTTATTGCATCCATTGAAGATCTTCTTTTCTTATCTAGCATTCTAATTTACTGGTCTTTGTACCTAAACGTGATGACATTTTTATATATATTAGTTTATTTTAATTTCCGTAACTATCTTTGGTTATTTTTAGTTGTGCACGTGTGAAGATTTAAAATAATCTCCCCGATTACTTGTTGCAGCATAAAAAGAAATCATTTTTCACCCTCTGAGTTATAAAAGATGTTACAAAGTCATTGAAATTACACTGAGATCATAATAATAAATTGAGTTAAAAGGTTTTGTTTTATACTTCATGTCTAGTTTCTATTCTTTATAAAGAAGGATACTGAAGTAAAAATGAATGAAAAGTTTTAAAGATATTTTAAGAACATTACTTAGCTGTAAAGCTTTTGGTTCAGCGGACTCAAATAACCCTTTCTTTTTTTTTTTTGCATATTTTTACATCCACATTTTGTATTAATATTTCTTTTTTCTAAATACTCCATTTTCTTTTAACTTATTGGAGAATAAATAGTAAACTAATTTAGTATTGCTTTTGTCTATTGATTGGAAGGATAAAGAAGATTGAACGTGATGATTCAGTTGAGTCATCTTTCGATTTTATTGACTAATGTATTGATCTTCAAGATGACCAATCAAGAGAGATGCTGAGATTGACTTCTTAAGCGTATTTCCTCTCTCTCTCTCTCTCTCTCTCTCTCCTCTCTCTCTCTCTCTCTCTCTCTCTCTCTCCTCTCTCTCTCTCTCTCTCTCTCTCTCTCTCTCTCATATTTCAAGTCTCTTTTGAAAAATAATATCACGATTAGGTCATGAAACCTCGGAGTTCAATTTCCTGATCTATTTTACTTCTTCCTTTTCTATTTTCCTTCTTTTTTTTATTTTATGTTCTTCCTTTTCTGTTTTCTTTCTTCCTTTTTTATTTGTTCATTCTTCATTTCGCTCCTCTTTGCAAACAGCGGCGCGGGTTCTCAGAGAGAGTCGGTCAACCATGAAAAAAATATATTACGCAATTATATTTTTCCATTCCATTCCAGGAAATACATTCCACAAGTAGGATGTAAGCCATAACAAAAACGTATAAAAACCGTATCAGAAACTTTTTGAAAAAAAAAAAAAAAAGTATAGAAAAACGTGCGAATTGAGAAAATAAACAAGTAAATTCCCTTCAATAAAAGAAAAAGTCTAAACCCTTGTTGTAACCTGTCAGGTGGCATCGGATCTCCGGGAAAGTCGAGGTAGCTGTCGTGCAGGATGGGCGGATTCAGCAGGTCGGAGGATCCCTCCTCATCCGGCAGGTCACCGCGGCAGATGCTGGCAGGTAGGAATTTAATAACCATGTCAACTGATTTAGACTGACGGTAAGCAAACAGTTTAGGCCGAGTGTGATATTGTCGCACTGGCTGTCTAGTTGTCATGGGGGTGGGGATTGGGGTTGAGAGACGGGGTCTTGGGGTGGGGGGTCAGTCCAAGGAGGTTCTCCGGTCAGATGCCAGGGGGTCAGGAACAAGGTCGAGGTGGTAGGCCACGTCTGTGATGGAGGGTCATCCTTGTTTTTTGGGGGGCGTGGAGGGACTTATGACATGATTTCTGCAGCTCAGGTCATTGGCCGTTGATGCTTCGTATATCTTGGCTAAACAGGCGTTTAAAGTCGCGAGATATGTGAGATATTTGATGAGCTTCTGCGGTTTTTTTTATGTGCGCCTGTGGTAAGATTGCTTTTAGTTTCTGGCCACTGATTTTATTTTATGGATACGGACATGTCATTATTTTATTATACAGCTGCGGATCCTTTGTGATCAAGAGTTTGGTCTAATGTCAATGCGATCAAATGTTTGGTCTTATAGTATTAGAATAGCGAAGTGCTCACGTAATCATTAAAAATATAGAGATGTTTCATAACCCTTGTTACTTTATTTTAATAGTAACCTAACAACTAATTGCATAAATACATAATAAAATAACAACTCTAAGAAAAAAAACCTTGATTATATAAATACTGGTGTCATTTTTAATAAAAATATTACGTTTAGTGAAGTGAGATAATTTTTTTCTTTCAAACAAGATGATTAGTTATTACTCACAAAGAGAATTAAGGAAGTGGAAATCTCAAGGTGGGAAAATGTTTGAGAGCTACTTTTTCTAGCTATTGTCTCCAGTATCATCTTTAACGATCACTCGCATTAAGGATATTTTTTTTAAAAAATAATTATAAACACATAATATTGAATAGTTACCTGTGTAGATACTTGTTAAATTGGGTTGACGTATTTATATATGATGTGTGTATAAATATATACATACATATATATATATATATATATATACATATATATATATATATATATATATATATATATATATATATATATATATATATATATATACTGTATATGAATAAAACTATAAAATACGAGTCATAAGCAATGAGTGAAAACCGTATAGTGGTAAAATAAAATATCCTATATTACTCGCATAAGTGAAATGATTATCTGAAAAATCTGTTATTTCTTCTCCCTACTCAGGTACGTGTGTGTGGTTTCCAGCAGCGTTGATTCCGAACGTGCCCATACCACTCTGGAAGTCTGGGCGCCCCTAACGGCACACATAAGTCCTCAGGTCCAGACCGTAGATGTTGGGGGCGTGGCGACGTTCAACTGCTCTCCCGAAGGATTCCCTCAGGATACCATCACTTGGCTCAAGGTCATTACTGAGTGATTTAGAAGTAATTTTCCGGTCTGGGAAATTACTTACATTGTTATTAGTTTAATTGATAAGGGCAGAGGCTTTATTTCTTTACGTTTTGTTTTTATTTATTTGCTTGTTTGTTTATTGATATAGTTAGTTACTTTCTTTTCATAGTTTTTCATGTTTTTTTTTTCATTATCTTCACGAAAAAGATGAAATTCCGCATTTAATTATAGAATTTTAATATTCAATCATTTTATAACGAAGTCAGTCATGCAAAATATAGCTAATAAAGCAGGCAAATTCTTTACATGATTAAAATTCCAAGAACTGCATTCAATAATCAAAATATTGTAGACATAAACTAGTTTATTTGAAAAATTTTCCGTTGAAATCAATATAAATCTTAATATTCTTCTGTCGAAGTCAATATGAATCTTAATATTCTTCAGTCGAAGTCAATATAAATCTTAATATTCCTCAGTCGAAGTCAATATAAATCTTAATATTCTTCAGTCGAAGTCAATATAAATCTTAATATTCTTCAGTCGAAGTCTCTTCAATGTAAACCTCAATATTCTTTTACCTTCAGGACGGAGAACCTCTGGAGGTATCTGACCGAGTGAGAGTCGTAAGAGAGAGAAGCGTTGTGATCGAGGATGTCCGGAGAGATGATCGAGGGATGTACCAGTGTTTGGTCTCTAATCTAGAAGGAACGGCCCAAGGATCGGCCCAGCTGAAACTCGGAGGTGAGATAGGAAGAGAATATTAAATTCATGCTCCACTGTTAGTCATTTTTTAAAATGTTTTATTAATAAGTATTGAAGAACTGTTTGGATATTTAAGTGACGCACTCCACAAGGTACTAGAAGAGTTGGAAGACCCAGCCCTACATGGCTGAGGAGTATGAAGCGTGAAGTAGGAGATGATGAATGGAGAAGTATTGATTTATAAGCTCAAGATAGAGACGACTGGTGAAATCTAACCGTGGTTCTTTGCGTCAATAGGCGTAGGAGGAGATGATGATGATAATGATGATTATTATTACTAGCTAAGCTACAACCCTGATTGGAAAACCAGAATGCTATAAGCCCAAGGGCTCCAATAGGGAAAAATAGCCCAGTGAGGAAAGGAAATAAACTTCATAAGAAACAATGAATAATATAAATTGTCTTAACTGAGGAGTTATCTAAAAATAATTTCTAGTATTAATGTAATCGATGTCCAGATAGCAGGATATTATCTATACCTCAAGTTGGCTATAAAGGATTCTTTTTATTTGTGTTGAAACCTATTTGATATTTCTCATTTTACATCATAACATAATTTTCTGTCAACGTCGTTAGATTTATCTCACTGCTTAGTAAAAATAAGGATTATTCCTAACATAATTATAATCCATCACTTGGTACGGGATATGTACAGTGGTTCATGCCAAATCTTATTTTTTCCTTTTGTGGGGTTCTATGCTCCGCTTATAAAATCTTTTATGTTCCATCAGTAACCAAATCATGAAATAACTTTCAAAGGCAAGTAGGTAATCTTCGGAACTCTAAGAAGTTCAAACTATTTTCAATGGAACTTTTTGTTGTGCTGGCTCCAAAGATTCGACTTCATACTAGAGGTTTTTATCTCAACTTTTATACAATATCTTTACTTTTATATGTTTTTTTTTTTTCATATTGGGCTGCTTTCAGGTTGAAACTTATGTATGTAGCCATCTGCTTTTACCATTAAGAATGAGAATGATAGTAGAAATAATTTAACTTTATTAATCTGACTTTAACCTGATAACTAAATTCTCAAACCTATTTTTTTAAAAAGTAAATTACAATGATTATAGCATTTCTTTATCATTTAAGGGCTTAAAGGCCGCTCATGAATGGCAGAGGCAAGGGACAGTGACATTGCCCTATCAAGCAGGACAATGCTCCAGAGACTGACCATATTTCATATGATCAAAGCCCAAGCCCCCTCTTCATCCAAGCTAGGATCAAGGAGGGCCAGGCAATGGCTGATGCTGACTCAGCAAATAGACCTATAGTTTATTTTTAAGTAATATTAATGGAGTAAAAGGTTATGGCAAAGTGTGTGCCCAAATAAAGATAAAGCTAAATGACAGTGGACATATAACATATATCGATTTATAAATATTTTGCATTGAGAGCCATGTCATAAGGCACATGTTTCTCGGTAACAAACAGGACTTCGTTATTTTTTCTGACCTCAAAAATAAAAAATAAACTGAAAAGTCTGCTTCAAGACCTTGGCTCTTCAGCAAGCCTGAATGTCCGGCTTCTGTGAAAGACGCTTGCGTTATGGATGTGTTTTCTTTTAAAATGACTAACTCTAAAAAAGTAAGAATTTTGTTTTCACAAAGAAAAGAGTAAGGAAAAAAGAAAATGGTAGAAAGAAAAAAAACACTCGTAGGAAACGCATCAGTTTTCTGCAAAGAAATCGTTTAGAAATGTTGTGGGAAATTTTCTCCTCCACCAATTCTTACATTTCCTGCTTAGATTCTTATCTCTTATCTATTCGCTATGAGAAACAAGAAATTTCTTATCTCTTGAATAGCAGTTAATAATCTCAGCTCCTCAAAAGAGGGATGAATTGATAAAATAATTGCTTTTCTGAAACATAGAAAAATAGAATGTGTCTGAAATATAAAGCGTTTAGACTTGGATTGCTAAAAGAATATTGAAAAATGGACTAATAGATTTACGAACAGATTAAATTATGTCACCTTTCAATGTTTCATTCCTTTGTGTCCGTGAAGCAGTTGTTCTTTTGGGGATGACGTTACAGAAGATCCTCAGCTTACAAACTTATGTTTTAAGATGCTGTTTGTAAGTCGAATTGTTTGCAAGTCGAATTTTGTTGAATATTTGCCTAGGGTTGGCCTAACCTAAAATAACAAATAGGCGAGTTTCAAATGAAATAACTATCAGGTTATTACAAATGTCATTTTGCTTACTGTAATAAATTATATAATATTGTTTTATTACAGTATTTCTTTATCTTATTTTTGTTATTTTCAGTAGGAATTGTTTGTATCTCATAATGTTTGTAAGTCGAATGTTCGTAAGATGGGTACCCTCTGTATATGTATTATTCATTTTCGTTATTCTTTTTCTTCTCCATGTTGTTACTGGCGTATTTTCATAGTTCTTTCTTGTTGGTCTACGTAGGATGAACATGTGGGCGTAATTCATGGCGATGACAATGAAACTTGACCCTTGTTGACATATTATAGTTAATTAGTTGCCAATGGTAATCAGGGGTCAATTATTCTTATGTATCATTCTTGAACTATTACTTGTATTAGCAACATCATTTTCGACAATTAGAATATATTCATCTATTATAAACGTTAATAAACTTTTGTGTTTTATATATCAGTTAAGAAAAATTAATTTTTCTTTTAACAACTTTAATTTATATTACATTAAATCTAGTTGGAATTATCTTTCAAGTTAATATTTTTCATTAATGAATTTTCACATCATTTTGGGTCTTTTGAATGAGATACGGCTTAAATCCTTTAAACTTATACCCTGAGCTATCTTAATAAACTGTAGTATAACGTGATGTTGGAGGTACCGCAAATTCCCAAAGTATCGTATAAAAGTAAATTTTTCAAATTTCAATTCAGTAAAGAAAATTTTGATAGAAATAATAGCTGAGATAAAACTCGACTTTGTGAAACAGAACTGATGTGTTGAAACAAGGTTCTGAAGACGAGTTCTTGAGACAAGTTTTGGACTAAGGGACATATTTCTGATAGCTTTAAGAGGGAAAATTCATACTCTCAGCAAGGATTTTTATTTTTTGGGGGGTGGGGGGTAGAATTTTACTCAAGATGTTGCAGTGATATTGCCGTCTAAAACCTTTTTAGGGGCTAAGATGATATCATTAATTAGAAAACGTAGAAAGTTGAAAGTGTCTTCCGTAAATATGAAGATGAGATTTAACATTAAATGTTTTTTGTTGAAATAAAATCTTATGCCTGTATAACTTAAAAATTAAATCAATTTTGTCATAAGTAGCACAGATGATAAATATTGGTGCATTACTTACCAAGGAAAATAATAATTCTTCATTTTATGTCGATATTTTCATATACTACATCTTTTAGATCGATTCGTTTGTATTGCTTCATCTTTACAAATATACATAACTGTATCCGAAAGGGAATGCTGGCAAAATACGTGTTCCAAACTCCAAAGAGTGGATTGAAACGGAGAAAAACTACCTCAAAGATTTTTCAAACTTCAGCACCTTTATCGGAGATACGCAAAAGATTAAAAAAAAAAAAAAAAGAAAGACAGAAAAAAACAGAGCTTTCCATAAACAGAGGAAGCTGAGCTTAGAACAGGATTTGAGAAGAGTATAGAAGAGGATCATACATAAGTATGGAGGATTTGACGTCGATCCGAGATTCTGTTTGTGTTGGTCGTGGCATTATCTCTCTGGATCCTTCCAGCCCCGCGTAAACATTATGCCTTTGTTGTCTCCAGGTTTGCTACGAAGATTTCTATTTCAAGATACGTATCCAGGGAGTGAGTATTGTATAATACATTCCCTCTAAGGTTGATATGCTCAAAGAAAACATCACTAGTCATTACCACATTCAATTTTAAATCTTCTCTTCTTAACTCCTACTACCCATAAACTCTTTTTCCGTAACCTGTTATCACCCATTCTTTCCACATGAACGAACCACCTCAGTGGCCTGATCCATCCTCTTACCTATTTCAACTCTTTTACCACTCCATTTACTTATCTACAGTATATAACAACTTTTTTCTCCTCGATATTTATTATTATTATTATTATTATTATTATTATTATTATATATGCGTAAATGTGTATCGATAGATGAATAGATGTAAATAGATATATACACATATATATATATATATATATTTATGTGTGTGTGTATGTATGTATGTGTGTATATGTGTGTGTTTGTGTGTTCAAATATATATATATATATATATATATATATATATATATATATATATATACATATATATATATATGTATATATATATATATACATATATATATATATATATATATATATATATATATATATATATATATATATATACATATATATATACGTATATATATACATATATATATATATATATATATATATATATATATATATATATATATGTATATATATATATATATATATATATATATATATATATATATATATATATATATATATGTATAACCTAGTGAAGAAGGAAAAGTACCCAGGGCCTATTAGATGTACTACACGGTCTTTCGTATTTCCCCCGAAAGAGTGACATGTGTTCAGCGAATATTCTTGGGATGAGATTGGGGTGAGGGGGTGGGAGGGGGTTAATGGCTACGGTTTTCGTCCCTCTCTATAAATTCTTGCTCGATTCTGCAGAATTTATGAAAACTGAAATGGCCCAGTACGGAATGATATTTCAGTTGGCCAGAGGAATCATATTATTGCCGGTCGTTACAAGGGAAATTGTCTTTTAAGGAGACTTTAGAACGTCCCGTGATATTCTAGCGCTCACATTTCGCGTTCAAGTTTCTCATTATCAGAGGATGCGCTTAAAATAGGTACATGAAATTGCTATATATATATTAAAGATGAATTAGAAATTATGTGGAGTTGTCCAGTTTCCTGAGAATGCGCTTAGAATAAGTTGGTAAATTGATATATATATATATATATATATATATATATATATATATATATATATATATATATATATATGTGTGTGTGTGTGTGTGTGTGTATATATATATATATAATATATACATATATATTATATATATAATATATGTATATATATATATATATATATATATATATATATATATATATATATATATATATATATATATATATATGTATGTATATATATATAGATATATATATATATATATATATATATATATATACATAAAGAAGAATTATATATTATGAGTTGCCCAGTTTCTCGAGAATTTGCTTAAAATAGATTGGTAGAATTGCTACACGTAAACTGTATAAAAGATGATTTTGAAGTTATGGGGAACTTTCCAGTTTTTTCTAACGGCGGAACGTCGTAAATTTCACTTCGATAAAAATTATGAAAAGCATTTTATGGAAAGTGAATGATATTCAAATGAGTTCGTTATACATCACATCCGTTATGTATTTACGCGAGCCCCCCCCCCCCCCACCCCCCCCCCCCCCCCCCCCTGTGGTATACCATCTTGATCCCTCTAAACAATATATTCAAAACTAAAATCATGTCCGCTGGCGTTAATGACCAATAATCACATTATTTAGCTGATTGCCTAATAAACCTTAGAGATTTGTACCGCAGAAATCGATGTGTGTTTGTGTGTATGTGTGTGTGTGTTGTTTGGTGTGTCGGTAGTTGGGTTTAATCGGGGAATTTGGGGGTTGGGGGGTATTATTATGATGATGGGGAAAAGGGGAGTGGAAGGGAGAGGCCAAAGGTCTAATTTTTTTAATTCAGAAATATGGCGCTTGGAAAATCCTCATTATTTGGGAGAGCTCTCCCAATTTATGAAGATCGGTTGAACCATAATGTGGAGAGCGAGGAGATTGTCCTTGTTTTTAATGTGTTTGCATGTGTCCATTTATTTAGCTAATTCCTCTTGACAGATTACTTCGATGGATTTCTAATTGTTTTAGTTCGTGTTCTAAATAAGGGTCTTCAGCAACTATCAATTTTCATGCGTTTCATGGGTTTGACGATCGTGTTTTTCCATTGTTTATCTTGTAAGAGCTCGCGCATGCGTGTTAGAATATTCAAGAGTTGGTTGTTTTCCTTTGAGAGTGTGTTAAGGCCTGGAATGCCTGGGCTAATTGGTTAATTTCACTAATTTATTGTCATTAATGTTTCCTTTTTTATCTCATGGTTAGTTTTTGTACTTTATAAAAAAAAAACTGAATTGTTCTCTGATACTGGAAATGTTTTATCGGGAAAATCTATATTTCATCATCGTCTATTTCATGAACAATGTCACCCACATTACTATTATTGAATGTTGCATTACGTTACTGAAATTGACTTTAGTGGAGTCACTGACAACATTAAATGTCTCGGCTTCAGTTCAATCCCCTCTAACGCATATGGAAAATCACAACCTTAAGGTCCATGTGAGCAAAGGATTTTTTTTTTTCATCTGGAGCCCACTTAAAAAAATCCCCTGGTCCTAACTTGGGTGAAGAGAGTTGATGTTTTCAGTCTCTAGAGCTTTGTGCCGCTCACGAGTTACTTTTTAACTGGATAGCATTTAAAGTCATATATAGTGAAAATATGTTATTAAATTAGCAACTAGACAATGGCGGTAGCATTCAAGTTGGTTTTACATGTATGGTATATAACAGAACAGTAGGGGCGAAATGAGAAGATATTTACATCTAAATTTGACTTTAATGAATAATCGATTTCATCATATTTGTTAATAGTTATGTTAACATTATTGTTATTATCATTACTAGTAATAGTAGTATTAGTATTATTATCAACATTATAATCAGTATTATTTTTTTCCCAGATGCTGCTCCCCAGTGGTTAGACACCAGCGGTCCACAGGTTGTATCTCCGGGGGCTACTGTTACACTTGTATGTGTAGTTCAGGGATCTCCGCCCCCGGCTCTCTCGTGGACTTTGAGGGGGCTTCCAGCCTTGACGTCTGATCCGAGAATAAGCGTCTCTCAAAGCGTGAGTGATGAGAATATTATTGTGTTTCTGACATCAGTATTTACTTACCGTCCAAATACTTGGCTGTGTATGTTCATATTTAAACCTTGCATCCGTATCTGTGTGGGATCCAATATTATCATTTTTTTTTTTTTTTTTTTTTTTTTTTTTTAATATGTAGGAGACCCTCTTTTATGCAACTTTGATTGAAGATAAAATGGCTTCTTTTGTGGCGTTGATTTTACAAGACACATTTTCTATTGATCTAATTTTCTTCTCAGCCGCACTGCAATTTGCCAATATCTTTGCTGTTCTCATTCTTAAAAAGGATGTGTGATCATCAATAAATTATTGAATTCTCTACTTCAAAAGAGTACATTTGGACATAGGTTTATGTACGAAGTCCAGAGGCGTTCCAAGGTTCGGTGGTCTATCTTTCTTGGTCGTTTTCAGGGATAGGTTCAAGTTGCAAAATTGAAATGAAATTATTTTTAAAACATGGAATACGTATCTTCCCCAGGTGGATGGCGAGAAGGTAACCGGCCGTTTAAACATCAGTAGCGTCAGAGTGGAAGATGGAGGCCAATGGAGTTGTCTGGCTGAGAATCGAGCTGGGAAAGTAGATCACACAGGACGCCTAAATGTGCGAGGCCCACCGTCAATCCGGCCCATGCGTCCAGTCAGTGTCGTAGCCGGGAGAACCGCCCGGTTCAACTGCATCGTTGCTGGATTCCCGATTGAGTCTATATACTGGGAGAAAAATGGTACGTAATGTCACCATCAAGTCACTCAAGTAGTTTTTATCTAACATTCTTCTTCTTCCCCACCGTTATCCCTATATTAAGGGGTCGATTGCCTGATGCGCCTTCTTTAATTCCTTATATCAAAGATATCCTCTTCACCAAACGTCTTCTCTCCATATCATCCTTCACCTTATCTCCCATCTAATTCTCTGCTTCCCATTCGATCTTGTCCACCTAACAAGTTCCTCCCAAGCCCCCATTCCCTCCCCACCATCCATCCTCAACATGTCCCCACACCATCTCAGTCGTGATACTCTTCTCACCTCTGTAATCTTTACTACGCCTGCCATATTCTTATTTCATAGTTTTCCAATCTTTCAAGCAGTGATATTCCCATAATTTACCTCAGCATTCTTATCTTTGTTCTCTCAAGCTTTGCTTCCTCTTTTCGTCCTAGATCCCATGTGTCCTATCCATACATTAACATTAACATTTATCTGACATTTTTTTGTTCATATATTATTATTATTATTATTATTATTATTATTATTATTATTACGAGCCAAGCTACATCCCTAGTTGGAAAAGCAAGATGCTATAAGCCCAAGGGCTCCAACAGGGAAAAATAGCCCAGTGAGGAAAGGAAATAGGGAAATAAATAAATGATGAGAATTAATTAACAATATATCATTCTAAAAACAGTAACAGCATCAAAACAGATATGTCCTATATAAACTATTAGCAACGTCAAAAACAGATATGTCATATATAAAAATTTTATTTATAAATGTTATATTACTAATATAAAACTATATTTTGTTGTTTCAGGTGTTGTCTTACCAGTTTCCGAACGCCAAGAAGTCCATCAGAATGGCACTTTGGAAGTTCATGAAGTTTCCAGAGAAGCAGACAGTGGCCAGTATACTTGTGTGGCCGTCGCTGGTGAAAATACCGCCAGAGCGAATTTGCAAGTCAATGTGATGGGTAAGAAAACCTAATGAATCTCTTGCTTTTCGTATCTAATGGTATTCTGCATTTATTCTGTATTTTGATTATTTTCTTTATTGAAGGAGATATATAGATATTTTGTTGTGTTATGTAATATCAATCTAATTGGTTTCATTACTATATAAAAAGGTATAACCTGTTTTATACATTCTAATTATTTTTAAATCAGTGAGATATATAGTTGTTTTGATTTACTATGTAATATTGATATTATTAATTTCAGTACTACATAATAAGGTGTAAATTCCTCCCGGAGAAAAACATGAACTCTTACATATGAAAAGAAATACTCGAGCAAAACCATCTCTGCATTTATTATACATTTTAATCATTATTTTTTATTCAATGACATGTGGATATTTTATGTAATATATATCAATCTAATTAGTTTCTATCCAGAGGAAATCATGATCTTTGACACACAGAAAGAAATACTCGAGCGATACTATTTCTGTTAAAATGTATTTCTCTTAAAATCAAACTTATTCAAAACCTCAAATAAATATATAGATATTTTTATGTAATAAATGATATCAACCTAATTAGTTTCAGTATTACATAAAAGGCATAAATTCCTCCCAGAGGAACACATGAACTCTGACACATGAAAAGAAATACTCGAGTAAAATAAGCTCTACATTTATTATACAATATAATTACTGTTTTTACTCAAAGATATGTAATTTCAATGTAATTAGTCTCAGTAAAACAAAAAAAGTATAAATTCCACATAGAGGAAAACATGACCACTGACACATAAAAAAAGAAATACTCGAGTAAAATCGTTTCTGTTAAAATGTATTTCTGCTAAAAATCAAACTGATTTGAAACCTCCTTTTCCTCCCGGTGCAGTTCCCCCTCTCATCGACGAAAGGATCTTCTCGTTGGGTTCTGGATTTCCTGCCAAGTCAAAGGCGAGGATTATGTGCGTGGTGGAGAGAGGGGACCTTCCCCTCACCTTCACCTGGACGCACGACGGACGGCCCCTCACTCCCGGCCCTACCATCTCTGTCAGGTATGTCATTTGGGGACATGCGAAAAAGGATTTAGATGCCGATTTCATGCTGGCACTGGTAAAGGCATATTTTGTGTATTTGTAATACATAGTTTTAGTTTATAATCATTTAATTTATTTTTTTTCCATTGCAATTAGTTTTCCATTTCTCTTGCTAACTTTGATCATATATTGATATTTTGTTATTATTCTATGTATTTAAATTGGCAATGCTTTTAGTAGTTGGATGATATTTGATAGTCTTCATCATTTTATTTGGTTCATAATGTTTATTGGTATCATAAAGATTATCAATTACCTTCGGTATATATAAATGAACTAGATTACTTTTCGCACTTTTTATCTAAACCAGGGAAAATAACGAAAGACTTGACTAAATTTAATTGAAAAGATAAAATGTGGATATATACTGTGATTCATCGGAAAGTTGTATTATTAAATTTATTTTCTAAAATATATCGCAGTACAGTATGTTGTTATTATCATACACTTCATTATATTATTCTCAATTCACAACGGATGCCATAATCAGACTCCTGTATGAAATATCAGAAGGAACTTATATTTTCAAGAATTAGAAATAGAGGTATTTTTTTACTTAGAAATTATGAAAGTAATAAATCCTTCTGAGCAAGAAATTATGAAAGTAATAAATCCTTTTGAGCAAGTAACGAAATTTTGAAATTCTATCTGCCACAGGTCTTTGGATGAGTTCACAAGTGTCCTTCTGTTCGATTCCCTTCGGAAAGACGACGGTGGAAGATACACTTGCACTGCAACCAACGCCGTTGCTTCCAGTTCCAGAACTGTCAAACTGGTCGTAAAAGGTATGTCAGTGTAGTCTTGTTCTTGCGTGTGTATGTATTTGTGTGACACTTACACGCCCGCGTGCGCAACCAGATTCCATTCACGCTTTCCTTTCCTCTCTCATGGCTATTACCTTTGTCAGGATGGCAGAAAACCTCAAATCAATCAATCATATATATATATATATATATATATATATATATATATATATATATATATATATATATATATATACACACACATACATATACTGTATATATACATAAATATATATATATATATATATATATATATATATATATATATATATACATACATATACTGTATATATACATATGTATATATATATATATATATACATACATACATACATATACTGTATATATACATAAATATATATACATATATATATATATATATATATATGAATGACCATAATTATATGTTTATACGTGTGTTTATACTAAGTGAATCCCGACCGGTTTCATCTCGACGACATCATTAGTCCTCTTGATGATATTGTAAAGACGAAACTAGTCAGGATTCACTCATAATTTTTTTTTATTTTTTTTTTCTTGTGGTTTATTTGCTTCTGAGCATCACGTGTTCCTATGAGTTTTATACACACACACACACACACACACACACACACACACACACATATATATATATATATATATATATATATATGTGTGTGTGTGTGTGTGTGTGTGTTTGTACATTACATAAAATTTTATATGTAACCCGCTAAACATTTCATCTGCCCCGTCATAGGTATATCAACATTTGATTCTTTCATCAAACTATCACACTGCATAGTAACACGGTTAGGTGTCTAATATATCCTAACTGTGGTATATAAAGTGCCATCAACCTCTCTCTCCACCTCGAGATCGTTATAACTTTGTGTTCAAGCATTTTCCAAGACAGAGGGCATGACTTTCAAATCCGACGCACCAAATGAAATGTTCATTGCTTCATTTACATTGAATTAAGTAGGGGTTCCTCTTTATGAGGTTGAAGCAGAGTGCATATTCGTTTCTTCCTAATTACTTTATCAATTTAGGGGTTCGTTCATTATTATTATTATGATAATTATTATTTTATTGTTGTTGTTATTATTATTATTATTATTATTATTATTATTATTATTATTATTATTATTATTTTATATTATTGTTATTACTATTATTATTATTATTATTATTATTATTATTATTATTATTATTATTATTATTATTATTATTAATATTATTATTATATTAATATTATTATTATTATTATTATATAACTTGAAGAAGACAGGCCACAACAAATTCTATGGAACAATAATAACATATCAACTATACGTCCTTCATAATCCCTCTTGATTAAAGTTCTCTTTTCCTTCGTGGACAAGTGAAGATTTGCGTGAAATGCACCATAAAATACATCATAAAATCACATTATGAAATCCGAAGTTCTAAAATCATCCAAAACGTTCTCCTGATCCTCTTGATCCTAAATACTCTGAAACTGATCAGCATATTTCACGGATTAATGGTTTAAAGGCCGCTCATGAATGGCAGAGGCAAGGGGCAGCGACATCGCTCTAGCAAGCAGGACATATAGAGACTGACCATATGCACCCTAAGGTTTAAAGATCGCTCATGAATGGCAGAGGCAAGGGGCAGCGACATCGCCCTAATAAGCAGGACAATGCCCTAGAGACTGACCATATATACATATGATCAGCGCCTAAGCTCCTTATCCGTTCAAGCTAGGACCAAAGAGGGCCAGGTAATGGCTGCTGATAACTCAGCAGATAGACCTGTAGGCTCCCCCAAAACTCCATCCTTAGCTCTCAAAAAGGGTGAGGTTGCAGAGACCAAAGAAACTAACGAGTTTGAGTGAGCGGTACTCGAACCCCAGTCAGGCGTTCACCAGTCAGGGAGGTTACCGCTGCTAATACAATCGATTGGAGATTTTTCTCCATTTTTCTGTTTCTGTTTTTTAGATTAGCGATTTGCTGAGCCTCGGGAATCATCCATGGTAACTCTCTTTATCGTTTTATTTTTTATGTTCAGTTTTAAAGGGAGAGAGAGAGAGAGAGAGAGAGAGAGAGAGAGAGAGAGAGAGAGAGAGAGAGAGAGAGAGAGAGAGGGGGGGGGGGAATTGGACGTGAGTCCATCAGAGGATCTATTTCTGTCATAATGATAACTGCTGTTCATCCCTATTGATTGGTAAACATTGTATTACCTGAACAGCGCGATCACATTGCTATTTGCCAGTTCCATTGGTTTAATGTAAATTGACTTCACAGCCGGATGTGAGGTATTAACCTGGTGTTTATTGCTCAATTGCGTCCAGGTTGTGCAGAGCTCGCACTGCATGCGTTATCGCCTGCGAAAATAAAAGTAATCCATATTTGGAAATGTAAACAACAGCTTCGGGGTAGTTTGACTTTGCATTGTAAGGCTTATACATATCGATCCATCTGTGTTTATCCGTATACAAATGTAAGAGTATTTAGTATTTATATCATTTCAACATAAAGGTGGAGTATTTTTTTTTTATTTGAATTGCTAATGTTGTAGATGGAAACCGTAATTTCTCACCATCACATCTTTCTGAAGGACTTTTAAAATTGTGTCGTTTTAAGAGGACTCAAAGCACCAAAGCTCCCTGTTATGCTCATGTACGAGAACTGTCTTGATCTCCCTTATATAATAAAGAGAAGTGTCTGGCTATATATATATATATATATATATATATATATATATATATATATATACACACACAAACACACACACATATATATATATATATATATATATATATATATATATATATATATATATATATATATATTCGGTCCCGCTCAGCTCTCCGCATCCCTCGGGTATGAGGAAGAGAGAGTAGTCATACCTTAGTGAGAGAGTGGTGTGCGCGTGTGCATATCTTTCTAAACATTTAGCCATCTATTATGGCGGGTCGCGTACACTAGTATAGTCTATATTTAAGGGATTAGTCATACCCTGGTGAGAGGGGATTGCGTGTGCATGCTTATCAAAATATTTCCCAGTCATTTTTGACGGGTCGCTTACACAAATATAGTTATGTTTGATTAAGCCTGTCAGTTTAGCGTTGCATGTCACTATAGTTTATGTTTTACAGTCATGAATCTTACCAATTGTGGGGAATAAAAGCAATTTATAATCGCTGGCAAATAATGGGAGTCACGTGAAGCTCTTGAAACACAGGCACGCTCTATTGATTAGAATCATTGAACTATGGTTGATAGATAGTGAGTATCTTCAGCTCGATAGGAACGCTGTGGCCTGCAGGACTTTTTTATTGGTTAAAACGTTTAATAGGCAATACCACAATTTGTTTTTGCAAAATAACGACATGCCAGATGAGGGGTAGCTACTGTACGCTTTTGTATGACTAATATGTTAACGTGGTCGTGTCTGCCAACCCCCAGTCACCCTCTATGGGGAATAGTTCTCCCACCCCCACCCACCCGCCCACCTCTATGGGGAATAGTTGATCTTTTTTTTACTAAACCATGATATTAATAGGTGTAGCAACATCAAATAAGAGTGAATATTTATACTTGGAAAAAGATAAAATACCCTGAATCATATCAAAGGAATGATAGGCTAATTTTTCATGGATTAAATACAATCAGATTCCTCCTGTAAAAAACTGAGTAATTTTACCAATTTCCAATGCAGCAATTACGAGTAGTATCCTTTAATCAGTTTTATTCAAAATTGTAATTCTTTTTTTCCATTAAAATCTCTATTTTTAATCTTTGGCGTTACTATTTAAGTTCGTATATTTGTATCTATTACGAGAAACAGAAACCCTAATATCGCCACGTACATATTTATTGCAAACGTTTCGACATTTCAATTGTCATCATCTATGCTAGCTTAAGTAAAGATAAAAGAAAATACAATTTCAAATTAAAAAGTACATCATTTGAAATTTGACATTGTATTGTTTCTTTTATCATTACTTTAGGTAGCATTGATGATAACTTTTGAAATGTTGAAACGTTTGTAATAAATATTTATGTGGAGACATTAGTGTTTCGGTTTCTCATGAGTAAAAGATTCCGTAGAAACATCCCCATTTCTCATCTATTGTATCTATCACTTCTTATCTTATAGTAATCGAGTTAATATTGCTATAAGGTCAGCTGAAATCATTACCTTAGTAACTTGCGCTAGAACCATGGTCGTAGTATCAAACCTTTTTTTTTTTTTTTTTCATTGAAACAACAAATTTAAACTCATTTTATTCGACTAGCTCCAACTTGAAAACTAGCATGTTTTTTGGTAATTTATCCTAGTTGGCCCTATTCATAAAGTAACATTTTTATAACTTACTTTACTCTGCTTGCTCCAACTTAGAAACTACCCGATTTTAACTTAATTTTTTCCAGTGGCTTCAACTTGGAAACTAATATATTTTAACTTACTCTATTCCAGGTTCTCCAACTTAGAAACTACTTACTTTAACTTACTCTATTCCAGTAGCTCCAACTTGCAAACTAACTAACTTTAACATACTTTATTCCAGTAGCGCCAACTTAGAAACTAACCAGTTTTAACTTACTTTATTGCAGTGGCTCCCTCTTAGAAACTAACCAGTTTTAACTTACTTTATTCCAGTGGCTCCAACCTGGAAATTGGAACCAGACGATTCTTCGGTCGTGGTCGGCTCCGACTTGGTCATTCCCTGCGCCGCCCATGGATCTCCAACGCCCACCATTACCTGGAGACGGGCAGAGGGAGCCGTCCCGAGGCAGTATCGCCCTGTGACTACTCTGGGAGACAATGTGGAGTAAGTTTCTTGCACTTTAGAATCGTGGACAATGTTCTTAGCTCCTTGGCTTTTTCAATTCCTTTTATTTTTTTTTATAATTGTATACAATCTAGACACTGATTTATATTCCTTCTTTTTTTATTATTTTATACCGTAATGAACTGATTTTTTTTAGCTAAGAAATTATGTCATTCTTGTTATTCCTTTCCTTTTTTATAATTGTATACAGTTAAGACACAGATTTTTAGCTAAGAAATTATATAGTTATTATTCTTACTGGTTTATAATTATTGTATAGAGTTATGAGTGTTTTTCAGATAAGAAATTATATTATTTTTTTATTCCTTTCATTTTTTTTAGAATTGTATACAGTTAAGACACTGATTGTTTAGCTAAGAAACTATATAGTTTTTTATTCCTACCGATTTATCATTAATTTATATTGTTATGACTTTTTTTAGATAAGAAATTATATAATTATATTTTATTCCTTTCATTTTTTATGATTTATACAGTTAAGACATTGAATTTTTAGCTAAGAAATTATAAGATTTTTTATTCTTACCGTTTTGTCATTATTATATAGTCATGACTGATTTTTTATCTAAGAAATTATATAATTACTTTTATTCCTTTCCTTTTTATTATAATTGTATACAGTTTAGACACTAATTTTTTAGCTAAGAAATTATATAATTATTTTTTACCCCTAACGTATATTCATTATTATCTACAGTAAGAAATTATATAATCATTTTTATTTCTTCCGTGTTTTTACCATTGTATAATCATGACACTAAATTTTTAACTAGGAATTTATCTAATAAAATAACATTATATTTCTCTCTGGATATAATCCAGATTTGTTCATCTGCTCGCTTTACTAGCCTTCTTCATTTATATAACTTAATTATTTCCCTTTGTTCATAGTGTTGCGATGAACAGCAGTCTGGTGATCATGAACATTAAAAGGGACCAAGGTGGAGAGTTCCTCTGCAGTGCCTCAAACGGCGTCGGATCCGACCTGTCGAAGTCTGTCAGGGTCACGGTTAAAGGTAAGCAATTATCAATATTATTACTACAAGCTAAGCTACAACCCTAGTTGGAAAAGCAAGATGCTATAAGCCCAAGGGCTCCAACAGGGAAAAATAGCACAGTGAGGAAAGGAAACAAGGAAATAAAGAAATGATGAGAACAAATTAACAATAAATCATTCTAAAAACAGCAACAACGTCAAAACAGATATGTCATATATAAACTATAAAAACATAAAAACATTTGAAAGGTCATATCTTATCTGATTTACAATGTTGTTTTTAAAGATACCTTAATAGGCCTGTAGCGTCGGTGCACCTCATGTAGTGCACTGTAGGCATTATTAGAGGGTTAGAGTTCTCTTGCTTGGGGGTACAAACGGGCACGCTATTCTATCTTATTTTTTTTTTCCTCTTGTTTTTTTTTAATCGAAGCTTACATAGTTTATATATAAAGATCTAATTCAATGTTGTTACTATTCTTAAGTATTTTATTTTGATTGTTCATTACTTCTCTCGTAGTTCATTTATTTCTTTGTTTCCTCTCCTCACTGGGCTACTTTTCCCTGTTGGAGCCCTTGGCTTATAGGATATTGTTCCTCTGCTTCCAGTTTGAATAGGTATAGCGCAAAATATTAATCTATCCAAAAAAAAAATGTGTCATATTAATTTTAATATTCTTGTCCCATACTACTACAGTCTTTTTTTTATTAATTCAGGGAATGGTAACTAGCTTCCAGGTTGAATAGGTATAACACAAAAAATTAATCTGTCCGATAACTCATATAATTATGATGTATAGAATCCCTCGTAACGACCAGCTCTTTTTATGTCCATTTTTCATCATATCTTTAATGATTAGGCTTTTCATCTCTATAACTCTCATGGCTTCCCATTTCTTTACCCTTTTTGTGCCACCTTCTCTTGGGTTTTGTATCCTCTTTAAAGCCATTATTCATTCAGTAATAAGGTTTTTCCTTCTTTTTTTTCAGTGCCGCCTCAATTTGAGGAACACGAAGAAAACGTGACCGTAACAGCGGGTCAAAGGGCACGGCTGACTTGCGAGTCTCACGGGGATCTTCCCATCACCGCCATCTGGTCGACGGGGAATCCACCAACCAGGGTAAGGCAGCTTTGTATTTTGGAACGTGGCTGATCGCTGTCTATTTGCAATGGACGCGAAATGGTGTTTAAGAAAAAATAAAAAGAGTAGACGCGCTTATATCGTGTGTGTGTTTGTTTATGAAGGAGTGTGCATAAGTTTTGTCTTAATTGAGCTCTGTGCTGTTTCCAGCTCAAATTTCTTACAAGGAAGCGGTGTTTAAAAAAAGAAAAAAGAAGAAGAAACAGACATGCTTATATCGTGTTTGTGTTTTTGTGTTCTTTTATTAGGGAGTGTGCATGTGTTTGTCTAAACAATAAGTAGAAATATGTTATTAAACAAAATATGGTTCCCAATATCATCATAAATCGGCAGATTTTATTGTTACCTCCGCCAACGAAGTTGGAAGAAGGTTATGTTTTAACCCCCTGTTTTTGTGATTGTTTGTGAGTGTGTTTGTTTGTGAACAGCTTCCTGGGGACAATTTTAATCGCAGAGTAATGAAACTTGCAGAGATTATTTTACATATTTTCTTTATCATTTCACCCCAGATTTCGAGCTCTGACTCCAGCAAAGGCCGATTGACCATAAAAGAGACAATCCTAAGCGACGACTCCTCCTTGTCCTCGTCCTCCTCGTCTTCGTCCTCCGGAACCCTCAGCGAAGAAGGAGAAGAAGGATTCCGGTCCGTGCTCACCGTCAATACTAAGTCCCGCCACGACTCAAAGGTCTTCTACTGCCTCGCTTCCAACGTTTATGGCAACGACACCAAGAGAGTCAATCTTATTGTTCAAGGTAAACTTGCCCAGTATGCATTATAATATTTTCCATACACAGTATATATATGTATATATATATATATATATATATATATATATATATATATATATATATATATATATATATATATTAGGTTTCTGGTTAGCTATCTGTGGTTATTCGCTGCAAGATTGGAGAAGGCCGTGGGGCTAGCGGCTTCATCCCAAAGAATTTTAAGGTTATATATATACATATATATATATATATATATATATATATATATATATATATATATATATATAATATATATATAATATATATATATATGTGATTGTGTATGTGTGTGTATTTTTCGGGTATCATTTGTATGCGTTAGTGACGCGGAAGAAATATGCCTAGTGGGTGTATATGTATATATGTCATATTATATTCACACGTGTTATCTGCACAATCCTAATATGATATTAAATTGCACAAATTTTTATGATTATCCTATCATGAGATACAACCCGCCCTCGGGTTCTGCTTTTTAATTATATTTCAGCGTTTGTATTGCAAAAATAAAAATTGAATATCATAAAAGTGACCTCCATAATTCAAAATATTCATTATAACACTCGTAAATGTAACCATTTCGTATTATGATTATGAAGATGATGAATTCGCTTTTTTTGAAACATTGAATTAATTTATGACGATGGTAAATGAATTTCATAAAACATTAATCATCATTGTGTCTCGCGTAATGTCATTCCGATTCTATAATGTTGCATATATGAACATTGCATGACGAACATTTCCATACAAATGCTTTGCAATATTTATGAAATTCCCCCCGGGAGTTTTATTACTGATATATATATTTCGACCAATGCTACGCTCGCTAATGAAAGGCGCGCGTCAGTTTTTGAAATTTCCCCCCATAAAAATCGCGTGTTATTGATCAATAATATCCTATTTTGTCACAAAGTTTCAAGCTGATGTTATGGAAATCAGGAATATTGATATACGACCCACTTTCGCGATCTCTCTCTCTCTCTCTCTCTCTCTCTTTGGGGAGTTCCGCGGATGGACTAAAAAGTACATGAGACATCCATAATCCTTGTAACTCGTTGTGACTCTCTCTCTCTCTCTCTCTCTCTCTCTCTCTCTCTCTCTCTCTCTCTCTTGTGGAGTCTCCTCGGATGGACTAAAAAGTCTTTGAGACATCCAAAATCCTTAAGTATCTCTCTCTCTCTCTCTCTCTCTCTCTCTCTCTCTCTCTCTCTCTCTCTCTCTCTCTCTCTCTCTTTGTGGAGTCTTTGCGGATGGACTAAAAGTCTTTGAGATATCCAAAATCCTTAAGTCTCTCTCTCTCTCTCTCTCTCTCTCTCTCTCTCTCTCTCTCTGAGCCAAAGGAATTGGGTGCTGTTATTGCTCTTGTAAATTAGTAATTGTTTTAAGCGCCTAAAGGTAGAGTCAGTGATGTCAACGGCTCTTAGAGTTTCCTGATTAGATGTAATGCCATTTGTTAGCTCAGTAGGGCGAGGATAAGAATAGTCAGGGAGGAGTGTGCGATTCTACAAATGGATTTCATGCATATTAAAGCTGTTTAGTACAGATGCAAACACACATACACACATATATGTGTGTATATATATATATATATATATATATATGTATATATATATATATGTATATATATAACTATAAATGTATGTGTGTATATATATATATATATATATATATATATATATATATGTATATATATATATATGTATATATATAATTATAAATGTATGTATGTATATATATACTGTATATATATATATATATATATATATATATATATATATATATATGTATATATATATGTGTGTGTGTATTCATATGTGTGCATATTTATATACAATATTTTATATATGTATATGTGTAAGCGTGTGTTACTTGATGAAGTCCGTGTTTTAAGTGTCAATTATTTTTTTCTTCCAGGAATGTAGGTATCCCAAACATGTTTGACAAATTAGTTTTATTATTATATCGGTAAATTTGAAGTTATGTCCGTTTAATGAATAAGCTTAGTAAACTACAAATCAGTAGTAATGATTTAATTCTCATTTTGGATATTCATATTTGCTTTTGTTTATTGTGTTTGTGAGAAAACATCCCAAAACTTCCACCTTTCCTTATCACATTTTTATCACAAAAATTCTTCTTTTTCTTTAAAATTTAAATTCAGTAAGTCGAGTTTATTTGTACTTAATAACGCAGATGTTCTTGGTATGAGATGTCCGGCTTTTTGTAAGATATTATTATTATTATTATTATTATTATTATTATTATTATTATTATTATTAGCTATGCTACAACTCTTGTTGGAAAAGCAGGATCCTATAAGCCCAAAGGCTCCAACAGGGAAAAATAGCCCAGTGAGGAAAGTAAATAAGGAAATAAATAAACAATATTTGAAGTAGTATACAATTAAAATAAAATATTGTAATAACGGTAACAACATTAAAACAGATCTTTCATAAACAAACTATAAAAAAAGACTTATGTCGTTGAATATATTGATACCTTTATAACGTTCTTGGAACTGACTAAGAGGAAGTTAACAGCTTTAAAACTAACTGTTACTCTAAACATGTCCTAAAATTTCCTCGCAGAGGTTCCGGGAACAGCGGGAACGCCCCGAGTCGTTGACAGCGGATCCCGATCTGTCAATATCACGTGGTCTCCTCCGTCCCATGACGGGAATTCACCCATTTCGATATACCGAATTCTGATTATCAACAGCACAGGTGAGAAATGATATTTACACAATTCAACTCCGCCAACGAGGTTGGAAGGTTATGTTTTACCCCCTTTTTGTATGTTTGTGTGTGTGGCTTCCTGGACACAATTTTAATCGTAGAGTAATGAAACTTGCATGGATTAACTGTTTTGTAAAAATCTGGAAATTATTAAATTTTGGATGGTCACGGTCAAGCAAAATGTCCAATTCACGTAATCAGCCATAAGTTGGTTCATATTTGAGTGTATGAAAATCAACGCCAATTAATACATGTTAAGGTCAAGGTCAAGGTCGAGCAAAAGGTCGAGAAATAAGGTGCCGCAGTGGAGGTCTGCGCTCTTCTCAGTACTCCTCTAGATCCATTGTGTTTTGAGTTCTGTCTTTCCTATTTAACCTAAGTGTCTATTTCTAGCTAAAAAGAAATTAATAAAATTTGGTAACTTACAAATATGGAGCCAGTTATTAAAATCGTTTACTGAAAACTGATCTTTTTATCTAGCAATGTTGATTTCAAATTATAATTCTATACGATCAAAGTTTATTGTAGAATATATACGCAATGAAGTTTTATTCCTTTTTTTAATATATCTTTTATATTAAGTGAAATCTAGCTATTTAGATGGCATTATATATTTCATAAGATCTTTCATTGGTTGCTGCTTTTCACCATATCTTCAATGATGCATTTTAACATTTATTTGATTTTGTCATCAATTTATATTAGCATAACTTTATGAAACTCCATTTTCAATTGTCATGGATTTTAAAAAGTTAAACTAGAAGACTATTTAACTAACTGGCATCGATTTTACTACTGAAAATATACTGATGATAAAAATACAACGACGAACTATGAATTCTTGATAGATTCCTGGATGAACGTCGGTCGCATGAAAACCATGGAAGTGTCGAGACCCGTAGCTCGAGTGACAGGTCTCAAACCCGCCCATTCTTACTTGGTGAGAGTGGTGGGCGTGAACTCGGTAGGGGCGTCTCCGCCAAGCCCCGAAGTCAAGATATCAACGGCGCACGAGCCACCAACCAAACCAGCTTCCAATGTCCGCATTATTCCTATATCGTCAACGAGTTTGAGAGTCACCTGGCAGGTCAGTGCTTATCAGTGTTGTTTGTTTCCCGTTTTTATAAGAATTAAGGGGCCCATACACGTTCAAAAAAATCGTCAAAATTTTGCATCAAAATTTTGATATCAAAATTTTGATGCAAAATTTGAGTGTGTAGGACGTTTTGACATCAAAACGCCCTACACACACTCAAATTTTGCATCAAAATTTTGATATCAAAATTTTGATGCAAAATTTTGACGATTTTTTTGAACGTGTATTTAAGCCTTTAGACAAATATATTTTTTCATTTTTTCACTTTTTTGTATTTATATTTTCTTAATGGGAGCTTATAGTATAGTTCTTAGGATTAGTTTTTAAGTTGGATTAGGGCTGTTAATACGTTAATTTTAATTTTTCACTTTTTTGTATTTATATTTTCTTAATGGGGGCTTATAGTATAGCTCTTAGGATTAGTTTTCAAGTTGGATTAGGGCTGTTAATCCGTTAATTTTTAGGGGGTAAAAATTCTCGAGTAGATGGGTAAATATGATATATGGAGTAAACGGGTCTGCCCCCTTGTTTTCATCTCCCATGGTGTTTCATTTTTAAGACTTGTTTTTTCCGCTTTTATTCTATCTTACTCGTACCTCTTCGCAGCCCCCACCTATCCTGTCCCATGTTAACAAAGTCATTCGAGTTACAGAGGAAGTAGACATATATATATATATATATATATATATATATATATATATATATATATATATATATATATATATATATATATATATATACATGTGTGTATGTATATATGTATATATATGTATATGCATATATACATACATACAAAAATACATACATACTAATGAACTGTACCAACAGCCCCCAGATGGCATCCGATTAGAAAGAGCAGGCCTTGGTTACTACATTGGGTACAAAGTAACCAACTCGTCAGAACCCTTCCGATACCAGACTCTGGAACCTTCAGCAGCCACCCTCTACAGGCTAGAAGTCACCCTCAAAGCACTGCATAAGTTCACAAGCTATATGGTAACCATACAAGCCTTCAACTCGGCTGGAGCAGGCCCCAGAACTACGCCCGTCTCCGCTACCACTGAGGAAGATGGTATGAGATTTCTGGTATTTTCCTTTTAACCTCCACCAACGAAGTTGGAAGGAGAATATGTTTTCGCCCCTTTTTTTGTGTGTTTGTTTGTGAACAGCTTTCTGGCAACAATTCTAATCGCAGAGTAATGAAACCTGCAGGGATTAAGTGTTACGCAAAAAAAAACTGGAAATGGCTAAATTTTCCAAGGTCAAGGTCAAAGGTCAAGCAAAATCTCCAATTCACGTAGTCAGCCTTATCTTTGGACATCGTTATCACAGAGACTTCAAACTTGGTTCATATTTGAGTGTGTGAAAAAAAATCCATGCCTATTAATACATGTTAAGTTCAAAGGTCAAGGTCAAGGTCGAGCAAAAGGTCGAGTCTCCGGAAAGTGTTTTTCAATAACATCTCTCCTTTTCTGGTTGGTAAGCTCATACCTAACATGCGTTACATAGTTGAAAGTACTATCGTTGTAGACAAGTAATTGCGAATGCAATGATCTTGGTGTAACATTAAAAAAATTACGCTACATATCTATAGATAGGAAGAATCGATATTGTGCTATTGATAGTTAAGCAACTTCACTTTCACATTTAAAAACTGTCAATAAATGAAGTATCATTTGTTAAAAAAATATTTTTCTTGAAAAATCAAATTTTCTTTTAAGAGTTGTTCTTTTTTAATTAAAGTAATCAGACAATATCTCGAAGTGTCAACAAATGTCTCTAAATAAAAAAAAAAAAAGTGTTATCATGGATAAGTAATTTAACATCATGAACAAATGTAAACATAGCCTAAGAATAGGTCATTATACTCAAATTGCCTAAATATATAAACATAAATATTTCAGGTAGCATAAAAGATATATTATATTTCATTGTACAATTGTTCCCATAATTTCCACAGTGCCGAGTGAAGCTCCAAGAGACGTACAGTGCACAAGCTTGTCCTCTACATCACTCCTTGTACAGTGGACCACTCCTTCACTTACGGCCATTCATGGGATTCTACAAGGCTACAAGGTCATGTACAGACCTGTTCATCCTACGAGGTTCTTCCGTAAGTGAATGATCCTTGATTCATCTTTAACCTTTGTATCCTTGCAAACAAACCTTTATTTGCAATACAAGGGCTTTATATTGCTTTACTGGACTCCTTTGTCATAGGCATATATACAAATGAATGTTTTATCCTAATTTGTTAGTTCCGCTTCTGTTGCATTTAATTAGAAGTTTACCACTTGTGAAGCTTTGGCAATACATTGGAACTGAATTCTATATATGTGATTCTAGTAAGAATGTTTCCTGAAAACATATTCTAATCATAAAATGCAACGCTCATACGACCCACTATTATTATTATTATTATTATTATTATTATTATTATTATTATTATTATTATTATTATTTTTATTACTACTACTACTACTACTACTACTACTACTACTACTACTACTACTACTAGCTAAGCTACAACCCTAGTTGGAAAAGCAAGATGCCATAAGGCCAAGGGCTTCAACAAGGAAAAATAGCCCAGCGAGGATAGGAGACAAGAAAATAAATAAACTACAAGAGAAGTAGTGAACAATTAAAATATAATTGTTTCGATCATTATCATCATCATCTCTTACGCCTATCGACACAAAGGGCCTCGATTAGATTTCGCCAGTGGTCTCTATCTTGAATACTTCTCCATTCATCATCTCCCACTTTACGCTTCATAATCCTCAGCCATCTAGACCTGGGTCTTCTAACTCTTCTAGTGGAACCCAGTTGAAAGTCTGTTGAACTAATATCTGTTGGGGAGTGCGAAGAGCATCCCCAAACCATCTCCATCTACCCCTCACCATGATCTCATCCACATATGGGACTCGAGTAATCTCATAGTTTCATTTTTAATCCTGTCTTGCCATTTAACTCCCAATACTCTTCTGAGGGCTTTGTTCTCAAATCTATAAAACCTTGTTTCGATAACAGCTCTTTTTTTTATAATTCCTTCAGATCCCGACGATATCAAAGACAAAACCATAGTTGCTTTGAGAACGCAACTAAACGGGCTGGAACGATACACCAATTACAGTGTCACCGTTGCTGCATACACTAGGAGAGGCAGTGGGATCCGCTCAGACCCCGTCTATTGTATTACCGACGAGGACGGTAAGGTTTGGTCTTATTTTTTTCCTTTTCTAATCTAGTCACTTATATATTTTTTGTGGCACTCTTTTTTGGGGATAAGCGTAATCCCCTGGAAATGTACAAAATTTAATATTTTGTTGTTTACTCTACACGTGACTTTTAGAAATACAGAAATATGAATTTTTAAATCTGTTTTCTTAGCAGTTACAGTTTGCATCCTTGTATCCTGTTTTATCAAAATTATTTTGTCTTGCAGTGCCAGGTCCCTACACGTGACTTTTAGAAATACAAGAAAATATATATAAATGTAAATTTATGATTTCGTTGCAATTACAGTTTTTTATATCGTGTTTATCAATATGATTTTGCCTTGCAGTGCCAGGTCCCTCCACGTGACGTTCAGAAATACTTAAATATAATTCTTCACAAATTTATGTTCCCTTAACAATTACGGATTTTTTTTTCTTATCAAAATTATTTTGTCTTGCAGTGCCAGGTTCCTATACGCGACATTCAAAAGTACAAGAATATATATATATATATATATATATATATATATATATATATATATATATATATATATATACATATACATATATGTGTGTATACATATATATATATATATATATATATATATATATATATATATATATATATTTCTTTGCAATTATTGTTTATTTCTATGGATTGTGTTTATCAAAATAATTTTGTATTGCAGTGCCAGGTCCCTCCACGTGACTTGCAGAAATACTTAAATATAATAATTTATGAATTTTTGTTTTCTTAGCAATTACAGTTTGTTCCCATGGATTGTGTTTATCAAAATGATTTTGCCATTAAAGTGCTAGATCCCTTCACGTGACTTTCAAAAATACGAAAAATATATATTTTTTTAACTGTTCTTTTGCTTAGCAATGACAGTTTGTTTCCATAGATTGTGGTTATCAAAATGATTTTGCCTTGCAGTGCCAGGTCCTGTGGAATCGGTGAAGGCCCTGGCGGTGGACAGCCAGAGCGTACTGGTGGCATGGAGACCGCCCAAGGCTCCCAATGGCGTCATAACCAAGTACACTGTCCACCTCGACCATCCGGATCAGCAAGTACGCCATTGCGCAACTCTCAATTGTAGAACATTTGCCGAGTTACTTAAGATCAGAGTCAGTGGTGGTCAGGTTTTTTTTAGTGATTGTGTAATGATAATGGCACTTTGTAAGGGAGGCTCATCACGCTTACTCAATTAGCTTAGTAGATGGCAGTACTGTAATCTTTCTTTCTTCCTTGGAAGGGAAATTTGGCTTTAATTCATTGCACAGCAGCGGTTAAGGTCACTCCATCTAACTTTTGTCTGGTTGCATAAACAGATATTTATATATTGTATATGCTTTAAGTACACTTAAAAAAAAACTAATTTTGATCAGAAATTCTCCGTAAAAATATACTGTTATTAACCGTATTTCAATAAAATACAGGCGACCGTAATTTTTATCCTACCTTGTTATTATCCTTTACGGGTTGTTGACCGTAATATCACGTAAATATATCTGTTTTAAAACGGTAAATGCCTGGCAACATTTATTCCAGAATTTTTACCGTTTTTTACGGCATATTTTTAACAGAGTAATTTGTGCTAATTATTGAAAATAATGGCTATTTTACTTCAGTAACTTTTACTTAATTATATTTTGAAAGATTCTAAGATTATAATTACGATTACATTTTGAAATATTCTAAGATTATAATTACTCATTTATATTTTGAAAGATTCTTAGATTATAGTTCTGTGTGGGTATATAAATACAAATTTGCTTAGGAGCTTCATTCATAGGATTATCTGACGTCGGCCTATAGCTATAATTATACTGATGATTTCTCTGTAATATCCTTCAAGCTTCTATTTGGTAAATATTGTAGTTTTGATCAGTAGATTTCTTCACCACTGCATGTTAAATAAACTTTGATTATGTTAAGGAACAACAACAACAAAAAATCTGTTTCGACGCTTTAAAAGTAGACAGCGTAAAATAGATGACAATCATAATTGCTTTAACAGTCACCACTTCTTTTGTGTTTTGCCTGGCTTTGTAAAAGGGAAAAGACAGCTCTATAATAGATCCTAAATACTTGAAAGCAAAGGAATATGTAAATCCAACAAATAATGGCATGTCAGAGGCTTTAGAAAACGCATTCAGTAATCCGAGATAATATAACTTTGTTGCAGATCACTTTAGAAATATTTAATATAATTAAGAATTCATTCGTTGTAAATGTTCACAAACCATAATGTTTTAGCAAAAATATTATAGATAAATCTTTCGTTTGATGACAATAATACCAGCCAGCACCTTACCCCCATCAGGTAGCACCCTCTTCCTCTTGGGGCGGCGGTGGAGGAGCAACATGGGGCCTCCCGGGATCCAGGTCGTCCTCGGGATCATCCTGGGACGTGGCGGGCGTGGCTGCCGAAACTGGCGGGCGATCGTGGGTTGTCTCAGGCTCTGAACGCCAATATTTAGTGGCCAATCTGTCGCCCACGTCTAGTTTTGGCTTCACCGTCAGGGCATCAACGCTCGTCGGGGAGGGTCCTCCGGGAACTAGGGTGACCCAGAGGCCCAGGCCTGATGCTCCGGCAGCCATTGCATCTTTCTCAGATAAGACAGTGAGTTTCGTATATCAGTTACAATAGTTTGGCCATTTTGTTCTTTATCGCCATTTCTGTAATAGTAATAATTTTCGATTTTAAGGCAGTCATGAGCTATCAAATTTTTGACGTAATATGTTAAACGTCAATATTTTGTCACTACCACATACACCTTCATACAATTTTTCAATCCTTTTCAGTATGCACCTTAGTCTATGTCAAAAGCTCATTCTTATACTAAATACTACGCAAATATTTTTATAGTTTACGAACCCCTAAATCCATTTTCATTACCTTCGCCAACGAAGTTGGGAGGCGTTTATGTTTTTGGCCCTGTTTGCCCGTTTGTGTGTTTATTTGTTCGTGAACAACCTCCTGGCCACAATTTTACTTATAGAGTAGTGAACCTTTTAGGGATTAATTGCTATGTTGATATGTGGAAGTTATTAAATTTTGAAGGTCCAAGGTCAAAGGTCAAGTTTAAGGTCGAGCAAAAGGTCGATCGAATTAACCTTAACCTTAACCCCAAGTACGCACATGGTTGTCACACATACTTCAAATACGCCTACCGTCTAAATTGATTCTGGGAAAGGAAAGCAGACCTCGAGAGATAAGCTGCCGTAGTGGAGATCTGCACTCAGAGTGCTTTTCTTAATTCATGAAAATGTATCAATTGTGAATCAATTCATATATATATATATATATATATATATATATATATATATATATATATATGTGTGTGTGTGTGTGTGTGTGTATGTATATATATACATACGTATATATATATATATATATATATATATACTATATATATATATATATATATATTACAGACCATACATTCATATAACCTTAACGTTTCTGACACTAATTTCTACATATACAATACCAATAATTTCAAACTTTTATCTTCCCCATCAGATCGCTGTTTGGGGAGAAGAACTTAGACTGGCTTGTCGTGTTGTGGGCAATCCATCACCAGTTCGAACTTGGACGATAAAGTGAGTATTGGTAGAATGCCATACTGATCAGAGTAGCCGAAGATAAAAAGATAATAATGATAATGATAGAGTATTTAATTAATA
Source organism: Palaemon carinicauda (assembly GCF_036898095.1). Taxonomy (NCBI): domain Eukaryota; kingdom Metazoa; phylum Arthropoda; class Malacostraca; order Decapoda; family Palaemonidae; genus Palaemon; species Palaemon carinicauda. The sequence continues at coordinate 33,299,404 of NC_090768.1, read as the reverse complement.
GGACATAGGACGTAATTAGAATTTTCTCTGAAAATAGAAAGTAATATATTGCGCGTCTCAGACATGACAGGTACTCACGCAAACCTATGTCCTGTGAATTAAATACACTATCATTATCGTTATCTTCATAATCCTTCTTTTTATTTCCACCAAATCTGACATTTTTTATTTAATTTATTTGATTTACTAACAAGAAAGAGTTACTTTACATTGTTAAAAAAAAAAACAATTTTAATCGGAAATCCTCCTTAAAAATATACTGTTCTCAGACGTATTTCATTAAAATACAGGCGATCGTAATTTCTACCCTACTATGTTATTATCTTTTACAGATTTGTGACCGTAATATCACCCGTGTAAATGCCTGTCAACAGGCAACATTTATTCCAGTTTATTTTTTTTCCTTTTTGCTGTTGTCTCTTTCATACCCATTGATTCATCTCGCCTATTTTTCAATAACAGCGGTAAAGTCGTTCCCTCCGGCATCAACCGCATAAAGGAATATCCTGATGGGAGTTTGCTGATCACAGACGTGAAAGCAGTAGACGCGGGCAACTACACCTGTACAGCCACCAACATACATGGCTCAGACGCTATCACCTATAGCGTCACCGTTCAAGGTAAAATATGATATTTTCTGTCTTCTTGTGTGAGAAGGAATCTGTGGTTATCTGTATTTGGAATGATTTAATGTAAAGTATTTGCTGTGGAGAGAGAGAGAGAGAGAGAGAGAGAGAGAGAGAGAGAGAGAGAGAGAGAGAGAGAGATAATACATATTGTATGGTGGAATAATTTGATATAAAGCATTTTCACCTGTAGAGAGAGAGAGAGAGAGAGAGAGAGAGAGAGAGAGAGAGAAATAATACGTATTTTATGATGGAATAATTTAATATAAAGCATTTCTGCTGTAGAGAGAGAGAGAGAGAGAGAGAGAGAGAGAGAGAGAGAGAGAGAGATTCGTATTGTATGGTGGAATAATTGCACTGTTTGTTTAAAGAATATTTTATATTTCTGCTAAGGAGACAGACAGACAGACAGACAGACAGACAGACAAAGAATAATTCCAATTGTATAGTGGAATAATTGCACTATTTATTTAAAGAATATTTTACATGTCTGCTGTGGTGAGAGAGAGAGAGAGAGAGAGAGAGAGAGAGAGAGAGAGAGAGAGAGAGAATAATTCCTATCGTATGGTGGAATAATTGCACTGTTTAAAGAATATTTTACATAATTGTTTTTACTTGGATTGAACAATAGCAATTGTATGTTGCTAATGTTTATGCTTGATCTGAATTATAAAGTCATTTGGTTCAATAACTAGCGGAGCATGATTACGCGAATGTCCGCATGAAAAACAATGATTTGAATGTCGCACATCCCGTTAAGCAAGGAGTTTAGTTGAACGACTCTGCATCCAATTAAAAATCAAATTTAACATAATTACTCTTCGCTCATATCATCTATTTTCTGATGATTTTAAAGCTATTAATAAAAAGTTAATTGTTTTCGTTGGTAAATGATTTATAACGTGAGAAAACTGGCACGCGTTGGATCGTGGTATCTTTATTTTTTATTCTTTTTTTTTATATATAAAATTTGGAGCTATAACTTATCGAGGGGTTTTGGAACTTCATTTTCATAAATGCATGGTCTGTCTTAAAGACAGTATTTAGTAGTGAAGGAATGTTCCTATTGCTTTTGTTTTTGCCGTTTGTAATGACGTAAGCAAGACAGTAGTGAACTTTGATTTGTCATTGCTTTCATTGTGGCGATTTTTTTTTCTTTTTTTTTGCAGCGATTTAATAGCCTAAATTTCTAATTTTTTTCAACCACAGATAATCATTGCACATTCAGCAACCGAAGAAAAAAAGTGCTGATACATTGGGCACATAAATAAACTCAAGTTTAAAATTATTCAGAGTTATTTGTTCACCTTTTTTTGCTTTTGTTTACAATGTTGGTTTTGAGAACCATTTAGGTTTATACTCCTCCCATGACTGTCCTTTTAATCTTTTCAACTTTTCAAATCTATAGTAACCTTTAGTCGCGATACAAAAGTCATACTTACGTTCAATCATCAATCGTCATGCTCTTATATTTCTAACTTGTTAATGTTCTATGAAGCAATTTAATTTCTTTTAGTTTTTCTAGATGAATCAATTCATCAAACACGTTTTGCTTCATGGCATTATTTGTTAACTTGCGTTGTCTTTCATATTGGGAGTCTGTACTTCCATTTATATGGCATAATGCCTACATACACTGATATTTATGAGGCAAACATTATGCCCTTTTAACATGATTTGCCGATTAAGTAATACCAGGTAACGTCACAAGAAAATCGAACAAGAAGAGTGATAATCTTAAGAATTTCTCAGGAGATAAATAATTTTAAAATGCTATCGATTAATGCTACTTGGCTATCATTCAAGGTCATCTTTCCAGCTTGAACTGACCTCAGTTGGCCTTGCTTGACCAACTCTTTCATCTTTTGCCTTGTTATTTGCACGCAGCCTCCAGGGATCAAGGAGGTAAGTGCATTATGCTGCATGGTTGTCTGCATTGGGTATCATTTGTACTTGCGCTGCATTGTCTGCAATCTTGATAAGTTGTCATGCAAATGCAGAAAATCTGATTATTATTTTTCACTTAACGTAAAATTTAAATTGTCTGAATTTCAGAATTATCTGAAAGAAAGTTTGACTTTGACTTTTGTTATTATTATTATTATTATTATTATTATTATTATTATTACTAGCTAAGCTACACCCTTTGTTAGAAAAGCAAGATGTTATAAGCCATAGGGCTCCAACAGGGAAAAATAGCCCAGTGAGGAAAGAAATAAGGAAATAGATAAACTACAAGGGAATTGATGAACAATTGAAATAACACATTTAACAACAGTAACAACATTATAGTAGATCTTTTATAAATAAATTATAAAATTATACTTATGTCAGCTTGTTCCACATAAAAACATTCGCTGCAAGTTTCTAACTACCTTATTAGGAAGATTTTGAATAATATGTTTAATTCTTCTATTTGTTAAAATAGTTCCACCTTCACCACCACGAGTATATGTCTCTGACGTCACCTCAACCACAATCACCGTCCGTTGGAGTACAGCCAACGCTGGAGGAGCTCCTATTTTGGGTAAGATTACTTTTGTTATTACTAATAACAATTTCTCGCTCCTTATAAGAGAAGAAACTCGGATGGTATGGAAATCAACTTTGTCAACTTAAGTGTTAAAAAAAATCTAATTAACGAATAATTATGGAACTTTATATACTATTAAGTTTGTTATTTGTTAATCTTAGAATTGTACCCTCAGGTCACACATATACTTTAGCGTTTTGACTGACTGGGTTTTGCTTCCTTTTCGTTAGGTTATTATCTACACGAAAAAAAGGAATTTGGCGAATGGCGTCGAATGGAAGTACCTGCCGACGCCGATTCCTACACCCTAACGGGCTTACAGTGTGGCACTCGTTACCAGGTGTACGTCAGCGCGTACAACCATGTTGGGGTGTCTCCAGCTAGTGATATTATTCCCACCAAGACGTTGGGAAGAGGTAAGGCTTCATATTTGCAGGTTTATTTGAAAGGGAGGGAGGGTTCCAAGTTAAAGTGACCATATACTGTACACGATTACGTTTGTGTAGAATTTTAGCATCCATTGTGGTTGCCAATGGAAACGTCCCTGCCTGGTGATATACCTGACTGGGCTTTGAATCATGCTCAAACTCGTTAGCTTATTGTAGTGTCTGCAACCTCACCATCCTTTTGAGCTAAGGATGGGGGTGTTTGGGGGAGACTTTAGGTCTGTCTGCTGAGTCAGCATCAGCCATTACCTGGCCTTCCCTGGTCCTAGCTTGATTGGAGAAGGGGCTTGGGTGCTGATCATGTGTATATATGGTCAGTCTTTAGGGCATTGTTCTGCTGGCTAGGGCATTGTCACTGCCCCTTACCTCTGCCATTCATGAGCGGCCTTTAAACCTTAAGCATGTAATTCTCCCAGAAATGAAATGAATATTTCAATGTCAAAATGTACATAGGCTATTGTACTCTTCCCACTACACTTGAAACATTTGGACGTAGCCAATCGCAATTTATTAGTAAAGCCTTTTCTAGCTCATTTTTTCCTTCACTTTACTCAAATCTTCTTCTTTTCTCCCTTTTTTTGTGGAGTTGATGTTTTTGGAAAACACTGGCCAGAAACATGAACCCCACAAAAAAATGGGAAAAAATGCAGACGAAGAAGAAGAAGAAGAAGATTTGAGAAAACTGAAGGAAAAATATGAGCTAGAAAAGGCTTTTCTAATAAATTGTGATAGGCTTCATCCAAATGTTTCATGTGTAGTGGGAAGAGTACAATAGCCTATGTATATTTTGACATTGAAATATATCTTTTATTTCTGGGAGCTTTACATGCTTAAGGTTTAAAGGCCGCTCATGAATGGCAGAGGTAAGGGACAGTGACAATGCCCTAGCTAGCAGAACAATGCCCTAAAGACTGACCATATATACATATGATCAGCGCCCAAGCCCATTTTTTCCTTCACTTTTCTCATATCTGTTTTCCTTAATTATCACTCAAAATGCATTTTCAGAACCTGTAGTTCCGGGCCTGTCCTCGTTGCTTCGCGTGAACGTCACCTCAATAGCATTAAACCTGGCTGCGTGGCTCGATGGCGGTTGTCCCATCACCTCCATGGTCATCGAATATAGAGTAAGAGTAATGGGTGTTTTAGAATCTAGTTTCCTCCTTGTAAAATAAGCGTAACATTCTTAAAGTGATTCTCTTCCTTTTCAATTAAATTTATTGCTAAGATCCAAAACATTATATTGTAACATCTTCAAAACAGTATTATTATTATTATTATTATTATTATTATTATTATTATTATTATTATTATTATTATTATTATTAGTTAAGCTACATCCTTAGTTGGAAAAGCATGATGCTATGAACCCAAGGGCTCCAACAGGGAAAAATAACCAGTGAGGAAACGAAGTAAGGAAATAAATGAATGATATGAGAAATAATTAACAATTAATAAAATGTTTTAAAAACAGTAACATCATCAAGACAGATATTTCATATATAAACTATAGAAAGACTTCTGTCAGCCTATTCAACATAAAAACATTTGCTGCAAGTTTGAACTTTTGAAGTTCTACCGATTCCACTACCCGATTAAGACCATTCCACAACTTGGTCATCCGTGGAGAGGACCTGAAATAAAAAAAGGAGTTAATTCTAGAAAATTTACTCATTCTTAATTACCATTTTCTTGTTTCTAGGAACGGGGGATGCCTTCGTGGACTCTGGTTTCCAATCATGTTCGTTGGGATAACACAAGCGAATTCTTAGTTTTGGACTTGAAACCGGCAATGAGATACACCTTGAAGGTCACAGCACATAATTCTGCTGGCTCGTCCATTGGCAGTTATCCATTTACGACTCTTACTTATTTCGGAGGTAAGTTGAAGGAATGAATGGATAAGTTTTTCAAATTTTTTTCACTTTTTTTTTTTTTTCATATCTTGGCCTTCAAAAGATTATAATTGCAGACTTGAGTCACTTTAATTTTGATAACTTTCATGGTTGTAGTTACAAAGTGAAGCAAAGAAGAAACATTTTCTTCTTGAAAATATATACAGTATATACAGGTCTTAAACATGTTCTCACATCTCTGTTCGTCCCGTCAGTGTAAATGTAAAATAAAGTAACTGATTTTTTCATATATTAGCTTTCAAAAGATTATAATTGTAGACTTGAGTCACTTTAATTTTGATAACTTCTAGGGTTGTAGTTACAAAATGAAGCAAAGATTAAAGATTTTCTTCTTGAAAAGATATACAGTATATACAGGTCTTAAACATGTTCTCACTTCTCTCTTCGTATCGTCAGTGTAAATGTAAAATAAAGGTAACTTATAAACTCGCCAATATTAACTAGCTTTTGCATGCTAATATCCCTACCTCTTGGGTAGAGTTCATGCACCTTTATTTTCAATGTAATTGTAAAGCTTCTTTGAGTATAATCAGTCTGCCAAATGTTAATAAATGTGATATGATATGTGACACAAGGTTTTTCTAGTCATGAAAACATTCATCTCGAACTGGTGATGACAATAAGGTTGAAAAGGATTATGCAATTAAAATTATAAACATAGAGAAACTTTTTTTTTCTATATTTTTCCATGCCATTTTCAAAAACCATGCTTTAAAGTTTTATGAAGTGTGGCTGTTTTCTTTGGACTATCGTATTTCAGCTTAGCATGTTTCCTTCTATTTCTTTACTTTAAAGTTACCAGAAAATTGCATTCTGTTGTTCCTTATACTGAAATTAAATATTTTGCAGCTATTTTGGAAGGTGTGCTATAGCAAGTCTCTCCTTGTGAAATTGATTCTATTTTCCTTCTCTTTTTCAGCGACATTGTCCCCGATCATTCACGACGCAGTGGGCGTGCCCCCTTGGTATTTAGATTCACACGTTTTAGTAGCAGTAGTTATCGCTTGCATTTTGGTGCTATTAGCTGTTTGCGTGGCTGTTGCCTACACTTGTCGCAGAACCCGCACACAGACACAAACCTACAAAGGTATGTCTTTTTATCTTTGCACATTATAATTATAACGCATGTATTTTAGTCATGTTCTTTTCTTACCATAGGTGGAAAATACAAAAGTTTATTGTAGTGTAGATAATGATGATAATCTCAAATAGGTTTTATATTAAATGACACTTTTCCACAGAAATTCTAATCATGTTCTAATTTATCGTAGGTGGAAAATGCAAGTTTATTATGGTGTAGATAATGATGATAATTTCAAATAGTAGATTTTATAATAAAAGACTCACTTTTACACAGAGGTAAATCACGTACACAATGACTTGACCCCTGACTCGGGACTGACCTCTGATACCATGCTCGGGGGTCACAGTCTTGAGATCCTAGAAGCATACACGCCCTCGACGCTGCCCCTCGGGTCCTACGACGAGATTTCGCCCTACGCCACGTTCAGGATGCCCGGAGAAAATAACAAAACACCACCACCACCGCCGCTTCCTTCGGTTAGTCGCGAGAAGAGGAGAATCTTTGTCTTCTTTCTTCAGACTTGTGAACTTCAAGTGTCTCTTTCCTGTGTCTATAACGATTTTTAATCCTTTTTATATTTCATTGAATAACTTTCATTAATTTCATATTGTAGGTATTGCATAAATGAGCCATGCCTTGCAATACCATTGGCAAGAACATTTGGTATTTATCTTTATATAATTTTAGATATTCAAACATTACATATTATAAGTATTACGTAATTAAGCCACGCCTTGCAATACCATTGGTAAGAAAATTTGGTATTAACCTGTTTATAACTTTGGATATTCAAAAATTACATATTATAGGTATTGTGTAATTGAGTTATGCCTTGCAATACCATTGATAAGAACATTTGGTATTAACCTGTTTATACATTTAGATATTCAAAACTTTGTTTACTTGTGAGAATATAACTGTACTGTGCTTTCTTTTTCTCTCATCGAGTCTTTTCCATGGTAAAATTAAGGTATGTTTAGAGAAACTGAATAGCCAGGTAGAAATTGATACCGCTGGCTTAACTAGTAGGCTATATCAGGTAAAGATAATTTAAAGCTTCAGGAATATTTTGGTCAATTAGCCTTTGTTCTTTTACAGTGCTGGAGGTTTTTAGATTATGTGAAATATAACGAAAAATTAGTCTTCCATGCAAACTTGAGGTTGTTAATTTGAACACCAAGTTTAGTCAAATGCTGTATATTGAAACAACACTTGACTTCGCACACACACACACACACACACACACACACACACACACACACACACACACACACACACACACACACACACACACACACACACACACACAGGATAATTACTGTACTCACGTCACAAACAATTAGTTACGGGACCCGTCTTTTTTCACATTAGTCCCCCAAGATTTCTGTATTTTCTTTTGATTATTTATACATAGAAAACCCTTTATTGGGGGTACTATAATAAACTTACGATCCTTCTCTTTAGCTTTGCATCGCATAGGCATAACAAAACTTATTCAGTTAGCTTAATAGCAGCTTTTGTTTATTGGTAAGTACAAATAGATAGTGATTGATTTAAAAATAGAATTTTAATTGTTCGCCTTTTGGAATAAATGGTGATTTTACAAGATGTTTTAGCGAATCTGAATCTAAAACATCCATTACCATAAGAGAAAGAATCCTCCTATTATTAAGGTACAAGCAGTAGGTAAAATTGTCCACCTTGTTAGTATTGAGGATAGTTTCTCTTACCTACTTTCTCAAATAGCGTGCTGACACCAACTCCAGACTGATGCCCTCCCTCCTACAGCCCGTGGCGAGTGTGGTGGAGTCCGGATACAGCCGGGTCAAGAGAAAAGGGCCACAACTTCCTGATGGAGGTGAGAGTCTTCACCAAACCCCACAATGCCTCCTGCACCGCTGCTAACACTCACAAAAAGAAAATAATAAAGCCAAACACTGCCCTATCGGGGCTCAGAATATAAATAAGATGATACAAGTGATATGTAGAGACACAACTTAGATAAATTATTTTATTTACTCTGCTGACATTACCATTATGACACAGGCGCTCGGGCCTACACACGCATACAAATTACTATTAAATAAGTCTCTATATCTTGTAAGGAACTCAAGTCGTAAAGAAATTAGGATAAAGCCACTCTTTCTTTTTGTCTCTTTCTCTATATATCTCTCTTACTTCCTCTCGCTTCAATCGTTTGGGATCAGGTTGACCCCTGTTGCCTAACCTAACAAAAGGAGGAGATTTAAGACAAGTATTTTCCCCCTTTTTTAAACGTTATATTTCCGACGAAAGTTCAACGTTCCCCGCTGCTAGCATAAACAGTTTATGCTTAGTTTCTTTCTGTATATTCCATATCAGTAAGCCCTTCAATACGGGTGTTTGTGATCTTTAACTTTGAGGTAGATTTTTTTTAATCAGCCCCATCTCTCCGTCTCCTCCTCTTCCCACCAAAAGCCGCTTAAAGAGAAGAGAATCAGATTTAGATTTACAAAGAGTGAAAGATTTTATTTATGGAGAACACTAGTCAGTAAGCATTTATGTACATAGCGAGATATTGTTACATATAAAGAGAGAAATTTATGCCTTTTATATAGATTTATTTTCTTGATTATAAAACACGACACCCTAGGTTACAAAAATGGCTAGTCATGACTAATCATTAGACCCTATGATTACTATATAAGCATCTTGGATATAGCCTGAGAGTGGCCTTTACTACTCCCCTGACCCCGCCCCCTTCTTAGTATGACCCCTCTCCATACCTCCCAGTTCTCCCCTTTTCATTTTCGAAGCTTTATTTGCCCCCCAACCAACTATGACGCATGGGTAGCTCAGATACAGACTCTAGTACAGCACTAACCTGACCCAGATAAGTACACCAGGCACATTTGCTCCTGATCCTGTCATTCTCCTGCACCCATTTTGATTTTTAAAAGAGAAATTAAATAATGCAGTGGCACTCTTCATGGCCTTGCTACGTAGGCCTCTACTCATCCTAAAAAAGAAAAGCACGTTCATCCTCCGCCAGTTCCTTCCTGCACCGTGCTTCCTATCAGCCTCAGATTTCAAAGCCGCCTTTCCTTGGCAGCCGTATCACAACTCTTCAGTAACCTTTGAACTTAGACGCCTCTATTAATTGCAGTCATAACACCATCTAGACCTCAGTTTCTCTATCTGGTGCAAAATATCACTGTCCTCCTTCTACGACCTCTGTTACCATCAGCATTAGTCACCCACATGGTAACCACTGCCCCGCTACAATCAGTCGCCTGTCCTTCACCATGCCCTGACCTAATTACACCCTTCCAAGACCTTCCTGCACCTGTTTCCTCGACAACTCTCAACTCTCACCTGCCTACTACAACTTGCATGCTGACCCTTTGCGCGCCTCCAAGAAGAGACACGGAGCTTGGCCAGCAATATTGAAGTGGGCGCCATTTTGCAGGCCTGCCGCCGACCTCTCGAACAGCTCAGCCAGACCACACCTATGATAAGACCAACAAGGCAGCCAAGGGCAAGAACGTCTCCAGGTGCCCCTCTGTTACTGAGAAAGGTGTGTGTGCGTGTGAGTGTGCGTGCGTGCGTGTTTGTAAGTGCAGAGCCTTTTCTCCTTTGTCAAGGTTCGAACCATTTGCACGTGCTGCATGCCATTCAGAGACTCGTGGCCAAATTCCAGTGCACAAGAGAGCGTTCGCGTTTTCCAAAATTTTGTCCCTCGCTGCCCTAAGGAAATAGATTCAAATCATGACCTTAATGGTGATTGAAAATGCAGTCTTCAAAATGATGATCCAGAAAAAAATGGAAACTGCATGATCTTTAGATGCATAACTGACATCAATTAAAAAAATATTTATATGCATGTATTTCTACGTCTGATACCAATCATCAAATGTTCTGTATTTTTGAAAAACATTTTCTGGCAAATATGTGATACTGTTTCCTATCTATACCCTGTCTATATTTTGAATGATTATATGGATTGATTCAGAAATTAGAGGAATAAATCCAATAAGATTATCCTATTGTTCTTCACAATATCCCTCCCTCAAAGGTAAATGTGTCCATTTATCATGGGTTGTCAACTAAATCAACTAGATTTTCTCTGAGAATTTACTGTAGGTTTGAAATAAAAGAAAAAAAAAATAGTTTTTGCGTCTTTAAATGTTGCTTAGATGACATACTTCTCATTTCTTCAGCGGCTGATCTTTGAATACTTTTATGAAATGCTAAACTTTTAACAACTTTCAGTACCTTTAATAAAATTGTTTCTTGTGCTCATTTTTCCTCACAACTTGTGACTTTGGTTTCACTTGCATATCTATAATCACTAAACCTTCTTCGGCAAATAGATGTTCAGCAGATATAGCATTCGTTTATAATAAGTATGTTAGATTATGTTAGGGTGTTCATTAAAGAAAAGGGTCTCGATTTTACTATATTCGTGCATTAAAGCCTTGTAGCCAATTGGAATTGTTTGATATGCTATTATACTAATTATCCTTAAGTTGTAATTATTTTTTTCTAACCATAAGTTGTATTGATTCAAGAATTTTGAGTAGTTGACCGTCCATGGTGTAAGGGTAAAAAATTAAACCATTCACAGAATGATAATATCTTTTCAGGAGTCAAAGATTTTGATTTACACCTTACATTATATATTGTCTGACGTTGTCCCCTCCCCCCAATCATATAGTTATGGAAAGAGTGCCAAAGAAAAAAAATTTAATTCTTTGGTGCAATACAATTTCATTATGACATTTATTTTCTGATCAGAACTGGCCAGAAACTTTCCATTTATTCAAATTTATGATGTGCCCGGTGAACTGCATGCGAGTGACTGCTCTCGTATCTGAGGTAGTTCTGTAGTTGTCCATAGACGAGCATGGCCGTGAGACCAATAGAGCAAATGACAGCCTTATAGAACCAGTTAGAGGAGTATAGCAGTTTGTTTGCATGTTTTAGAGCTTCTGTAGACAGCAACTCTGAGATTTTCTTCTGAGTGTGGCGATTTATATAGCAGAGGAGCTCGATATACTATTAACGGGTTGCCCTGTTTTATTTCTGCTTGCTCTAATAAGTTCACTGACGCATTTGAAGAATCACTTGCATCTATGAGGCACTTGGGGCCTTTTACCGTTATTTCTTTAAAATTATGTATTTGTAACACGTTCTATGGGGGATGTTATCCAATAATGTGATATCACAGTATTTTGTTTAGTAACTAGAGCAAAGGAGAGCAGGCTATATCTTTCGCAAATACAAGTGAATTCAATGCTTGGTAGTCAAACTTCACTGGCACGTAAGGATATGATCTTCAACAAACTAATATTTGTGAACCACTGGTGTCTTAACTACTGTGATATGTCATGATAGTTACTTTATGTATAAGTAACAGACATTCTGTTCTGGACATTGTAATATGGAAACTTTTGACTCGCGGGAGATGTACTCTTTATAAAAGAGATACTTGATGGGTTTCTTAAAGTTTTTTTTTTTTTTTTAAACCGTGAGATTTCTTTGTCACTCCCAGTTACCTTTATCATCCGGTTGGTCAATATGCATTTATTATATCAAGAGCTCATGTTGCTTCTCGTGTATTGTTTTAGGGGATAAAGATTTACTCTTCATTCTGTTCAAGTTAAAAAAAAATCCGTCTTTTAAAGAGATTAAAATAGGTCCAATTAATTTTTCCATGTTACTTAGAATTTTTCGTATTTTTTAAATGTGGCAGAATTTTTCGTATTTTTTAAATGTGACTCTGCTAATGTTTTGATTTTTTATTTCGAAGGTAATGTTATTGATTATAACTTAGACTAATATGATGATTCAAGCTCATTTTGTATAGTAAAAAGTAATTGGAGCACATAAAATTAAATTAGGGACATGAAGAGATGTATTGTGGGAGCAGCGCTGACATATTTTTCAATGATTTATTTATTTTCATATGAAACTAAGACTCTTCTATAACTGTAGCTTGTTTCCAGTTTCATCTTTATTTTAATAAAGAAAAATAATGTATTTTTTTCAATGCTTTCCCCAATTTCACAGAATTTTAAAACGATAATTCTAAATGATCTCTTTTGAACCCTGAATTCAGGTCTCTCTCTCTCTCTCTCACTCTCTCTCTCTCTCTCTCTCTCTCCCCGAAGCGAGGGGCTCTCTCTCTCTCTCTCTCTCTCCTCTCTCTCTCTCTCTCTCTCTCTCTCTCTCTCTCTCTCTCTCTCTCGAAGCGAGGGGCTCAAATATGTTAAATCAATCATTCCTCCCAGGTACCAGGGTTTTGTCATTATAAAAGGGGGTAATGTTAAAGAATCCTTTGCTTACCAACAGTTACCAGCAAAGAAGCCAGTGGGTCCTCTGTAACATCGATGAGCAGTAACCACGAAGAGCTGGTGAGGGCGTATCACGCCCATGCCAACGATACGCCCACGACACCCGAATCAGGCCGGAGAAATAAATGTGGTAGGTCTCTCTCTCTCTCTCTCTCTCTCTCTCTCTCTCTCTCTCTCTCTCTCTCTCTCTCTCTCTCTCTCAAACCGGAATTGAAAAGATACAACACTATTCAATGTGGCAATTTCTTTACATACAGAATTGCAAATACTTGGAATAGACTTCCAGCAGATGTAGTTAACAGTAGCACGGTAAACGAATTCAAGTCTCTCTCTCTCTCTCTCTCTCTCTCTCTCTCTCTCTCTCTCTCTCTCTCTCTCTCTCTCTCTCACATATACAATTTCAGTATTGCCTTCAAGATTCTCCATGCATCGTTCATATGCGTCTGCTTTCGGTTTCTCTCTTATCGTCTGTGTATTTTGATAATTATTCTGCTCCAGCTGCTTTATCTGTCTCTCTATCTATCTATCAATACAGTACAAATGAATACACATCTTCCTATAGACCGGTAGAATGTTCAGATGCACAAATCTCTCCAGAACCTTATAAATATGTGTAGAATTCTCTTGCTTGTGGGTGCACTCGGGCTCACCATTCTCTCTTATTTTTCTTTCTCTTATTTTCCCTTTTTAACTTTTTATATTTTGTATATGAAAGATTTATTTTAATTTTGTTACTGATCTCAGAACATTTCAATTGTGAATTAATTCTCTTGTAGTTTATTTATTTCCTCAATTCCTTTCCTCACTGAGCTGTTTTCCTTGTTGGAGCCGTTGGGCATATAGCATTCTGATTTTCCAACTAGTGTTGTAGCTTAGTTTGTAATAATGATAATAATAACCATAGATAGTAATAGTAATAATCACTTTAGCCTCAATTTCGTCCCCAGGTGTTGCAACCAGTAGCGAGATCACTACAGAATCAGATACAACAGCCGAGCCCGACTTGGTTTCATTTTGCGCAGCCATTGGAAATTCTCGGGCCCTGAGGGTTCCCGCGCTCTTTAAGCCAGGTACGGTACAGACACTATATTTCAAGGGGGCCAAAATACTGATTGTAATGGCAGAAACTTGAAATGAAAACTAGAGAACTAGGAATTTTCTAAGGGTATTGATTAGACTGGTGTAGTTTATATTCTTAATGCACTCAAATAGGGAAAAAAAAACTGGTTGTATTGGCAAATGAAAACTAGAGAACTAGGAATTTTCTAAGGGTATTGATTAGGCTGGTGTAATTTATATCGTTAATGCACTCAAATAGGGAAAAAAAACTGGTTGTATTGGCAAATGAAAACTAGAGAACTAGGAATTTTCAAAGTGTATTGATTAGGGTGTTGTAATTTATATCGTTAATGCACTCAAATAGAGAAAAAAAACTGGTTGTATTGGCAAATGAAAACTAGAGAACTAGGAATTTTCTAAGGGTATTGATTAGGCTGGTGTAATTTATATTCTTAATGCACTCAAAAAAGTAAAAATAGATTAGTATTGCAAATGGATATTGGAAAAATCACAAAGAAACCAAAACACTAGTTCTTTGGCAACTATAGAAAATTATCTAGGAAATATCTTAATACTCTAAGATGTTTAAATTTTTATAATAAAGTTTCTATTTTTCTGGTCAACAATTAGCCGTCAATTATGTGTGTAGATTATATTTATAGACATGTTTACTCTTTTGTTTTTTTAGTATTTTTCATATATCAAAAACTCAAGTTCGAAGCATTTAGACAAAATCATAGTATCAACCCTTTTCAGGTTAGATATGAAGGACATTTCTTCATGGCATTTATTTTATCGTTATATGTTATTGTGAGATTTAGTATTTGAATTACAGTAGATAGAAGGAAGTAAATTAATTTATGATAGAGATTTATTTACTAAAATAATAATGCTTTGAATATCAATTTTATGGACGTGAAACATTTTTGAAATTTTTCTCAATTGTATTTATGTATAATATACATAGATTCTATGCTGCCCTTAATGTAAGAATGACTTTACTCATTTTATGGACGTGAAATTTTTTTTGAAATTTTCCTCAACTTAATTTATGTATAATATACATAGATTCTATTCTCTTCTTAATGTAAGAATATCTTTACTCATTTTATGGACGTGAAACATTTTAGAAATTTTCCTTAATTTAATTTATGTGTAATATACATAGAATCTATGCCGCCCTTAATGTAAGAATGCCTTTACTCTTTTTATGGACGTGAAACATTTTTTGAAATTTTCCTTAATTTAATTTATGTATAATATACATAGATTCTATTCTCTCCTTAGTGTAAGAATGCCTTTACTCATTTTATGGATTTTAGAATTTCTTCTCAATTTAATTTATATATAATATACATAGATTTTATGGTGTCCTATATGTAAGAATGCCTCTACTCATCTATTTATTGGTACTGAAAAGTTCTAATTTATGAGTCCTAACTGCATTTTCTTCTTGGATTGAAATTATTAAACGTTCTAACAAATATGTTTCAGCTGATGGCGACTATTCAACCGTGGCCGACATGGTTGGAGTTCGGTCTCGCACTGAATCAACAACAAGCCACGAGGAGAGTTCAGATGAGGCCAAGGGGACTCGCTCCCACAGAAGACCCCCCAGGGGCCAGGAATGTCATGCCAGGCAGCAGGGACACAGGCCTTCCAGAGGGGATCCTGATTACAGTTATGCCAGGCCTGTCAAGAAACAGGGGCCACCGCCCCCACCTCTCTCTTCAACGGAGAGTAATAGGTATTGGAATGTTTTCTTTGTATGCAATGGAATATTGGAATAATTTTTTTATGCTGTGGGACATTGGAATCCTTTTTTATTCAATAGGACATCCTTTTTTATTCAATGGGACATTGAAATCCTTTTTCATTTAATGGGACATTGGCTTCCTTTTTTATGCAATAGGACATTGTAATATATTTAATATGTAATGGTGCATTGGAATTCTTTTTTTATGCAGTGGGACATTGGAATCCTTTTCTTGTATGTTATGGGACATTGTAATCTTTTCTTGTATGCAATGGGACATTGGTATCCTTTTTTATGCAATGGGACATTGGAATCCTTTTCATGTATGCAATGGGACATTGGAATCTTTTCTTGTATGCAATGGGACATTGGTATCCTTTTTTATGCAATGGGACATTGGAATATTTTTTATATGCAATGGGACCTTGGAATCCTTTTTTTTATGCAATGGGACATTTGAATCATTTTTGGGATGCAATGGGACAGTGGAATCTTTTTTTGTAAGCAATTGGGGTATTGTAATCGTTTTTGCAATGCAATGGGACATTACAATCCTTTTTGTAGAAAATATTTTAGCTTTTTGTAGTCTTTAGTATGGGCTGAGAGTACTTGGGTCTTACTTTAGATGATAAAGGTGGTCAAGTTCTTTAATTTGTATTGTTTTATAATGTGAAAACTTAGGTTATATAATGAAATATAATGAAGAAATATGTTAAAAGCATCTTCAGACAATTATAACTATATCTATGCCGTTCCCCACCTGAACTTTATGGTCATTTTATTTTCTTTTCCTTTTTATTAAAGAAGAAAAGTTAGCCAGCAGATGATATTGTTAGTTATTGAATAATTATGGAAGAAATGCTCTTCCGTTAACTTCTGGCACAGAATGCTTCTCGGTAAATGTCACTTGAACTTATAAGGTATAATGCTTTTCTCATATCTTGATTAGTACAAAGGGACACACTCATTGGATTACTTACTCTCTCACAGGTTAATATATTTTTATACTCATTGATGGAGAATTAACTATTTATTATTATCAAAACCACGATCCTATCCGAAGTGAAACTCATCACGCTCCGTAGATCTTTTAACCTAACTTAATCCTAAATAATATTAACTTGTGATTGCACTGTGAGTTTATCACTGCGACCAGCACTTGATATCGGGGAATCTAATAATCTTAAGCATCTATGAATCCTGTGCGAAGATCATCAGTGATTCTCATAGACTTATGGCTAAGAGTAGGTCCTGGCTGTTATGGATTTTTGCTAGCTAGCATGATCAAGTTCAAGCTTGTAGTGGTTTGACATGAAACACAGGAAAAGTAAATAGATTTAGAGAATCAGTCTTATATGATAAACAGTGACGTGTGTGTGTATATATATACATATATATATATATATATATATATATATATATATATATATATACATATGTATATGTATGTATGTGTGTATATATATACATATATACATACATATATATATATATATATATTTATATATATATAATATATATATATATATGTATGTATGTGTATATGTATATATATATATAGATATATATATATATATATATATATATATATATATATATATATCTATATATATATATATATATATATATATATATATATATATATATATAGTTTACGTCTGGCAATGACGATGTGCGTGACAAGACAGGATATATATATATATATATATATATATATATATATATATATATATATATATATATATATATATATATATATACATCCTGTTCTGTCACGCCCATCGTCATTGCCAGACGTAAAACTACTCGGTATCTCCCCGTCCCTCGAGTAGATGGGAGAGGGAGTGGTCGTACCCTGGTGAGAAGAGGTACCTCTAGAGGCACCCCCTGAAACTACAATCTCCTACAAATTGCCGAAACAGTCGGATTGTATTTAGGAAAGGGTGAGGGGTTGGAAAGGGTTGAATCTCTGTGTGCATATTTATCTAAATATTTAGTACTCATTTTTGACAGGTCGCGTACACTAGTACATAATATTGTGCAATGTTCCATGTCTTAAATCTACGAATTTTTCTTTTTCATTTTGGTGAAATTTATTGGTACAAATGAATGTTTTTTCGCAGTGCGGAATATGCTGACGGGTGGCCCAGTGCTGGCAGTGAGGAGGCCTACAGCCGCAGGCACACACTCGAGTTCTCTGAGGCGGAGTGTGATCATCCATCAGCAAAGAAAGGTAATGGAATCGAAATAGTGAAGTTTAACAGTGAATTTTGATAGACTTTTTTGTTATTGTTTTTGAAGTACTGCTTATAAAATGGTGTGATATCTGTTCTTTATCTCGTATTAGTAAGAGATTGTTATTTCTTTATCTGAAAGATAGGGTGGAATTATTTTCTTTTTTACTTTCGTTCCTGATGTAAGTTTGTTTATTTTGGTTGAAAAAATCAGATAGGATGTACACTTGCTTTGATACTTATAAGATTTTGTTCGCAAATAGTTTCAATTACATTTTATATCTTATCTCTCTTTGTTGTGGTAATTTCACTTTTGGAAAGGCTTGGTCCCCTAAATAGCATTGATATCTCAAGTGATGTTTACATTGCTTATCAGTGTTTTCCTCTTCATATCAGGTGTTGAGGCCCTTGATCAACTAATGGTCGACCTGGAGATGGAGAAGATTGTTTTCGACACCGGTAAGAACTCAAAGGTTTACACGACCGCTCTCTGACATCAATTACAACACTTATAAAACCTTGGGTTCAAAGATTTCCGACGAGTCTGTGCTGAGCCCTGATTCTGTTCGGAAAGTTAAGGATGGAAGGAATCTTCTTCATCTGATGGTCTTCCCCCCAAGGGATCACCAAACCTGTTTATAATGTCTTTCTTTTTTTAAACAGTTTTATATAGGGGAAGCTGATGTTGTTTGCTGTGGCGAGGTTGTGAGTGAGTGTCTGGGCTGTGTGGAAAGCAGTCTCGTGAACATACGTGTTGCGATGGAAAATAGAAAAAAGGAAAATGCGCTTTTATCATCGTTATGATGTAAATTTCCAGTTGAGGGGGTTCCCATAGTAGGACTCGGCTGGAAAATTAAGTCGAGTTTATTTTCCTCGGAGTAAATAAAAACACTGTCCATAATATACTTGGACGATCATACTCCAAACGATAAAAGGCACTGATGAGGAGCACCGTTCCTTCAGAGCAATGTCTGAAGAAGAAAATCGTAAATTTGGTGCTTAATGAAAACAACCACTCTCTAAGACAAGAGTGGACCAGTTGAAATCCATCACGTATGTATGAGTGTGTTTGCTGTTAGCATCATTGTGATTAAATATATAAAAAATATGATACAATCATGAATTCTGTATTCATATATTTGCTCAATGATTAGGACGTCTTTGCGGGATGCGTAAATCAATTGGTTAGTAAGGAGCCATTGTGATATATTTCATTTTGTCTTTTGACAAGAAAGGATAAAATACGGATGTATAGAAATATCGCGGTCTAATGACTATTGAATGATAGGCTTTGTATGATTAGGATTTCAAACGTTTGTAAAAGATACGCATTATTCATCTTTTACATAGATATTAAAGAGAAGAGATATAAAATATTATTCATAAGATTTTTTTTCATGTATATAATCAAAATTATTCGACTTAATAAGAGATCATTATCAATTTAATTACCGGGTACAACAAAAAGCAAGAAACTTAGTATAATTGGATCCATTAATTACTTTATTAGTCAATTGAAATGTTGAAATGTATATCTATATATATATATGGGTTTTTATTTTCATATTCATTTACGTGGAATTACACTATTTGTTGAAAGATATATAGACTTACACATATGTTATATGTTTTAATGGGCGTTAGTAGATAAGATATCATTGATTATAATAGATGTTGACAATAGCGTTATATTATTATAATAATATATAATTATTCAGTTAGATTCTCCGAAAAATGATCTGATTATTCAAGAAAAAATAGGTATTTACTTATTGTCATTAAAGATGAACTTGTATAAATATTCATTGTATAGGAAAGCAGGGCTTGGTGTATGTCATTTTACAGTGCAGCATATATATTTTTTACCAGTTTGTTAACTTGTTGGTCGAATGCAAAGCTATGGAGTTGGGAGAAAGGTGGTTGACGAGTGTTATTATTAATATTATAATTATTATTACTAGCTAAGCTACAACCCTAGTTGGAAAAGCAAGATGTCATAAGCCCAAGGGCTCCAACAGGGAAAATTAGCCCAGTGAGGAAAGGAAGTAAGGAAATTAGTGAAGTGATTTGATACTGGCTAAGGACTGAAGTCTTGGTACAGGTACGGATTTATTCAAAATGGGTCCTGAAATATATGGCCTGCTGTATTATGGTTGTGGTGCTGTTTCTGGCATGAAATACAACAACAATATGTGATTCATACATTTTACGTGTAGCTGTAGTGTCGAGATAAATGGGTCCTAATGGCTTATTATGTGTATATATTTTTTTAGGAAATGAGATATGACTTCGTAAGTAAGAAATTCTTATGATTGATCCTCTTACCAAAAGAAATGTATCTGTGAAGCATCTTTAAGAGGAAAATATACTAATTGTCTTAAATGTACATTTCTATATTCATTATTCATAGTTATTTTCTATTGTAGAACGATTTTCTATCACCCTCAGAAATTACGATTACAGCTCTCTCTCTCTCTCTCTCTCTCTCTCTCTCTCTCTCTCTCTCTCTCTCTCTCTCTCTCTCTCTCTCTCTCTCTCTCTCTCAACAGTATTCTTCTAGAAGGATCATGTAGGAGTTTCTGGCTGGTCAAATTAGGACCCATTTATATTATCATATTCTCTCTCTAGTTTAATACAAAACGAAAAGTATTTGACAATCGCGCTGAACATTCAAAAGACTTTGTTTTTTGTTATACTGAGCCAACATTAAAATCTCTCTCTCTCTCTCTCTCTCTCTCTCTCTCTCTCTCTCTCTCTCTCTCTCTCTCTCTCTCTCTCTCTCTCTCTCTCTCTCTCTCATATTGATGTACATAAAAGAGAACTTTTTAGTCGTAAAGCCATGATATCCTTGTGAGGGTTGTGGTTCAGACTTTATTAC
>NC_090768.1:33261037-33273537 GCF_036898095.1 Palaemon carinicauda | reverse complement strand
GTGATCAATATCAACAGGGCTCAATTCTCCCTAGATAATTGACTCATCTTTATTTATATCACTTCTAGACCTAGGGATTTAGTTTATCATTTCTTTAGATAATATATTCTTGTGGGTAAGCAATAAGACATTTATTTCAACGTGGTAGAGTAACCATTGATGACTTAGTGAAACTGATAGGAGATAAAATTTACAAATGGGCCAATGTTGTGAAACCATCGCCAGCCAATCGGGACTTAGCTCTTTTATGGGGACGATATTGGTAAAGCTTCTTACAACAAAGATAGACGATTCTGGCCATAGTAACCACAGGTTTGTTTACTACCCCCCCCCCCAGAAAGATTAATTTAGATAATATCATTGTACCTGGTGCTATCAGTAATACTTAAGGACTTGAGATGTCACCAATAACCTCGGTGATATCCACTTGATGGCGATTACCGAAATAGATAGCTCGGTAAAGAATATAAAATTGTGAATCAGGCAGCAAGTTACACTAGAATCAACCATAATTATAGATTTGCAAATGGTGCTATAGCAAATCAGAAACTTCATCTGTTGTTCTGTTAAATCTGACTGGATAAAAATCTCTTCAAAAATGATATCCTTCGTCTGCTATAATCGGTTTGATTATTTTCCAATCCCACTTTTTTATTCATTTAGTTATAAAAGAAAAATCGTGTACCTATGAGGATACATAGTTCTTTTTCGGTATGCAAATCAATGAGACACGTAAAGATTTAAAGACCGCTCATGAATGACAGAGGCAATGACAGTGACATAGCCTTGATTAGCAAGATGTTGCCCTAAAGACTGACCATACAGACATGGGTTTATAGCATTCTGCTTTTCCAACTACGGTTGCAGCTTAGCTAGTAATGATAATAATAATTATAATATCAGCTCCCAAGACTCCTCTCCATCCAAGCGAGGATCAGGGAGGACCAGGCAATGGCTGTTAGTGTCTCAGCAGGTAGATATATAAACTTCCGAAACCCCCATCTTTAGCTCACAAGGATGGTGAGATTGCAGACACTACAAAAAACTATCGAGCTTGAGCGGGAGTTGAACCCCAGGTAGGGGAGTTTCCTATAAGCCACCACAACTCTTATTTCCTTCAAGTTCAGAATAATACATCTACATATCAAATGCGGTTATACATATAGCCAAAAACTATTTTTGTATTATAAATCATTTTATTTAAAAAGGGAATAGAAATGAGGCAAAACATAATATGGGTTTTTACTTCTTGATGATGTTGTGCTCAGGACCTAAGAGGAAGCCTGTTATGTTATCTACCGACCCGCCATCGTTGATGACCAGCACGTCATGTTCCCTGTAACCTCCAGCACCTGGCTGACCCTCTGGAATCATTAACATCAGTTCCATGGACAAAACCATTCCAGGTTGCAGTACGGTGTGAACGTCCTCTCGTAATTCCAGCCCTGAAAAATTGTGAAATAAACTCTATTAACAATGATTTTTTTTTATTTTTTTTTCTTATAAGTAGGCTAAAAACATGATTTTTGTTGTTGACATATTACAATAATAATTCGTAATGGTTTTTCAGGAATTTACTGTTCAAGTATCATCATCATCTCCTGTGCCTATTGACGCAAAGGGCCTCGGTTAGATATTACCAGTCGTCTCTATCTTGACTTTTAATTCAATACTTTCCATTCATCATGTACTTTGCGATTCATAGGCCTCAGCGCTGTAGGCTTGGGTCTTCCAACTCTTCTAGTGCCTTGTGAAGCCCAGCTGAACGTTTGGTGAACTAATCTCTCGTGGGGAGTGCGAAGAGCATGCCCAAACCATCTCCATCTACCCCTCACCATGATCTCCTCCACATATGGCAGTCGGTTAATCTCTCTCATAGTTTCATTTCTAATCCTGTCCTGCAACTTAACTCCCAATATCCCTCTGAGGGCTTTGTTCTCAAATCTACTAAATCTAGTAGATATTATAGGATAGTATAAAAAAACCATAGTAGCAAATGTCTTTTGATGAAGCTATTGAAGGATGATAAATTCGATATTTGTTACATAAACTGTCAAAGGTTTTTCGAGATATCTTCTTTGTTTGGAGTTTCGGGTCATGTCAAAAACTTGAACATTTCTTTTCGTACTTATTAAATCATCTAAAGAAATATGTACTCCTACTTGCAAGAGTACAGACACTCTCTTCCCAGCTTAACAGTTTTTTCTTCTACTACGTATAACAGATATTTCTGTTTTATCTTATCCAATTAATTAGCCTTAGTAAGGCTAAACATTCCACAGAATTTAGAAAAAAAGTCTTGATTATTTCAGAATAATTTACTTATTAATCAATGAAAAAAGATTCATTAACAGGAAAATAATGCTATTTTTCTAGAATACTTTTTCATGCACAAGAATAGTATTCCTCAAGCAACATAGTCCGTAATACTTAGAGGGATTTCGAAATATTTATTATTATTATTATTATTATTATTATTATTACTTGGTAAGCTACAACTTTAATTGGAAAAGCAGGATACTATAAGCCCAGGGGCCCCAACAGGGAAAATAGCCCCGTGAGGAAAGGAAACAAGGAAAAATTAAATATTTTAAGAACAGTAACTGTAAAATAAATGTTTCCTATATAAACTATAAAACCTTAAACAAAACAAGTGGAACAGAAATTAGATAGAGTAGTGTGCCCGAGTGTACCCTCAAGCAAGAGAACTCTAACCCAAGACAGTGGAAGACCATGGTACAGAGGCTATGGCACTACCGAAGACTAGAGAACAATAGTTTGATTTTGGAGTGTCCTCCTAGAAAAGCTTCTTACTTAGCTAAAGAGTCTCTTCTACTCTCACCAAGGGCAAAGTAGACAGAACAATTACAGTGCGGTAGTTAACCCCTTGGGTAAAGAAGTCTCTTCTCTCACCAAGAACAAAGTAGCTACAGATCAATTACAGTGCGGTAGTTAACCCCATGGGTGAAGAAGAATCTAAAATGAAAGATTACCTGCTTCGCGTCCGTAGTAATGACAAAGCACTCCGAAAGAATGTCCGTATCCAAAAGTCCGATACTTAAGCAGGTCAGACTGCGCAAGCAGTTCGTTTAATTCGTTAGCAACATCGCTGCATTTCACGCCAGGCTTTACAAGTTCAAGTCCTTTCATGTGAACAGCCACGTTAGCCTCCCAGATTTTGAGCTGGTCGTCGTTACAATGGTCAAAGAACAGAGTTCTCTCTAATGCTGAGTAGTATCTGTAATAAATAGTGTTTATCATTTTCTGTAAGGGCTTTTTCAAGTTAAAAGTATGTAAATTTTGTATTTGTACAGGTCAGCGAAAGTTTGAAGCATGAGAAACTCGTGTACTTTTGTTGAGAAATGTTATTTATAATTGGTATGCAAAGTATATTTAGCTTAAAACCTTTTCATTAATAAATGCCCTTTGTGAAATTAGTTTAGTGGGTGACATTATAGTACATAATTAAGTATATTATGAATTCTAGCTGAAATCCTGTACAATGCAAGGCACTCCCATCTTGCACAATAATATTTTGCCATAAACTAACAATATTTGATGTACTATAGTATGCAAAATCAAAATAGACCGCATAGGATATGTATATCCCTATTGGCAATGTGAAGTGAATCCTACTAACCCTTGAGGCATAGGAAAACAATTTATGACGACAATGTCTCCCTTCTGAATCCTCCGGGATGTCAGTGAGTTATGAGCTCCATCGGAGTTTATAATTCCTGATTGTACCCACACCCATGCTGGAAGAAACAGGTTGTATTAAATCTTTATTCACTATTCATATAGTTTAATAATTGAAAAGGATTGATTGATTGATTGTGTTGAGGTTTTCTGGCATCCTGCCTAAAATTGACGATATGAGTTGGTATTCCGTAAATGTTATTTCAGTAATTGATCATTTTCTTGTTTGTTTCACTGTCATAAATATCTTCGGCTAAAAAGCATGGTTCGTTGCCCATGCTGAAAGAAAGGTTCTTGTATTGCTAACGTAATCAATATATTTTATATCTTAACAATTAATAAGGCAAATATGAGTTAGGGTTTTGTATATACTCTTTCTGAAACTTCATTATCTTGTTTGTTTACATATCACTGATTATTCTGGCTAGGGAATATTGTAATATCAGCACCAACAACAATAAATGTTGCCGTTTTTAGTCCACTTCAGGAAAAAATGCCTCAGACTTGTCAATTCATGTCTGTGGTTTAGCCAGTTTTCATTACCATGCTGGCCAGTGCAGATTGGTGATAGTGGGAGATTTTCGTCTGATCGCTTACAGCAAACCAATCTTGTATAGGTGGCCCAGACTAGTACACCTTTGCTGATCATGGCGACACACAAACCCTTTCACCACGTTAAAGTATCTCCACTCAGAACACATCACAACACATCATATCCATCCTAATATGGCTGGCCCTGACTTGTATACAGCTTTGCTGATCATGACGATACACAATGGCTTTCACCACGTTAAGGTATCCCCACTCAGAATACATCACAACACATCAAATCCATACCATCTCTGAGATCGCTGTGTGGAAATTCACTTGGAATGCGTTTGACCATTGCATGAGTTGCCTCATGTGCCACTTCATATTCGGGCACATTCTCGTCCATTGCGTCCACACATGCCCAACCTCCAGCATCCGCTATAGTAGAGATTTTCTGGAGGGATTAGGATTTCATGGTTAGAATTATGAATGGTGAGATGTCCAGTTCCAGTCAGTTTTCTAAAAATTTTTTAGAAAGATTTTCTGAATCATGAAGTTGAAATTAAAGCTTGAGGGACATAGTATAGTATTGTCTTCATAATTCATTTTACTTGTTTTCTTTTTATTTATAAATTATTATTTACTTCTGTATTTTAGTGATTAATGATTTTAGGGTCTAATTCCACTCAGTTTTCCAAAACTTTTGTTACAGCTCTCAGAAAATTGTAGAAGTATTTTCTTAATCAGGAAGTTGAAATTTAAACTTCAGAGACATAGTTTTATTAGTTTTATCTCCATAACTTATTTTTCTTTTTTATGTTTTATTTTCATTTATTGATTGTGATTTACATCTGTCGTTCATTTTGAAACCAGGGTAGAAGCTTGGCTCGTTATTTTATTAAAAATGAATTGATAACAATGATATGAATAATAATGATGGTAATTGGATGACTACACGGAAAGTAATTGGGAATATTTCCTCTAAAAAAAATAAAAACTGAAATTTTCTGGTAGAGAATGGATTTAGATTTCATAATTTCTAAGTAAAATTAAATATCACATTCTTTTACGCACCTCTTTTGAAATATTAGATGATATGAAGGTTGTGCTATAGTAGGTTTGCTCTCAAATTTAAATATATATATATATATATATATATATATATATATATATATATATATATATCTATAATATATATATATATCTATAATATATATATAATATATATATACATATATATATAATATATATATATATAATATATATATATATATATATATATATATTTTTTTTTTTTTTTTTTTTTTTGACATCTTTACCTTAATCACGCCGATTTCCTCTTTGCTTTTGATCATTCTCATACTCATAGTGGCATAGCTAATATCCTTGAGTTCGTTTGACTTCGGTAGATGATCCTTCAGCTTCTGTGAGGTTTCTAAGGTCATGTGGTCAGACTCGATGCCTATAGCTCCTCCAGTATCCCCGAGTTCCTCGACTACGGCTTTGAAATAATTATCTTTCTCCCAGTCAGTGTAGACGATGTTATCCTGGAAAAGAATATATATATATATATATATATATATATATATATATATATATATATATATATATATATATATATATATATATATTTATATATATATATATATATATATATATATATATGATAAATTTTGCACATTTAGACGTGTTTTTCACATTCATATAAGCCATATATTATACTCCTAATATCTGGATTTTCTCTACCTCGGGATGAAGATAATTTTCTTCATGATTCAAAAGTAAATATATTGCTTAAGGATTTTCACAGAAAGTGTACTGTAAAACACTAACCATTTAGATTTCTTATATCACAAGTCAATTTGATTAAGATAAAGTTACGTTATAGGTACATTGGATCATGTCATATATTATAAATATTGGCTGAAGTAAAGACAATAGGAGAAATGCAAGGACTTTGCTCTTTTCTACCTGTGACCTCTTGAATCGGTAAGGGATCTATAATAGGGGTTTTAAATGTGTTGTTTTTTTATGATTTCTCTTTAGCAAGAAAATTATATTTTCTATTGAGACGTCTTCTTCAAATCAGAAAGTCAGGTCTCAACTTACTCTTGGAACCTAAATCCAGTATGATCTCAACTTTTTCAATATGAACAAACTAGTGAAGTCCTTATAAAGGAGAGATTAATGAATTATTATTGTTTCATTTCTTCAGTTCTAAATAACTATGTCAGTAACTCTGGAAATTTATCCTGAAAGTGAAATATTTTCGAGGTTTGAATGAATACTAGAATGCAGCATTTATGAATTTCAGAAATCTTTGGAGTATTTTAGATAATGCCACTTACATTGATTCGCTCTTTGGAATAATATACTTGCTTGCGTGTGGTTGCTCAGAATGACATCATTCCAACTTAGATATTTATTTCTAAAGCTTTGTTACATCTAAATTACTACGAAATCTCTACACAACGTATATTAATTTCTGCGATATTATAGTAGTAATTCATATTTAAAAGTTATCAAATATTTCTTGAATTTAGTACAGGTAAATGAAAGTCGGTGTGTCAAATACAATATGCTTACAGCCACTTTATTTTTCTGCAAGTGTTATCATTAGGAATCCAAGGATTGTTCAAGATAGTTCTAGATAGTTTATAAGAAAGTGCAGTTCTTACAGTCACTAAACCGTCTGCTAGAACTCTTTACCTTGATCAGTCTGGGTACTCTTCAAAGACAATGTGCTGAGCGGCTGTGAAAAAAAACTTATAAACCTTGTATAAGTTGTTACCCATTTTAAGTTCTTAATTTTCACATTTCATTTTCACTTCCTTCGTCTAAGTTTATTTTTTGGAGCTTCGAATGCATTCCAAGATATAGCATTGTGTTAGGTGTCTCCAATTTTCTACTTTCGTGCGTTTTCACTGATCATTTAAAAATATATATATGCACATGCAAAAGTGATCTTCGTGCGTTTTCATTGGTCAATTGAAAAAGAATATATACAATATGTATGAAAATTACTCACATAGGGTGACCTTCTCCATGGCTGCCCAAAATCAACAAGGGAAGATATTGTGACATGTTTTTCCGGGGTAACTAAAAGGCCGTAACGTCTACCAAAGGCATAATAAACAAAACCTCCTGAAAGAAACGAAATTCATTGTTTTCTAAATATATATAGTGTTATTGGGGTTTGGGTATGCCCTTCGCACTCCCCAAGAGAGATTAGTTAACCAAACTTTCAGGTGGGCTCCACAAGGCACTAGAAGAGTTGGACGAGCCAGGCCTACATGGCTGATGACTATGAAGCGTGAAGTGGGAGATGATGGATGGAGAAGTATTGATTTAAAAGCTCAAGATAGAGACGACTGGTGAAATCTGACCGAGGCCCTTTGCGTCAATATGCGTAGGAGAAGATGATGATGATAACCTCTATTATTGGCAGACATTTAAAGCCATTGTGCATGAAGCCTCGTTTTGCATTATTAAAAACTACTCATTAGGGTAGTTCGTGTTAATGATACCGAATATGGCTCCGAATCAACATAAAAATCTAATGAATTAGAACTTCGCCAGGGGCTTATCTTTTAAATAGTTTAAGGTTTAAAGGCCGCTCATGAATGGCAGAGGCAAGGGACAGTGACATTGTCCTATCAAGCAGGACAATGCCCTAGAGACTGACCATATATACATATGATCAGCGCCCAAGCCCCTTCTCCACCCAAGCTAGGACCCAGAGGGCTCGGCAATGGCTGCTGATGACTCAGCAAGTTGACCTATAGGCTCCCCCAAACCCCACATCCTTAGCTCACAAGGATGGTGAAGTTGCTGCGACCAAAGGAACTAGCGAGTTTGAGCGAGACTCGGAACCCCAGTCTGGCGTTCACCAGTCAAGGACGTTATCATGAATAATCTTGTTTGGACACATCCAGGCATATCATGTAACATCCATAAACTCATGAGATGAAACTTATGCAATTGCAACGTTTCCAAGAGTATAATTTTAAAAGTTTGTCGATACATACACTGTTAAAAACAGTAATTTAAATCGGCAATTCTCCGTAACAATAAACTGTTCTTAGTCGTATTTCAGTAAACTATTGGCGACCATAATTTTACATTACTTTATTATTAACTTTTACGGATTGGTGACCGTAATATCACTCCTTTACGTCAATATATCTTTTTTTTTAAACGGTAAAAATCCTTAAATAAATGTTGCCTGGCATTTATCGTTTTTTAATGCAAATTTTAACAGTGTATATTTGCTTTATCCTAAGATAAAATATACAAACAGTTCAGTAAGCTCCCATGTAAACGACTCATAATTTCCTTCAGAGGTACAATTTATTGTTGAGTAGAAAAATTACAAACCTAATTACGATTGCTTATGTTTAACATGGGTTTTTGCTCTGGCAGCCCGTAATAGCACTGTTAAAAATTTGCTGCAAAAAAAAAAAAAAAAAAAAAAAAAACGGTAAAAATCCTGTAATGAATGTTGCCAGGCATTTACCGTTCTGAAAACGGATATATCAACGTAAAGGAGTGATATTACGTTCACCAACCCGTAAAAAGATAATAACAAACTAGGGTAACAATTACGGTCGCCTGTATTTTACTGAAATACGGCTGAGAATTGAATATTTTTACGGAGAATTTCCGATTAAAATCATGGTTTTTTTTTTAGCAGTGGCCATGTTGATTCAAATCTTTAAAGTCATACATATGTTATTTAAATGAAATGTAAATACGTTTTCCAGCGAGTTATTTTCATATATTTTTCATTTTCAGGTCTTCATCATATTATTGCTAATTTAGTTTGACAGATTGATCAATTTTCGTATGTCAGAATTATTCTATATCGTCAATTTATCCTTCGATATCAAGCGTGACTCGTAAAGTAAATTACGATGAATACAAAATAGATATTAAGCTTTCTAGATTTCTGTAAATTTAAACAAATCGATGTTAAGTGGGTAATTCAATCAATCACATCCTACATAAACAATACTTTTTGCAATGAAGTAGGTGTAATAACTATAAAAAAATACATAAAAACATTTATTTTCTTTTACCAATCTCTCTTATCTTATCAGCATAGCAACGACCATAAAGAACAGACGCTGAAATCATTTTAAATCATCAGGGTTACAAACTTGCTGATACGAACAGTCATTCTAAGTTGCTGGGTGTTGAAGGGTTCGAATATTTTGACAGAATTAATAGTGTCGGTGATTAATTGTTCAAGGTTGATAATTCTTTTTGAAGATTAAGAGTAAAATTAATAATAATTTCAAGTGTAGTTTATATTTGGCCGATGATAATTGAAGCGTTTTTTCAGAAGACTGACTACTTCATGATTGTTTCCCATCATCATCTCAATTCAAAGAATTGTTTGTAATGTAATTATTACAAGAATGGGGTACGCGACCCGTCAATAATTACGATAAATTTTTAATATGCTCTCACGCCCCCACCCAGCTCATCAGGGTATGATTATTCTTCTCCCCCTTACCCGAGGGACGGAGAGAGCTGAGCGTGACCGGAAAGATATATATATATATATATATATATATATATATATATATATATATATATATTTATATATATATATATATATATATAATATGTATATATATATATGTATATATATATGTATATACATATACATATACATATACATATATATACATATATTTATATTTATATATATATACATATATATATATATATATATATATATATATATCCAGATGCTTGGTCTTTATTATATAGGGGAGATTATTTCTATTCCTCCAATAATCATTGACTTGAGTATATATATATATATATTATATATATATATATATATATATATATATATATAATATGTATATATATATATATATATATGTATATATATATGTATATACATATACATATACATATACATATATATACATATATTTATATTTATATATATATATACATATATATATATATATATATATATATATATATATATATATATCCAGATGCTTGGTCTTTATTATATAGGGGAGATTATTTCTATTCCTCCAATAATCATTGACTTGAGTATTAACTCTTATAATTCTCATATTGGTTGTTGCATGTAAAGCGCTTTTAAATTATATATTCCCGGAATAGAATTTCATACTATCATGCTCTTGTAACGTTTTAGAGTCCATTTGAAATTCTCTCTCTCTCTCTCTCTCTCTCTCTCTCTCTCTCTCTCTCTCTCTCTCTCTCTCTCTCTCTCTCTCTCTCTCTCTCTCTCTCCTACCTGTGTAATAATTGATATTATGAATGGAAGTGAACAAACAGGCGACAAGTTTCTCTTCTTCCATGTAATTTCGAAGTCTCGTTATTCGTCCATCAATCTCGCCAGCGCTGAACATGCTTGGAACCTGTTTGAGTGGAGATGCTTTTGATAACTTGCAAGGATTGGATTTGCTTATAAAGTTGTTCATAAAATGGAATATTTTCATCCATCGGTTTTGGGTAGATTTATTTGACAGACAGACCTTTATCCATTATGATTTTAAGCATTATTTTACGAAAACATATTTTCAGTGAAAGATGCTATTTTTTGAGACAGACATATTTTGAAACATTATTTTATAAAAGCATGGTATTTATAGTAAAAGATAGCATATTAGAGACAGACAGACATATTTTTTAAACATTATTTTATAAAAACATGATATTTATTGTAAAAGATAGCATTTTTTTGAGACACATATTTTTTGAAACACTAATTTATAAAAGCATGATATTTATAGTAATAGATAGCAATTTTTGAGACAGACAGACATATTTTTGAAACATCATTTTATAAAAGCATGATATTCATAGTAAAAGATAGCAATTTTTGAGACAAACAGAAGTAGAGACAAACGGGAAAGCCTTTTTTTCCATCATATTATTGACACAGACAGACGTACATATTTTTTTATATTTTTGAAACGTTATTATTTTACAAAAACTTGACAGTTACAGTAAAATAATTAATTAATCATTATAGGTAATTACGAACAATAATTTCTTATTCATTTGTGGAAGGAAGTGTATCCAAGGTCTCAATAATTAGACCTGTGTTTATCGTTCTGCCTTCATTTTCACTCGACTCATGACATTTGTAATCGAACACTTACATTATTATTATTATTATTATTATTATTATTAGCCAAGCTACAACCCTAGTTGGAAAAACAAGATGCTATAAGCCTAAGGGCTCCAACCGGGAAAAATAGCCCAATAAGGAAAGGAAATAAATAAATGATGAGAATAAATTAACAATAAATCATTCCAAAAACAGTAACAACGTCAAAACAGATATGTCATATACAAACTATAAAAAGACTTATGTCAGCCTGATCAACATAAAAACATTTGCTGCAACTTTGAACTTTTTAAGTTCTACTGATTCAACTAACCGATTAAGAAGATCATTCCACAACTTGGTTATAGTTGGAATAAAACTTTTCGAATACTGTGTAGTATGGAGCCTCATGATGGAGAAGGCCTGGCTACTAGAATTAACTGCCTGCCTAGTATTGTTCAATTGAACGACAAAAGCGCTGAGATTGCGCGTTCATTATCAGTTTAATTTTAGAACATTTTTCCTAAGGCGATTAGAGATCTTTTCAACTTGGCTTATCGTAATGCGACATAAATTTAATTCTCATCTAGTCCTTTACTTACATACTAGTGTATGTGACCCGTCAAAATTGACGTTAATTATTTAGATAGATATGCACGCACACACATAATCAACCCTTCCCGTTCCCTCGCCCCTCTCCTAACTACAACTCATCTCGACAAGGTATGACTACTCCTTCTTCCACCTTCCCTAGGGACTGGGAGACACCAATTAGTTATACCTCCTCTCGCTGTCCGTGACCGTATATATATATATATATATATATATATATATATATATATATATATATATATATATATATATATATATATATATGTGTGTGTGTGTGTGTGTGTGTATGTGTGTGTGTGTGTGTGTGTGTGTGTGTGTGTGTGTTGTGTGTGTCTGTGCACACACCGACCTGTATATAGCCAGACATTTGCTCTTTACTATATGTGGGAGATTCGAAGAAAACCTTGAAAACCAGCTTACTAATCAATTTTCTTTCATGGTTCAAGTTGACTGGCGATAATATTAACGAACAATTTCAACATGAATAGGTAAAATCAATCCAAGGTCAATTATTTATACGTTGTTAAAAGTTGTTCAATAGAATATATCAATT
>NC_090768.1:33256037-33258537 GCF_036898095.1 Palaemon carinicauda | reverse complement strand
GTTCTTCTAGGAGAAGGACACTTCAAAATCAAACCATTGTTCCCTAGTCTTGGGTAGTGCCATAGCCTCTGAACCATGTCTTCCACTATCTTGGGTTAGAGTTCTCTTGCTTGAGGGTACACTCGAGCACACTACTCTATCTTATTTCTCTTCCTCCTGTTTTGTTAAAGTTTTTATAGTACATATAGGTAATATTTCTATTAATATTGGTACTGTTCTTAAAATATTCTATTTTTCCTTGTTTCCTTCCTCACTGGGCTATTTTCCCTGTTGTAGCACCTGGGCTTATAGCATCCTCCTTTTGCTACTAGGGTTGTAGCTTATCAAGTAATAATAATAATAATAATAATAATAATAATAATAGTGAGGAGTTCGTAAATCGGGCAACCTCGCCTTTGGTAGGATACGAATTTTATTAGGGCACAACCTTTTATGTTTTCTCCCCGAGGCAAAAATCCCAAATGTTCATGTGCCTGCGAAAATGGTTCTCGTAAAAAAAGAATTTCAATCATGTGTCATTTCAGCTACCATTCCAATATCTTACTGCACGGTTAAAAAAAAAAAAAAAAACCGTAATTTTAATAGGAAATTCTCTGAAAAAAATACTGTTCTCAGCCGTATTTCAGTAAAATACAGGAGACTGTAATTTTACCTTACTTTGTTATTATTTTTCACTGGTTCGTGACCGTACTATCACTCCTTAACGTCAATATATCTGTTTTCAAAACGGTAAAAATCCTGAAAAAAATGTTGCCAGGCAATTACCGTTTTTTAATGGAAATCTTTAAGTGTGGTTAAGATTATTATACTATCGATATTTCTCTTAGTTTTCTCCTAAGTATTTTTCAAAGAGTCTTCTATGGTCTCACTAAATTGTAATTTGAATAATGGTCATACTATTCTTGTACTTTGCATACAGTTTAAAAGCAGTAGGATTGTTTATGATTATACTTCCGAGAAAGGTTTGGTTACTTACGCATACTTTTTATATCTGATGATAAAAATTTGTATACAAGCTTTCTGTCATTATTTCAAGGTTTTCCAGAACCCTTTTCTTTTTTATCTTGCCTCCACTGCATAAGAAAAGAGCAACGATGTTATATAATAACTACACTGTTAAAAAGTCCCGGAATTTTAATCGGAAATTCTCCATAAAAATATACTGCTCTCAGCCATATTTCAGTAAAATACAGGTGACCGTAATTTTACCCTACTTTGTTATTATATTTTACGGGTTGGTGGCCGTAATATCACTCCTTTACGTCAATATATCCGTTTTTAAGCCGGTAAAAATCCTGGAATAAATGTTACCATGAATTTACCATTTTTTAATGCAAATTTTTAATAGCATAGAACATCCGCACTATGAAGAATATGACAAATTTTAGAACCTTCTTGAGAAAAAAAAATTGACGGGTAATCTGCTAAGAGGAGCAGTCTAATCAATGTTGATCTGCCCAAGTTCTTCTCTCAGGAGCCACCTTCTTCAAACAAAGAAAAATCCGCCTTGTTCAAAGAAAGATACACCGAAAACTGCAGTGCCGAGATAACTTTGGTCCAACCTTGGTTTCGAGTGTTCTTCTTCAATTTAAAGATATTTATTCTACTCCGAGTGCTTTAATCTAAAGTGCAGTGTACTGTATAGTTTTAAAGGGATATGCGGTGTAAGGTTCATTCTTATCAGTTGTTTTTATGGTCATAAGCTATATTATTATTATTATTATTATTATTATTAATATCATCATTATTATTATTATTATTATTATTATTATTACTAGCTAAGCTGCAACCCTAGTTGGAAAAGCAAGTTGCTATAAGCCCAAGGGCTTCAACAGGGAAAATTAGCTCAGTAAGGTAAGGAAATAAGGAAATAAATAAGCGATAGGAGAAATAATGAACAATTAAAATAAAATATTTTAAAAACAGTAACAACATCAAAACGGATATTTCATATATATACTATAAAAAGACTTATGTCAGCCTGTTTAACATGAAACATTTGCTGCAAGTTTGGACTTTTTAAATTCTACCGTTCAACTACTGTACCCGATTAGGAAGATCATTAGGTTATTGCAAGTTTATTTCAGCCTATACTAGTCCAATGCAGAACAAAAGCCTCAGACATGTCCCTCCACTTGCGTCTCTTTGTGGTCTTTCTATATCAGTCCACACCTGCAAACTTCCTTTGTTTGTCAGTCCATCGTCTTCTCTTTCTTTCCCCCATTCTTTTGCAATCTCTAGGGATCCTTTCTGTTATTCTTAATGCCCATCTATTATCTGTCATTCTTATTATATATCATGACCATGTCCATTTCTTTTTCTTACATGTTGCGAGAATATCCTCTACTTTAATTTCCTTTCGTATCCATATAACTCTTTTTCTCTCTTTTTTTTTCTTTTTTTTTTCTTTGTCTCTTAGCGTTATTCCCATCATTACTCTTCCCATAGCTCTTTGAGTTGTAACTAGCTTATGTTCTAAGGCTTTAGTAAGGCTCTAAGT
>NC_090768.1:33238537-33251037 GCF_036898095.1 Palaemon carinicauda | reverse complement strand
TTTTTTAGTTTATATTTTTACAGATGAGTAGAAATGTGTTATTTGTATATCTGAATGCATCATTTACAGGTCAATTTAGACAATTCAAAGGCTATCTAAGATTACTTAAAAGTTGGTGTTGCATGTTATCGGCTTTTATCTAATTTTTATCTAATCAGTAATAATAACAAATGATAATCTCTTTTCTTTACTTAGAATTAATTATGCTATGCTTCCTTCTTTCATAGAATTGGCTATACTTTTTATTCAGCTTTTTTTTTCTTTCACCCCATGAATCATACAAAGCGTTAAGGATGAGATAATTATGATGATAATGAGCAAATAATGTAATGAGAATAATCTTTTGACTATTTACCACCTCATGATCTCCCCTATATGATAAAGAGCAAGTGTCTGACTATATATATATATATATATATATATATATATATATATATATATATATATATATATATATATTTGTTTATTTATTCCCGGTCACGCTGACCGGCATTACCAAATGTATGACTACTTGGGGGAGGGGATGGGAAGGGCTGAATCTGTGTGCGCGCGTGTGCATGCATATCTATAAATATTTAGCCGTCATTTTTTGACGGGTCACGTACACTAGTGTGTTATATAATGTTCTTCCTCGTATTGAAGAGGATAGGATATCTTAAAAAGAAAGTTTATAAAATTCACTTTGCAGAAATTATGATTTGTAAACCAATATTTTTGAATAACAATGTCGTCACTATAGTCAATTATTTTTAGTGAGGCAGATTTGCACCGACTCGCAGGGGTGCCCTTTTCGCTCGGAAAAATTTCTTGATCGCTGATTGATTGGACAAGATCATTCTAATCAATCAGAGAGCTGGACACTTTTCCGAGCTAAAAGGACACTGCTGCGAGTCAGTGCAAATGCGCCTCATTAAAATAAAATTGAGTATAGTGTTAAAGACTTATGCGATTTATTAAGCTAAAGTTATTATCTTCCTCAGAAACTAACAGAAAATGGCAACAGCTCGGTCACTCCTACAGGCTGGGAGGAGATTCCTGCGACAGTCCTCCTTGAGGCACTCCAGCAGTGACGTCAATGCCTTTAGGGAAACGACGACTGTGAGGAGGTACAATGGAGAAAAGGTAATCTGTTTAATATGGTCTTTTCAGTTATTGAACACCAACACTTAGACCTAAACTTCATGAGAATATTCATTACCAGAATGTGGATAGCAAGTTTTTTTTGTATACTGTATATATATATATATATATATATATATATATATATATATACTGTATATATATATATATATATATATATATATATATATATGAATATCATATATATATATATGTATATATATATATATATATATATATATATATGTATATATACATATATATATATGTATGTATATATATATATATATATATATATATATATATTTGACATCCTTAACTGAATAAATCAGGATATGCTTAAAAACGCACAGTGCCGTCAGTTATGATAAGTATTGAAACCAAGCTCTGGGTGTTTGATAATGAAGAGAAAGGACGTTACTATCTTTTGTTATCTTTGGATGAGTCCTTTATATTCCCTGTACAGTTGTCACTATCTTTTTACAGTGTAGATAGTAATATTATCAAACATGCAAGTGTTGGCTGGCCTTGAAACCTCCCTGTACAGTCAAGCTCAAAAGTCTGGCGACACTCTTATGGGACAGTTAGTGTAGTGCGGTCTCTAGCTCTGGGAAAGAGGGTGAATGTAGTTCGTTGAGTTAGGTGTAAGCATTCTTATGGCTTGTCAAATTAATTTCCTCATTGGAAATTTTTTTTTTATTTCTATCTGAAATACGGTAATATGAAGCTATTTTTACGATTTACGAAATATCATGATTTAGCGTTACCATGCCAGTTGTGAAGCAAACACGGGAATGACACTTAGTCTTGAAGTAATTTAAGAATATACATAAGGAGGTCACAGGGGGTCTTACCCCCTCTGGTAAGTAGATAAGGAAGGATACAGCTCCTAGTTTAGGATAGGTGGGGAACCTTAGGTTAGGTTAGGCGGGGAACCTTAAGTTAGGTTAGGCGGGGAACTTTAAGTTAGGTGGGTTAGGTTAGGTGGGTAAACTTAGGTTAGGTTAGTTGGGAAACCTTAGATTACGTTAACTGGGGAACCTTAGGTTAGGTGAGGAACTTTAGGTTAGGTGAGTTGGGTAACCTTAGGATGGGTTACGTGGGGAACCTTAGGTTAGGTTATGTTCTTGTATTTGTTTCCCATGTACGATGTTGGTTTTCAGTCATAACATTTTAGATTTTACACCCGGTATGTCCCAATAAACTACAAAGGCTCCCTGGAAAAGATATGATCCGTGATTGCGGCTGTGTTTGGAATTCCATTTTTACGGGGTTACCTTTGTGCTCTGGGTTATAGGGTATCCTATATTTTCAATTTAGATTTCCATTTAAGAAACGGAGTTAATAAAAATAATTTAGCATTAATATAAACTACTTTATAAAGTGCATTGACCTGTTAAATCTACCTTGAAAATTTCATCCAACACTGCTGAAGTAATAAGAGTTCGTCGTAATTACATTGCAATTACATTTGAAAATGTTTGCATTCCAATATCTTTTGGATAAAAAAAAAACTGAGAGTGTAGTAATCTAACGTTTTTTTTTTTTTTTTTTCCGCAGGCACCTCTTGGAATTTTTAGTGCTGGAGAGATCGAAGGACGAATTACAAAACTTAGAAATTACATGCAACAGGAGGGTCTCGCTGCTTGTCTCTTCACTTCCATTCATAACATCAATTATTACACAGGTAATGATACCACTCTCTCTCTCTCTCTCTCTCTCTCTCTCTCTCTCTCTCTCTCTCTCTCTCTCTCTCTCTCTCTCTCTCATAGTATCTTGCTTTTTTCAACTAGGGTTATAGCTTAGATTGTAATAATAATAATAATATAATAATAATAATAATAATAATAATAATAATAATAATAATAATTATATAACCTGTTATGATGCCAGATATCTAATGATTAATCAATCACACTTATGATAAGTGTTAAGGAGGTAAATTTTCAAATCAGCAATCATGTTCGTAAGATGATTCTCAATATGAAAAACGTTTGTTAGCAAAGTAACATTATAAAGATGTGAATTTCATATCAGCCATAGTGGGAATCATAAAATTGCATAAGATTCATTAACTCTCCATCTTTAAAAGATCAATTCCAAATGGGATATTACTGTCA
The DNA here is from genome assembly GCF_036898095.1 of Palaemon carinicauda. NCBI lineage: Eukaryota > Metazoa > Arthropoda > Malacostraca > Decapoda > Palaemonidae > Palaemon > Palaemon carinicauda. The sequence continues at coordinate 33,247,798 of NC_090768.1, read as the reverse complement.
GTGCACCTCAAGCCGTGGACTGTAGGTATTGCTGTTCTTTGCAGTGCTCTTTCGACCTTAGCTGCACCCACTTTTTAGTCTTTTACTTTACTTTTGTTCTCACTTTCTATCTTCCATCTTGCTGCTCATCCTCTTCTAACTATAATCTCAGTGAGCAACTGCGGAGCTTTTTCCCTGCTGGATCTTTGCGCTGAATTACCTTTTGGTCCCAGCACTGGGCAATATAACCCAGCTATATATATATATATATATATATATATATATATATATATATATATATGTATATATATATATATATATATATATATATATATATATATATATATATATATATACAGTTACGAGAATCCAGACTTTAATGTATTAATATATATGGCTTATTTGAAATATGAAAAAAACACGTTTAAATGTGCAAAATAATTTATCATATATATATATATATATATATATATATATATATATATATATATATATATATATCTTTATATTTATATATACACACATATGTATGTATATATATGTACATATATATATATATATATATATATATATATATATATATATATATATATATATATATATATATATATATATATATATGAATTAAAATGAGAATTTGAATTTTGAAAATATGCACTGTAATATATTCATTTGAAAATTAACCACCAAGGAAAAAAAAATTATGGTTTAATAATCGTGATTCGCATTTCAGGTGGCTTTACTTACTGCTCCTTTGGTAGACCTTATGGTCTGTTGGTCACACCAGAGAAGCATGTCTCAATTTCGGCTCTTATTGATTATGGCCAGCCTTGGAGAAGGTCTCCTCATGTGAGTAACCTATTTTTCAAAAGTGGACGTCAACACCTTCCCTTCCACATCCAACTTTTTTCTTATAAACATTTACAACGGTTTTTTTTTTTGTTTCGTAACACATATGTTAGATTCTAGTTATGAAAAACCATTAAAACTAAAAGCACCCTGTGCTAGGCTTAGTATCATAAAATGTGCGATTTATCCAATGTTATTCAGCGCCCTTTTTCATTTAGCTGTATTTTGCATGATTGGTCGAAGTAGATTAATTCATAATTATGAAGGGTAGGTCAACATACAGTTCCTATACGTCCTATAGTTACCACAGTGACCAAACTTCAGCAAAACCACTGTCAACGTGATACCTGACTTCAGACATCTGGGATCCCAAACCTCTGTCACAGTTGACCTCTGGACCAATGTCAGGGAAAATCACTATGCACCAATTCCTCAACAATCAAAGTTTACTGTAATATGTTGGAATTTAGACTTGAGTACACTGCTCTTTAGCTGGTAACTTCTTAGTTTGTGATTTTGTCAATAGTTCTATCTCCGTCAGTTTTGATTTTACTTGTATGTTAGCCGGTCTGTGCTATGGATACCTCTTGTTCATCTGAATTGTCATAATATCTTGAGTGATAAGAATATTTCATTTATTGTGACATGTCGTCAAGACAACATTTTGCGTAATTATAGAGTAAAATTGACCTTTAGAAGGGACATGATATAATGTACAGTGAAGAATATCAGAATAATGGCAAAATACTTCCGTGCTTTCAAATTATTCAGAATTGAAACCAATGATAAAAATTACAAATTCTGCGGAAGTTCAGATTGTTTCAGACTTCTTTTCTTTAAGGTAAATTAAAAGAAGATATAAATTCAACTTTACGAACTTGAAGTCTTAAAGCTTTGGATGAAAGAAAGTTCTTAAGCGATCATTGAAAGGGCGTTAACCGCAAAAAGACTGGTGCTATAGTTCGTATGCAGTGTTTGCTATCTGTAAATTCCACTTGCAATAAAATTCCACCTTTTAATGTTCCCTAAATTACTTACAACATTAAGTAGGACCTTAAGCACTAATTGGTAGAATACACATATACTTTGAATTACAATGTTTTACAATACTTTGCCTCTTCATTTAAACTCAGGATTCAGCGAAATATGTGCAGATATGATAGGGTTAGAGAGTAGAATCCAATTACTTATTAAGGATCTTAAATATAAGGACATTTTGATACACCTGAATATCTCTCTCTCTCTCTCTCTCTCTCTCTCTCTCTCTCTCTCTCTCTCTCTCTATATATATATATATATATATATATATATATATATATATATATATATATATATATATATATATATATATATATATATGTATATGTATATATATAAATAAATAAATATATATATGTATATATATATATATATATATATATCCAAACGTGTGTGTGTATATATATATGTGTGTGTATTAATACCCATACGAATTTTGATAATGATCAAGGCTACTGGTAATGTTTTAATAGCACTTAGAAAAAATAACTAAAAAAACTGATATTTGTGAAGATAACTAATGGGATGAAATAAAAGGTGTTTATGTTTTCCAGGACAACATCGTCTTCACAGACTGGAAACGAGATAACTACTTCAGAGCCATAGTCGAGGTTCTGGGCGATACTCGAGGAGCCATTGGCCTGGAATACGACCACATGAATCTGGAACAGTTCCAGAAATTGAAGACACACTTGCCTCACAGTAATGAGCTCCGGAATGTTTGCGGTGCGACTATGAAGATGAGAATGAAGAAGAGCAAGGAGGAAATCGCCCTTATAAAGGTACCGTTTGGGTGTATGGAAATTTCGAACTTAGAGAATACAGAAATATTGTACGTTAAGGAACTATTTTGCTGGTTATAGGGTTAAGATAGGAATGTTACAGAGAGAGAGAGAGAGAGAGAGAGAGAGAGAGAGAGAGAGAGAGAGAGAGAGAGAGAGAGAGAGAGAGAGAAGTTTTCCCAGGCCATCATGATTAATTTATCAATAAAATAGACTGGATATTTGAATATATAAATATTGCCAATTTCAAAATAAAGAAAATTTATAAATACGTATTCTGAGAGAGAGAGAGAGAGAGAGAGAGAGAGAGAGAGAGAGAGAGAGAGAGAGAGAGAGAGAGAGAGAGGAATATAAAATTCTCAGCCGTTTTGATCTAATGAAAATAGAAAGGAAAATTATATAGAAAAGCTAAGGACATTTATTTTATATTTCATCGAAATTCAGATTTTGTATATTTTTATTAATTTTGATTAAAGGAAAATAGAAACTAAAATTATATCGAAAAGTTAAGGACATTTATTTTTATATTTTATCGAAATTTAGATTTTATACAAGTGAGTATCTCTGGTTAGTCTAAGAAGAATAGTGCTATTATTATTTCTAGCCAAGCTACAACCCTAGTTGGAAAAGCAAAATGTTACAAGCCTAATAGCTCCAACAGGGAAAACATCCTATAGCTCGAAAGGTTAATAGAGTAGTAACAAATAAACTATAAGTGAGAAATAATAAGTTTATAAGATATATTAAGATAAATACAAGCGTTAAGTAGATGAGTTATATATACACATAAGATCATTTGTAACAAATCTGAACTTACGAAGTTCCACCAATTCAAGTACTATATTTGGAAGATCATTTCACATTCTGAGTACGGTGTAGTACTCAGCCTTATGGTGAAGGAAAGGCTGTTAGGATTAACTAAATACATAGCAGTATATATTTGTATAAGCCCTAAATACCTCTTAATGTCGGATTCTCTCTGCCTCTGGATCGGAAACCCAAGGGGGAATCAACTTTATGATCATAGCTTCTGGTCGGCCAAGGAATCGATCCCGGGCCCAAGAAACTCAGGTTCCAGTGACTGGAAGATATCATCATAAAGTTGATTACCCCTTGGGTCTGTGATCCCGAGGCAGAGAGAATCCAATATTAATAGGTATTTGTGGCTGATATGAATACATATGAAAAAGCACGTTTAAATGTACAAAAATTATCACATAGCAGTACGTACTGGGTCGTACAGTCTGGGAAGATCTGATTGCAAAGGATGGTCAGAATTATGAAGAATCTCATGCAACATGTATAAAGAAATAACGGAACGACGGTGCCCAGATCATGGATAAGGAATTTAAAACACCTCAAGTTTTTGTCAAATAGATTAAGATGTGAAATAGCAGCTAAAGACCAAACTGGAGAACAATACTCAATGATGAAAAAAATTTAAGATTTCTTCAGGGTAGATTGATCGCCAAACTCTTAAAAGACTTTTTCATTATCCAATTTTATAGTAATTAGAGAGGAAACAGGTCGAATATATTCCTCAAAAGTCAATTTGTAATCAAGAATCACACCGAGAATTTTAGGTTGGAGGTAGTTAGACACATTGTCAATGGATATTTCAAGCTATTTTGAAAAAACTGTTTATAAGCCTATATTAATCATCACTCCTCAGCAAATGCTTCTTGTATAGTAGAACTTCAAAAGTTCAAACTTGTACCTAATGTTTTTATGTTGAACATGCTGAGTTAAATATATTTTTATAGTTTCTTTATGAAAGATCTATTTCAAAATTGTTACTGATCTTAAAATGTGTTGTCTTACTTTTTCATTACTTCTCTTATAGTTTATTTCCTTAGTTCCTGTCCTCACGGCTATTTTTCTCTGTTGGAGCCCTTGGGCTAATAGCATCCTGCTTTTCTGACTAAGGCTGTAACTTAGTTAATAATGATATATTTATATATTTCCTTATTTCCTTTCCTCACTAGGCTATGTTTCCCTGTTGGAGCCCTTGGGCTTATACCATCTTGTTTTTCTAACTAAGGTTGTAACTTAGTTAATAATAATGATAATAATATATTTATATATTTCCTTATTTCCTTTCCTCGCTAGGCTATTTTTCCCTGTTGGAGCCCTTGGGCTAATAGCATCCTGCTTTTCTAACTAAGGTTGTAGCTTAGTTAATAATAATGATAATAATATATTTATATATTTCCTTATTTCCTTTCCTCGCTAGGCTATTTTTCCCTATTGGAGCCCTTTGGCTAATAGCATCCTGCTTTTCTAACTAAGGTTGTAGCTTAGTTAATAATAATAATGATATATTTATATATTTCCAATTGCAAAACTGTACAGCAACGTAATACTTCCACAGAACAGCACGGCCACAGCCGACGTTGGTGGCTACGCGTGCGTCGAAGCTTTACGTGAGAATGTTCCAGAATACGAAGTGGCATTAGCTGGAACTCAAGCTATGGTCAGAAACATCGCAAAAATCTACCCTGACAGTGAACTTATGGATTGTAAGTTTTTTTCGAGTCTTTATCTGATTAATCTCATTGTGCATTGTATTATTTTATGCCCGTGGTCTTTTGCTTCTAGTTTAAAGGTTTAAAGATTTAAAGGTCACTCATGAATGGTAGAGACAAGGAACAGTGACATTGCCCTATCGAGCAGAACAATGCCCTAGAGACTAACCATATATGTATGATATGATCAGCGCCCAAGCTCCTCTCCACCCAAGGTAGGACCAAGGAGGGTCAGGTAATGGCTGCTGATGGCTCAGCAGATAGACCTATAGGCTCCCCTAAACACCCCTTCATTGACTCACAAAGATGGTGAGGTTTCAGAAACCAAAGGAACTAATGAGTTTGAGCGGGACTGGAACCCCAGTCTGGCGATCACCAATCAGTGACGTTAAAGGTTAAAGGTGTCTGGTTTCAGTTCCAGTTTCATCACAATAGATGCTCACCGGAACGTCAGCTGGGATCGATCTGCTACCATTCAAGTCCTAGGTGAACATGTTACCACTGTATTAGCCAGGAGCCTATTTTTTTATCTCTATCTTATTCTCATTCTAGTTTCCAAAGAGTATTTCCATTTTTGGTTTTACAGGAAATACTTATTTTTGCGGTGGCCGATGTTTTAACGTCCCTGACTGGTGAACGCCAGACTGTGGTTCGAGTCCCGCTCAAACTCGTTAGTTCCTTTTGGTTGCTGCAACCTCACCATCCTTGTGAGCTAATGATGGGGTTTGGGGAGCCTATAAGTATCTGCTGAGTCATCAGCAGCCATTGCCTGACCCTCCTTAGGCCTAGCCTGTGTGGAGAGGAGTCTTGGGTGCTGATTATATCATGTATATATGGTCAGTGTCAAGGGCATTGTCCTGCTCGATAGGGAAATGTCACTGTCCCTTGCCTCTGCCATTCATGAGCGGCCCTTAAACCTTTACACTTTTAAATAAGTTTCCATTATTATTTTTTGGTTTCCTATTGAAATAGAGATTGGAAATCCTTCTCGTACCTCACCTGGAGTTAACTGTGAGATTTAGAATGCCATGTATTATTTCAGCGTGGGTGTGGTTCCAATCAGGCATCAACACGGATGGTGCTCACAATCCTGTGACTTCTCGCAGGGTTCAGAAAGGGGACATCCTTTCCCTAAACTGTTTCCCAATGCCCCAAGGGTCAGTGTCTATATTTTTACTTTGCTCTGCTAAGTATAGAAGAAAATAAATAAGTTTATGATAATCTTGAATAATCCGTCATGTATTTTTTTATTCTGATGATTTAATAGATATATGCAATTGGAATGATCACCATTGAAGATTCTTGTCTAACAACTTTCTATATTTGTCCATCATTCATTCAGAGATGCTCTAATATTTGCATTGCTCTTTCTCCAGGTACTACACAGCATTAGAAAGGACAATGTTCTTGGATCACTGTAGCGATGCCAGCCTCAAGGTTTGGGAAGCGAACGTTGCAGTCCACAAAAGAGGGCTCGAACTTATAAAACCCGGAGCGAAATGCTGCGACATTGCACAGGAACTCAATGAAATGTTTTCCCAGTTTAATCTTTTGCAGAATAGAACATTTGGATATGGACATTCCTTCGGTGTTCTCTGTCATTACTATGGGCGTGAAGCAGGTATCGTAATGCTCATTTTGCTTTACAGAGTTAATTGCAAGGGATTTTACATTTTCTAACTATATCCCACTATTATTATTATTATTATTATTATTATTATTATTATTATTATTATTATCATTATTATTATGTTTGTTATTATTACTATTAATATTATTACAAGTTAAGGTTCAATCCTAGTTGGAAAAGGTGGATGCTATTAGCCCAAGGGCTCCAACAGGGAAACATAGCCCAGTGAGGAAAGGAAATAAGGAAATAAACGAACATCAAGAGAAGTAATAATCAAAATAAAATATTTCAAAGACGGTAACAACATTGGCTTAGATCTTTCTTATATGAAAACTTGAAAAAAAAAAAAAACAAGGGGAGGAGAAATAAGTTAGAATAGTGTGCCCGAGTGTACCCTCAAGCAAGAATTCTCTTAACTAGAACCGCTGTATTCTCTCCGATAAATCTTTTCTATTCACTGTAACCTTTAGTTTCTTCTATGTCTTCTTCTGAGACTGATTGTTTACACTATACCCTCTGCGTCGGTAGCTGCTCTCAGTAGTTATCTGAGACTGTTGTTAACGCTATATCCTTTGCATGTAGCAGCTCTCAGTAGTTATCTGAGACTGTTGTTAACGCTATATCCTTTGCATGTAGCAGCTCTCAGTAGTTATCTGAGACTGTTGTTAACGCTATATCCTTTGCATGTAGCAGCTCACAGTAGTTATCTTAGACTGGTGGTAATATTATATCCTTTGCATGTAGCAGCTCTCAGTAGTTATCTGAGACTGTTGTTAACGCTATATCCTTTGCATGTAGCAGCTCACAGTAGTTATCTTAGACTGGTGGTAATATTATATCCTTTGCATGTAGCAGCTCTCAGTAGTTATCTGGGACTGGTGTTAATACTATATACTTTGCATGTAGGAGCTCTCAGTAGTTATCTGAGACTGGTGTTAATAATATATCCTTTGCATGTAGCAGCTCTCAGTAGCTATCTTAGACTGGTGATAAAACTATTGTATACCCTCTGCTTGTACAGTAACAGCTTTCAGTGGTTACTGTCAAGAAGAGTATTTATTCAGATAGCTGCATACAGCGCCTCAAGTGGACACTTTAGAAAACTAAAACACAGACTCAAATTAAGTAAACGAAATACATATCCAACTAGAGTGACTCTCAGTAGAGCACAGGCCTCCGCCGCAGCAGCTTATTTCTCGACCTTTTGCTCGACCTTGACCTTGACCTTTGACCTGAACATGTATAAAATTGGAGATTTACATACACTCAAATATGAACCAAATTTGAAATCTGTGACAGCGATGTCCAAACTTATAGCTGATTACGTGAATTGGACATTTTGCTTGACCTTGACCTTGACCTTTTTTTCCGTCTTTTTACATAACAGTTAATCCTTGCAAGTTTCATTACAATTAAAATTATGGCAAGGAATGTGTTAACTAACAAACACTTAAACAAACACACAAACAGGGTGTAAAACATAACCTCATTTAAACTTCGCTGACGCAGGTAATAAGACAGAGTGAACTGTGGTATTTCAGGATCATCTGATCGTTTTTGAGAGATCGTTTTAGGGCATTGTCACTCTTCCTTGCCTCTGCCATTTATGAGTGACCTTTAAATGGGAAATTGGGAGGCAATTATATAAGAAATAAAAAAAGATATGTGGGTTATATTGTCCTGTGGTGTTATTTCAAAGGTGGCTTAATGTTCAGTTTATCAACTCCCTTGTCCAAAATATACTGAAGTTCGAGGAAAAAATGCTATTTTTTTCTGATTAGATTTTATATAGTCTTTATTTTCTTTTTATGGAAGAAATTATTTGCCTATTTTTGGGGTAGCCAACGTAGGTTGGAAAAAAAGAATCCCACGCACGATGTCTTCATTTAACGTGGTAAATGTTCAGCTTCAAGTTATTCCTCTATTTTTTACATCTATATAGATTAATAGTCAGACACTTGAAGGAAATGTTATCATATTCGTGTTAATGACCTATTCCGATTGTATTTTGGTGCATTTATGACCATTGTCTTTATTCGTTTTGACATGTCTGAGGCCTTTGCCCTGCATTGGACTAAAAACGGCTGCAATTGTTGAATTTGTTGAAAGTAAATGTACCAACGGCTGATATTCTTTCCAGGACTGGAACTTCGCGAAGACATCGAAACAGTGCTGGAACCAGGGATGGTTGTGTCCATGGAGCCCATGGTAACCATCCCGGAGGGTCAACCCGGAGCTGGTGGTTACAGGGAACACGACGTCCTACTCATCAACGACGATGGATCGGTGGACAACCTCACGGGCTTCCCCTTCGGTCCGGAACATAATATTATCAAGAAGTAAAGGATTATATTACACGTCCTTTCAGATTTCCTTGTTAAGGAACGATTCCGATCAAACGAATAATGAAATAATTGTCATCTTTTTGAATGACTGATCTTCAAACGTAAATAAAAAA
>NC_090768.1:33223537-33233537 GCF_036898095.1 Palaemon carinicauda | reverse complement strand
GATGTCCTTAAAGCCAACAATTTTGCATCATTTAAAAATTTAGTAATGAGTTTTTCGTTTATTTTTATTCTTGTCGAAATCAAATTTGTAAACTTCTAATGTATGTAAGGTTGGTTCTTAAAGCTATTCTTAAGTAAGAAATAACTTAATCATGTAATGAATTGCGTCGAACTTGTATTTATTAAGGTTTATTATTATTACAACCTAAGCTACAACCCCAGTTGGAAAAGCATCATGCTATAAGCCCATGGGCTCCAACAGGGTAAAATTGCCTAGTGAGGAAAGGAAACAAGGAAATAAATAAACTACAAGAGAAGTAATGAACAATCAAAATAAGATAGTTTTACGAAAAGCATATTTGCATGCTTGTAGATTAAATGGCACTGGCTAATTAGAACCACAATTAAAATCAGAATGTTTTTAAATAGCTTTAAATTATGACTGGGAAAAACATTCAACCACTGACGCCAAACATTTGATGTAAGGAGGTTCCGTATTCGTTCGCCCAAGGTATTTTGCCGTAGTCGACCAGGTCTTGTAGGGAATCGACAGGGATTTCGACCTTGGGTACAGCGAGAAGAGAGGTCAAAATGCCTTGATAAGCAGAACTCAAAATGACAGCCACCAGCATCCAGGTTCCCAGGAAGACCCTTCCAGTTAGTATCATTGGCGGGACATCCACAGCTAGAAATTATTGAGAATCATATGGTCAACTAAAATTTTTCTTAGAGAACTTTTTCTTTCTTATGTTTAAGGGTTGTGGTTGTCTATTTAAAACGTCCTTGCCTGGCGATCTGCTGGAAGGTTGCAATATGTAGTATTTAGATTTTTTTTTAAATTTATAGATGCCATACCTTTAAACAATATGCGCCGCTGACATTTAAGAATGAAAGTGGGTTATCTAAATTGCTTGAAATAGTATAGAAAAAGCATTGTTATTATAGGCATAACTTTAGATAAAAAAAAAAGTAAGGGAACTCTTTTATACATACGTTCCGCAAGTAGTAACTTAATGAGCCATACTGCTTTGAACGTGACCTGATTGGCTCCTTGATGTTTTTGGAGCGGTTTCAAACGGGGCCTCAAATCCCAGCGTTGGACTAAGTAGTTGATGGTCAGGCCTAAAGTTATGCTTGCTGCCAGGAATATCATGATGCCCATCCAAACCTAAGTAGATTTCACAAAATGACAATAACATTTACTTTTATGTTAATGATTAATTCATCATTTTTTTAAAAGTAGAAATAAAAACTGTAACCCATTGAGTGATTGATTGTGAAGTCTTCTAATCCTTGGCAATAAATATCGGAGTCAATAACCTTCGATGTCAGTATGCCAGAAAGTTCGAAATCAATGAATCATTACATCCGATTGCAATCTTACTCAAATCGCCTAATGGTTTCCCAAATTGCATAAATGCAATCCATTTTTACCTGCCAAGCGAACGGCTTAGCGAAGCCTGCTAGATCCCGCTCCAGCTTCGGCCTTGGGAGAAAGATGCCGCTTCCGTCCATGAAGAGAGGTACCGAGTAGTCCACGAAGGGTAACCTCACCCTCGTGATGCTGAAGGGCCCCAGGGCCATGTCCACTTCCTGGGGGAAGAAGAAGAAGAAGAAGAAGAAGAGGAGGAGCGTTTGTTTTTGTTTATTTGTTATTTTTTCAATTTGTCTTTGTTGGTATATATATATATATATATATATATATATATATATATATATATATATATATATATATATATATATATACGTTTACAAGTATGTGTAATTATGTGCATATGTATCAGTTTTCGTGATTTATACATACCCACATATGCATGTGTGTGTATATACAGTATATATATATATGTATATATATATATATATATATATATATATATATATATATATATATATTATTATTATTACTGACATGCATGTGCATATAAATATATAAATAAATTTACATCAAAATATTCTATCTAGTCTATTAGTGATGAAAATACACCCAACATAGAAAAATAACAGTATCGTAACAATATCACCGAGCGAGAAAGACTTCATTATCCAAAATGGGGAAAAACTAATTAATATTCACCTTTCTGTGACAGAGTCCGACCATGCCGGTGGCTGAACCGTTAGGGAGAATTCTTCCCCACTCTCCGTCAGCAGCTTCCACGATGCTATACCTTCGTCAAAATATATCTTTATTATTACTGTTTTGTTAAAAATAATGGCTGCCTCAGTTGCATTGTTCTTATACTCCGTCTTCTCAGTGGCTCTTATTATCTTTACAGGATTACTGCATACAGCCAGTGATTGGGCAAAAGTCATCCTTCATGGTGGGTAGTCAAATTCAGAAATAGTGAATAAAATTTTTTATGTAAAGTTTACATGTTAGGTAAAATTACCTAAATTGTAAACTTGACATTAAAATCTAGTTTCGCCAATTATTCCTTATAAACTTTACATAAAACCTAGATTCCCCAATTATTCATTGTAAACTTTACATTAAAACCTAGATTCCCCAATTATTCAATGTAAACTTTACATTAAAACCTAGATTCCCCAATTATTCATTGTAAACTTTACATTAAAACCTAGATTCCCCAATTATTCAATGTAAACTTTACATTAAAACCTAGATTCCCCAATTATTCATTGTAAACTTTACATTAAAACCTTGATTCGCCAATTATTCCTGAATTTGACTACCCACCATGAAGGTTGATTTTTGCCCAATCACTGGTACTGGCTTTGTGCATTAATCCTGAACAGAAGCTAATAAGAGCCATTGAGAAGATAGAGTATAAGATCAGTACAACTGAGGCAGCCATTATTTTTAACAAAACTTGCCTGAAAGAGGGTATACTACCCAAATATTATTATTATTATTATTATTATTATTATTATTATTATTATTATTGTTATTATTATTACCTCCGCCAAGTCACCTCCCTATGTTTGATAAGATACTATAAGATAGGATAAAATGTCGAAAGTAGATCATATAAACATATAATCTTTATACAAGTAACTATAAATGCTCAGAATGTTTTCGTTTTACTTGCGTTTATTTACATTTTTATGTACATTTTTACTTGCGTTTATTTACTTTTTTATATATCTGTTTGTTTATCTGTTAGCAAGGTTACGTCTAAACTTTTTGCTGTTTTTTTACCAAATTTTAACAACAGATTAATATTATGCTTCGGAAAAACCAATTAGATTTTGGGGGTAATCCGAATCAAGATCGCGAGTCCGTCAAGATATGAAAGAGGAAGTGTGTAGACCGTAGACTTGTTTGAAATGTTACGGTAGATTCATTCACAGAATCCCATTCAAAGTATGAAAACTGGAGTGCGATGTAGGCAATCTTCATTGGCGGAGGTTAGAAATCTCGGATTGCACTTATTATTATTATTATTTTCTCTCTCTCTCTCTCTCTCTCTCTCTCTCTCTCTCTCTCTCTCTCTCTCTCTCTCTCTCTCTCTCTCTCTCTCTCTCTCTCTCTCTTCTACGAAAAGACCATTTGTCATCATAGAATTCTGATCCTTGCAGTTTTGAGTGGTCTGTGTCCTACTCGAATACGGTACCGCTGATAATTCTACGGTTTTCATCTCCCAATTTCATTAGTAATGGCATTTACAATTCCAAGGCGAGGGACAGTGATAATGACCTAGCTTGCAGGACAACGCCTTAGAGACTGACCGTATACTATACACAGGGCCCACCCTCTATGTGGGTCCTGACTGTACATAAGATCAGCGCCTAAGCCCCTTCTCCACCAAAGCTAGGATCAGAAAGGTCCAGACATATTTCCATCTGAGAATTAGTCTGAGATTTGCTATGTGCAACCCTTTGCTGCTTTGAACTTACTGGTCATCAGATCAGCTAAGTTGATTTATGTGTTCATCACTAAAGACTGATAAATATCCGTGAATAGACGAGTGGCTTGCGGTTTCAACCCGTATGTAATGCAGAAAATTGGAAGGGCAACACCTTCTGGTGCAGCCACCCTCAAACATGAAAAAGGTGTTGGAGATCTCTTGCTTGAGGGTACACTCGGGCACACTATTTTATCTAATCTCTCTTCCACTTGTTTTGTTAAATTTTTATAGTTTATATCGGAGATATTTATTTTAATGTTACTGATATTACAATATTTTATTTTTCCTTGTTTCCTCTCCTCACTGGGCTATTTTCCCAGTTGGAGCCCCTGGGCTTATAGCATTCTTCTTTTCCAACTAGGATTGTAGCTTAGCAATTAATGATATATATATATATATATATATATATATATATATATATATATATATATATATATATATATATATATATATATATATATATTAACGTATGCGTTTGTGTATACGGATATACTGTATGTATATGTATCAAAGTGTGAGTATAATACAAAAATACATAGTATAACCAACTGATAAACATTTTATAAAACAATGTATATACAATCCACTCAGTATAGTGAAAGAAACAAATACCTGATAACTCTTACGTGAAATTGAGCCTCTCAGCAAATAAATCCATGAAATCTATGAGTATCCCTGAGTATCCTGAGAGCTTCCCGGTCTCGTCGTGATTCAGAAGGACATAGGGAACCCAAATCCCTGCTCCCACTCGCAGATGTTTTCCAGCAAGGGCCATGGCGGTTGCGCGGTCTAGGACTAGGTCTACGTAGGCTATACCTAGGCCGTGGGCGCTGTGAGGGTCACTTCCTTCTCTCGGGGTTTTAGGTCCTGGGTAGATTTATGAAAAGTAGTTGCAAACTAGATGAAAGAGAGAGAAAGTTGATGTTAAGATATAAGAAAATTTGTAGATGTAATGTCCAATCCTCACACAGCAATAATTAGAACTAATCTGAGGCCTTTGTTCTGCAGTGGACTAGAAGCGGCTGCATTTCGTGTTGTATATATATATATATATATATATATATATATATATATATATATATATATATATATGTATATATATATATATATATATATATATATATATATATATATATATATTATATATGTATACATATATATATATCTATATATATATTTATATATATATATATATATATATATATATATATATATATACTGTATATATATATATATATATATATATATATATATATATATATATATATATATATATATATATATATAATGTGTGTGTGTGTGTGAACTGCGTTTTAGAATAAAATTGTTAAGGCAGCGGATGAAATGTCCAAAAGCCAGTCATGAATAAGAACATGTCTGAGACCTTTGTTCTGTAGTGGACTAGAGTGCTGCATGAAATAATTTCACGTGGATGGCTTACCTTGATCACCTGCCAGATCTTTGTAACTTTTTCAATTCAAACACTCAGCTCAAAAGGACGGTTAGGTCGTGTTCAGTGGGGAGATTCCTTCAGCGGAAAACCGTTATCTTGCTCTTGACTATTTATTGTAAGTGTCTTTCCTGCCAGTAAAAATATTTCTGACTTCTTCGTTAGACTTTATTCAGTTTACTGACGGTACAAATTGTAAAGGTATATATGAAGGTAGTGTGTTTACTTCCATTCTCACGGCATTTACGACAATGCTGGTTTGACATTATACACCTGTCTCAGCGTTCATTAGGAAATCAACTTGGAACCGCGTTGTAATTTGATATGAAAATAGAAAAACATTTTCGTCGAAGTAAACTTTGATTAAGTAAATGCCAGTAAGTAATGGCCCTGACTAGTACAGCTTTCAAACAACTGATACTTAAGAAAATACTTTCAATAGAATTTGTGTGAAAATTTACTCAAAATTGGGATACGAAGCAATAATATTAAGAAATGATTTGTAATAGCACTTTGTGGCAAAACTAATAACCTAGAAAAACCTAATATTCCTATAAAATCATGTTATTACGAACATGAGCCTAAAGAAAGTCTATTTTCCTTCTATGTTCGATACGGAAAATGCTAGATAGCTATCAAGGGTAAATGCTGATCATATCATTCAAATACACAGTATTAATCTATAAATATATTTATACATATAGTATATATATAAACACACACATATATATACATATATACATATATCCATATATGTATATATATATATATATATATATATATATATATATATATACACATACATATACACATATACTGTGCCTATACTTTAAGGTACATAGTATATATATATATATATATATATATATATATATATATATATATATATATGTATATATATGTATATTTATCTATATTCATTTATATATATATATATATATATATATATATATATATATATATATATATATATTTATATATATATATATATATTTATATATATACAGTATACTGTATATATATATATATATATATGTATATATATATATATTATATATATATATACTGTATATATATATATATATATATATATATATATATATATATATATATATATATATATATATATGCGTGTGTGTGTACGCTGTATGTGTGTATATATATGTGTTAAGTATATAATAATAATAATAATAATAATAATAATAATAATAATAATAATAATACAACCTCAGAGAATGTGGTTTTTACGCTGCTCTTACCTATAAGGGAATAAAAATATCATCGTGATTAATGGAAAAAATATCTGGTGTCTTTTATGAAAGAATAATGGCTCCAGAATATCATCATTTTCATTAGTAGTAGTAGTAGTAGTAGTAGTAGTAGTTTTTGTTGATGTATTAGTTATAGTAGTAGTAGTGATACTAGTAGTTATAGTATAAGTAGTGATACTAGTAACTATAGTAGTAGTGACAGTAGTAGTAATACGAGTAGTAATGGTAGTAGTTATAACAGTAGTTATAGTAGTAGTGATACTAGTAGTAATAGCATTATTTATAGTAGTAGTGATACTAGTAGTAATAGCAGTAGTGATACTAGCATTAATAGTAGTAGTTATAGTTGTAGTGATTCTGGTAGTAATAGCAGTAGTGATACTAGTATTGATAGTAGTAGTTATAGTAGTAGTGATACTAATAGTTATAGTAGTAGTGATACTAATAGTTATAGTAGTAGTGATACTAGTGGTAATAGTAGTAGTTATAACAGTAATAGTAGCAGTGATACTAGTAGTGATAGTAATAGTTATAATAGTAGTGATACTAGTAGTAACAGTAATAGTTATAGTAGTGGTGATACTAATAGTAATAAGTAGTGAAACTAGTAATAATAGTAGTATTGGAACTAGTAGTGACAGTAGTAATTTTAGTAGTTATAATATTAGTGATAATAGTAGTAAAATGTTACTAGTAGTACTAGTAGTAGTTATAGTAGTAGTGATACTAGTAATAATAGTAGTATTTATAGTAGTGGTTATAGTAGTCATTATCTCTCCTAATGTTAAACGAGAATCTAGGGGTCTTGGACAGAGAGAGAGAGAGAGAGAGAGAGAGAGAGAGAGAGAGAGAGAGAGACGTTTCCAATAAGCTTTTATGTCACCAAATCTAACTAACTACTGTTGTGGTGGCCGATGTGGTAACGTCCCTGACTGGTGAACGCCAGACTGAGGTTTGAGTCCCGCTTAATTTCGTTAGTTCCTTTGGTCACTGCAACCTCACCATCCTTGTGAGCTAATGATGGGTGTTTTGGGGGAGCCTATAGGTCTATCTGTTGAGTCATCAGCAGCCACTGCCTGGGTCTCCTTGGTCCTAGCTTGGGTGGAGAGGGGCTTGGACGCTGATCATATGTATATATGGTCAGTCTCTAGGGCATTGTCCTACTCGATAGGGCAATGTCACTGTCCCTCACCTCTGCTATTCATGAGTGACCTTTAAACCTTTAAAAAAACGAAGGAAATTTGTTTTCAAAACCACGTTGTCTTTTAAAAAACGAAATGAAAAGAAAAAATCGAATCGCAACGAAACGCAATATTTGAATCCATTGTTTCCCAGAATGTTTCGTTCTAAAATCGAATCGTTTGATCACGAAACTCTCGAGATGATGTTCTTTCGACTTCGCCACATAAATACTTAAAATTTAATATACTGAAATTATGATTCGATAAGTCTGTTCAGATTTTAGATTATATTTTTCTTGTAATTTATATATAATCATATATATATATATATATATATATATATATATATATATATATATATATATATATATATATATATTCACATGAAAGTGATTAATTTCTTGGTATTCCTTAAAACAAAAATTACCGATTATTTAATCTATAAACGAGTTCTCAGTACCATCTGTTGGCAAACAAGAGAACCATTTTCGGGCAACAGCACTTTTAAACGAAAGGGGAAGAAGGGTCGTACACAACACAGATTTTTGTCATTTTCTCGTGAGATATCCTTCGATATAAATTTCTTTATTTGCAATTATGTTTTATTTGATTAATAATTTACGCTTTGAATATATTAGGACAAATATGATTGAAGTAATGAGTTTTAATGTTACCTAGACTTTAATTTTACCCTAAACCAATAATGGATTTTCCCCGGAATGCTGACATTCATTTCCTCCTAAATCATCAATGGACTCACCCACTATAGACGAAATGAATACCCTAAACTACGAACAAAAGACGTTGTAATTTATTAAAAAGAACAAATAAACGGACTCTTTGATCCGATGATATGTCGATTAAAAGGGATATTTAAATTAAATCTATTAATGAGGCTAGATGAAAATACTCAATCAATCCTATATCCTCTTTGATGGATATATATATATATATATATATATATATATATATATATATATATATATATATGCATATATATATATATATATATATATATATATATATATATATATATATATATATATATAGCAGATACCTTAACGTGGTGAAAGGGTTTGTGTATTGTCATGATCAGTAAAACTGTACTAAGTCATGCCCACCCATACTAGGTTGGTTTGCTGTGAGCGAGCAGACTTAAGTCTCCCACCATCACCAATTCGCACTGGTGGTGAAAACTGGCCAAACCCTAGACATGAATAAGGACATGTCTAAGAGCTTTGCCCTACAGTGTATTAGAAACGGCTACATTAGTTGTTGATATATATATATATATATATATATATATATATATATATATATATATATATGTATATATATATATATATATATATATATATATATACGAATCACTAACGTCCAATTGTCATATCATGCAACTTGGCGCCAAAATCTTTCCTAAAGCCTTTAACTCATTCCAAAGGACGAAGCAATATGAAACTATCGCTCAATTCAGAAGAAAATCACTCACTCGACCGGACGAAATAATATGAGAATATCGCTCAATTCAGAGGAAGAACAGAAAGGGTTCCCAGTCAGAGTGCTTTTAAAGTAACATCATCATAATAATAATAATAATAATAATACTTAACTATAATGTCCCTTCTAGGACTGAAGTACGTGTAGGCCTACGTGTGCAGCCGTTTCCAGTGTACTGCAGGACAAAGGCCTCAGACATGAAATGCCTGGGATTTGGCCAGCTTTCATCACCAGGTTGGCCAACTGCAAATTGTTGATGGTGGGTGACTTTAGTCTGATTGCTTACAGCAAATCAACCTAGTATGGGTGGTCATGTCTAGTATAGCTTTGCTGATCATGGCGATACACAAACCCTTTCACCACGTTATGGTATCTCTGAATTTTGGAGAGTTTCACCTTTTCATTGTTAATTTTCAGAATTTTTCATTTCTTTAGATAATCTTATAACAAGAGAGAGAGAGAGAGAGAGAGAGAGAGAGAGAGAGAGAGAGAGAGAGAGAGAATTAAGAAATCTATCTCGCGACTGCAACTGGAAAACGTTTGCTAATGTTCGATTCGGCTAAGCTTGACTTCATTTTCATTTCCATAAGCATTAGTCGCAAGTTGTAACAGAATATACATTTGCTTTATTCAAAGAATTTTAAACTAAATTTTAGTAGAAGTTTAAAATGAAGAAGGGATACGAGACGAGGACTATGAGGGAAGTTCGTTAACTCTTTTACGCAGCTCTGGGGAA
>NC_090768.1:33181037-33218537 GCF_036898095.1 Palaemon carinicauda | reverse complement strand
TCGATCTTCCAGCAGAAGAAGTTCAGTATGAAATGGAAGATGAAATCGATCTTCCAGCAGAAGAAGTTCAGTATGAATTGGAAGATGAAATCGATCTTCCAGCAGAAGAAGTTCAGTATGAAATGGAAGATGAAATCGATCTTCCAGCAGAAGAAGTTCAATATGAAATGGAAGATGAAATCGATCTTCCAGCAGAAGAAGTTCAGTATGAAATGGAAGATGAAATCGATCTTCCAGCAGAAGAAGTTCAGTATGAAATGGAAGATGAAATCGATCTTCCAGCAGAAGAAGTTCAGTATGAAATGGAAGATGAAATCGATCTTCCAGCAGAAGAAGTTCAATATGAAATGGAAGATGAAATCGATCTTCCAGCAGAAGAAGTTCAGTATGAAATGGAAGATGAAATCGATCTTCCAGCAGAAGAAGTTCAGTATGAAATGGAAGATGAAATCGATCTTCCAGCAGAAGACGTTCAGTATGAAATGGAAGATGAAATCGATCTTCCAGCAGAAGAAGTTCAGTATGAAATGGAAGATGAAATCGATCTTCCAGTTGAAGAACAACTTCAGTGTGAACTGGAAGAGAAAATCAATCTTCCAGCTGAAGAAGAAGTTCAGTATGAAGTGGAAGAGGATACTGATCTTCCAGCAGAAGAAGAAGTTCAGTATGAAGTGGAAGAGGAAACTGATCTTCCCGCAGAAGAAGAAGTTCAGTATGAACTGGAAGAGAAAATCAATTTTCCAGCTGATGAAGAAATTCAGTATGAAGTGGAAGATGAAACTGATCTTCCAACTGAAGGAGAGTTTGAGGATGAAGTTAACGAAGAACCTGTGGAGGAGAAACAAGATGAACATGATCTAGCACAGGCAGACGAAAAAGAAGAACTCTTGGAGGATAAGATTCTTCATCAAGAGGAGGAAGAAGAAAAAGCTGAATTGGAAATTGACGATCTTGAAGATACTCGTCATCCAAATGAAATGGTTCAGGATGATGAAAAGGAATCATCATCATCATCATCTCACAAGCCTCTTGAAAACAAGAGAGCAAAACGTAAGGTGACGTTCTCCCAAGGAAGAAGACCAGCTAGCAGATGCGGCCCTCTCCGCCATGCTGGAGGCAAACAGTTCTCCTTCTTCTGCCGGGGAGATGTGGATTTGGGGATGATAATCGGAAAAGGTGGTAAATTCGCGAAGTTGGCCAAGAGGCACCATGGAGTCCGCATGGTCACTGTTAACGATGGTTCGGGAGAGGTTTGTCTTACCGGACCTAAGCGATATGTTGAAAAGGTTTACAAAGAAATCCTATTCAGAGTTGATAGGGATTTTAATCTCGACGAACTAACTCAAGTCTCCAAAGGGCTGTTTCAGGTGGGTACAGAAGATTTCGTGATGCTAGTCGATAAGGAATTCCGGGATATCCTATGTGGACCACAAGACATAACCCTTAAAAGGTTGTTCAGAGAACTGAATGTGGCTATTTACATCCCGGACAAATACGATGAGCGCGACTACATCACTATCTGTGGCCCTCTGCAAAATGCCCTGAGAGCTGAGAAAAGAATAACAGAACTGATTGACGAAGTCGAGGACTTTCCAAGGGATCAGTACATTCAACTAATGAGTTTGGATTGTTATGGATTCCACCTTCCAATCCTAAGCAGAGGTTTTCTTCTAGCCCGAAGAGGACATATGGTTGAGGAAGTAAAGTACCTCTATGATGTTCAAGTGATTCTTCCCAAAGCTCATGAAAAAAGAGAAATTGGTTATCTATGTGGCGAACTGAATCAAGTGGTTAAAGCGTTTAAACATGTCCAGGTCGCCCTTCAAAAGGTCAGAGTGACCGAGGAAGAGGTCACAATGGAAGGATTGCACAGAGTAGCGGCAGGAAAGTATCACTTCGATGTCGATCCTCAACATAAAGGACTCCTGGTTGGACCACGTGGAGAGAATTTGAAGAGACTAGAAAACCAATACAATGTTTCCATCATCATTCACAGGAAAACTGATGGATTTGTTACATTGCACGGACAACTTGAAGACGTCATGGACGCTTGTGAAGATATTAACGAAACCATGAAGCCCAAATTCCAAAGGGGCTATGGCAGAACAGAAGAGCGAGAGAGGAAGGTTTTCCCTGAGAAGGAAATCTTCCGAGGACTAACTAAGGTCGGCGATCTAATTTACAGAACAGTCCTCAACAGAGAGGAACGAGCGATGGTCATCGGGAGAGGAGGAGAAAATATCAGGAGGCTGATGACCGAACATCAAATCCACTTCCAAGGCCCCAAGATGGACGATGACTCCAATCATTGTACAATCCGAGGATGTGAAGAGGATGCGATCGCCTTCTATAATGATGTCCTTGATATCATCAGGAATAAAGGACACAGGAATAGGCAAGGACAACAAGAGGGCATCAAGGATGCCTCTCCTAGGAACTACGGCAAAACAGAAGAGCGAGAGAGAAAATATTTCCCTGAGGAAGAAATCTTCGATGGTCTAACAAAGATTGGAGATAGACTCTACAAAATAGTCTTGAACAGAGACGAACGAGCGATGGTCATCGGTAGAGGAGGTGAGAACATCAAACAACTGATCGCTGATCACAAAGTCCGCTTCCAGGGACCAAAGATGAACGAGGACTCTAACGATTGTACGATCCGTGGAGAAGCTGACGACGTGATTAATTTCTATAATGATGTTATTGAACTCATCAAGAATAAAGGAAAGATGAACGCGCGGAGATTCGATGGAAAAGGACAGGACGAGTGTGGTCGGAGACAAGCTGGAGCGACATTAGGAGATTTTCTACTTTACTAAATCTAAGGTGTATTAAATAGATCCTGGATTAAATCCCCCATCAAAAAAATAGAAAAATGAAAGTTAAATAACTTAGTGAAACAAAAGTTTGTGTGAAGAATAAGTATTAGTGTAATTTTGTGGAAAAAAATATATAAAAACATAAAAAAGTACAAAAATAGAAAATAGAAAAAAAAATTCTGTAGGAAAAGTTTTTGTGAAGAGCAAATGTTCGTGTTAAGTTTTATTGGAACACAAAATTATAGAAAAAAAAAATTCTCATAGTGGATTAATCTTCTTTGATGAGAAATTATAGTTTAGTTTTAGAAACATGGAATTACCTTTCCATTTAGTTATGGTAGATATCGACTCAGAGAATACTTGGACTGAATACTCATCTTATAAACTAAATTGGACAACCTAGAGGATTAGTTCAGCAAAAAAAAAAGAAGCCTGGCTAATTCTAGTATGCTATGTACCTTGATGCAGGTGTACAGGGCCTCTGTCAAGTGTACAAATGGTCGGATATCTAGATCTATTCTTTCGGATACCAACCTTCGGGTAGTTCTGGGGGAATAATCTAGAAGACCGGCTCTGCAGAGGGAAGAAGCTGGGATTCTTTTATTATGCAGACTAGTTCTTATAGGTTGAGCCAAATCAGTTTTCCTGGGTAAAATGCTACATTTTACAAAGAAGAGGATCTTCGGATTTTGGATTGATCCCTGATAGTTAAGTAAAAGATATCTCTGGGTTAGATGTCTGGCTTCATACTGCTTAGATTGGATGCTTGGCTTAATTGCCTGGCTGATGAGGCTTGGCTTGAGTGTCTGGCTTCGTGCTTCTTTGGATTGAGCCGCTTGGCATAATTGCCCGGCGGATGAGGCTAGGCTTAAGTGCCTGGCTTCGTGCTGCTTTGGATTGAACCGCTTGGCTTAATTGCCCGGCGGATGAGGCTTGGCTTAAGTGCCTGGCTTCGTGCTGCTTTGGATTGAACCGCTTGGCTTAATCGCCCGGCGGATGAGGCTTGGCTTAAGTGCCTGGCTTCGTGCTGCTTTGGATTGAACCGCTTAGCTTAATTGCCCGGCTGATGAGGCTTGGCTTAAGTGCCTGGCTTCGTGCTGCTTTGGATTGAACCGCTTGGCTTAATCGCCCAGCGGATGAGGCTTGGCTTAAGTGCCTGGCTTCGTGCTGCTTTGGATTGAGCCGCTTGGCTTAATCGCCCGGCGGATGAGGCTAGGCTTAAGTGCCTGGCTTCGTGCTGCTTTGGATTGAACCGCTTGGCTTAATCGCCCGGCGGATGAGGCTTGGCTTAAGTGCCTGGCTTCGTGCTGCTTTGGATTGAACCGCTTGGCTTAATTGCCCGGCGGATGAGGCTTGGCTTAAGTGCCTGGCTTCGTGCTGCTTTGGATTGAACCGCTTGGCTTAAGTGCCTGGCTTCGTGCTGCTTTGGATTGAACCGCTTGGCTTAATTGCCCGGCTGATGAGGCTTGGCTTAAGTGCCTGGCTTCGTGCTGCTTTGGATTGAACCGCTTGGCTTAATCGCCCGGCGGATGAGGCTTGGCTTAAGTGCCTGGCTTCGTGCTGCTTTGGATTGAACCGCTTGGCTTAATTGCCCGGCTGATGAGGCTTGGCTTAAGTGCCTGGCTTCGTGCTGCTTTGGATTGAACCGCTTGGCTTAAGTGCCTGGCTTCGTGCTGCTTTGGATTGAACCGCTTGGCTTAATTACCCGGCTGATGAGGCTTGGCTTAAGTGCCTGGCTTCGTGCTGCTTTGGATTGAACCGCTTGGCTTAATCGCCCGGCTGATGAGGCTTGGCTTGAGTGCCTGGCTTCGTGCTGCTTTGGATTGAACCGCTTGGCTTAATTGCCCGGCTGATGAGGCTTGGCTTAAGTGCCTGGCTTCGTGCTGCTTTGGACTGAACCGCTTGGCTTAAGTGCCTGGCTTCGTGCTGCTTTGGATTGAACCGCTTGGCTTAATTGCCCGGCTGATGAGGCTTGGCTTAAGTGCCTGGCTTCGTGCTGCTTTGGATTGAACTGCTTGGCTTAATTGCCCGGCGGATGAGGCTTGGCTTAAGTGCCTGGCTTCGTGCTGCTTTGGATTGAACCGCTTGGCTTAATCGCCCGGCGGATGAGGCTTGGCTTAAGTGCCTGGCTTCGTGCTGCTTTGGATTGAACCGCTTGGCTTAATCGCCCGGCGGATGAGGCTAGGCTTAAGTGCCTGGCTTCGTGCTGCTTTGGATTGAACCGCTTGGCTTAATCGCCCGGCGGATGAGGCTTGGCTTAAGTGCCTGGCTTCGTGCTGCTTTGGATTGAACCGCTTGGCTTAATCGCCCGGCGGATGAGGCTTGGCTTAAGTGCCTGGCTTCGTGCTGCTTTGGATTGAACCGCTTGGCTTAATCGCCCGGCGGATGAGGCTTGGCTTAAGTGCCTGGCTTCGTGCTGTTTTGGATTGAACCGCTTGGCTTAATCGCCCGGCGGATGAGGCTAGGCTTAAGTGCCTGGCTTCGTGCTGCTTTGGATTGAACCGCTTGGCTTAATCGCCCGGAGGATGAGGCTTGGCTTAAGTGCCTGGCTTCGTGCTGCTTTGGATTGAACCGCTTGGCTTAAGTGCCTGGCTTCTTGCTGCTTTGGATTGAACCGCTTGGCTTAATTGCCCGGCTGATGAGGCTTGGCTTAAGTGCCTGGCTTCGTGCTGCTTTGGATTGAACCGCTTGGCTTAATTGCCCGGCGGATGAGGCTTGGCTTAAGTGCCTGGCTTCGTGCTGCTTTGGATTGAACCGCTTGGCTTAATTGCCCGGCTGATGAGGCTTGGCTTAAGTGCCTGGCTTCGTGCTGCTTTGGATTGAACCGCTTGGCTTAAGTGCCTGGCTTCGTGCTGCTTTGGATTGAACCGCTTGGCTTAATTGCCCGGCTGATGAGGCTTGGCTTAAGTGCCTGGCTTCGTGCTGCTTTGGATTGAACCGCTTGGCTTAATTGCCCGGCGGATGAGGCTTGGCTTAAGTGCCTGGCTTCGTGCTGCTTTGGATTGAGCCGCTTGGCTTAATTGCCCGGCGGATGAGGCTAGGCTTAAGTGCCTGGCTTCGTGCTGCTTTGGATTGAACCGCTTAGCTTAATTGCCCGGCGGATGAGGCTTGGCTTAAGTGCCTGGCTTCGTGCTGCTTTGGATTGAACCGCTTGGCTTAATTGCCCGGCTGATGAGGCTTGGCTTAAGTGCCTGGCTTCGTGCTGCTTTGGATTGAACCGCTTGGCTTAATTGCCCGGCTGATGAGGCTTGGCTTAAGTGCCTGGCTTCGTGCTGCTTTGGATTGAACCGCTTGGCTTAAGTGCCTGGCTTCGTGCTGCTTTGGATTGAACCGCTTGGCTTAATTGCCCGGCTGATGAGGCTTGGCTTAAGTGCCTGGCTTCGTGCTGCTTTGGATTGAACCGCTTGGCTTAATTGCCCGGCTGAGGAGGCTTGGCTTAAATGTCTGGCTTCATGCTTCTTTGATTGAATGCTTGGCTTAATTGCCCGGCTAGTGAGGCTTGGCTTAAATGTCTGGCTTCATGCTTCTTGGATTGAATGCTTGGCTTAATTGCCCGGCTAGTGAGGCTTGGCTTAAATGTCTGGCTTCATGCTTCTTGGATTGAATGCTTGGCTTAATTGTCCGGCTAGTGAGGCTTGGCTTAAATGTCTGGCTTCATGCTTCTTGGATTGAATGCTTGGCTTAATTGCCCGGCTGGTGAGGCTTGGCTTAAATGTCTGGCTTCATGCTTCTTGGATTCAATGCTTGGCTTAATTGCCCGGCTAATGAGGCTTGGCTTAAATGTCTGGCTTCATGCTTCTTGGATTCAATGCTTGGCTTAATTGCCCGGCTAATGAGGCTTGGCTTAAATGTCTGGCTTCATGCTTCTTGGATTGAATGCTTGGCTTAATTGCCCGGCTAGTGAGGCATGGCTTAAATGTCTGGTTTCATGCTTCTTGGAATGAATGCTTGGCTTAATTGCCTGGCTAATGAGGCTTGGCTTAAATGTCTGGCTTCATGCTTCTTGGATTGAATGCTTGGCTTAATTGCCCGGCTGATGAGGCTAGGCTTAAATGTCTGGCTTCATGCTTCTTGGATTGAATGCTTGGCTTAATTGCCCGGCTAATGAGGCTTGGCTTAAATGTCTGGCTTCATGCTGCTTGCTTTAAATGCTTGGCTTAATTGCCTGGCTAATGAGGCTTGGCTTAAATGTCTGGCTTCATGCTGCTTCGATTAAATGCTTGGCTTAATTGCCTGGCTAATGAGGCTAGGCTTAAATGTCTGGCTTCATGCTTCTTGAATTGAATCATTGGCTTAATTGCCCGGCTGATGAGGCTTGGCTTAAATGTCAGGCTTCAAGCCTCTTGGATTAAATGCTTGGATTAATTGCCCGGCTGAGGAGGCTTGGCTTAAATGTCTGGCTTCATGCTTCTTGGATTGAATGCTTGGCTTAATTGCCCGGCTGGTGAAGCTTGGCTTAAATATCTGGCTTCATGCTTCTTGGATTGAATGCTTGGCTTAATTGCCTGGCTAGTGAGGCTTGGCTTAAATGTCTGGCTTCATGCTTCTTGGATTGAATGCTTGGCTTAATTGTCTGGCTAATGAGGCTTGGCTTAAATGTCTGGCTTCATGCTGCTTGCTTTAAATGCTTGGCTTAATTGCCTGGCTAATGAGGCTTGGCTTAAATGTCTGGCTTCATGCTGCTTGGATTGAATGCTTGGCTTAATTGCCCGGCTAATGAAGCTTGGCTTAAATGTCTGGCTTCATGCTTCTTGGATTGAATGCTTGGCTTAATTGCCCGGCTGGTGAGGCTTGGCTTAAATGTCTGGCTTCATGCTTCTTGGATTGAATGCTTGGCTTAATTGCCCGGCTAATGAGGCTTGGCTTAAATGTCTGGCTTCATGCTGCTTGCTTTAAATGCTTGGCTTAATTGCCTGGCTAATGAGGCTTGGCTTAAATGTGTGGCTTCATGCTTCTTGGAATGAATGCTTGGCTTAATTGCCCGGCTGATGAGGCTTGGCTTAAATGTCTGGCTTCATGCTTCTTGGATTCAATGCTTGGCTTAATTGCCCGGCTAATGAGGCTTGGCTTAAATGTCTGGCTTCATGCTTCTTGGAATGAATGCTTGGCTTAATTGCCTGGCTAGTGAGGCTTGGCTTAAATGTCTGGCTTCATGCTGCTTGGATTCAATGCTTGGCTTAATTGCCCGGCTAATGAGGTGTCAGACAGATGCTTATTTTTGAGTAAGTTTCATATGCAGAAGGTTTATGTATGTTATTGATGTCTTTATTTGTGGGTTTTGTTAATTAATAAGGAATGGGGAGACAAATGCAGTTAGTAGTAATTGTAAAAATATAGAAAGAGTTGTGGAGAGACAGGAGAGTGAACGGGAGTTAGGTAGGATGTTTTCAACTAATTTCGCTGACTCCAGGGTTCTTTCCCGTAAACAACCCCCCCAAACGACAGGATCCGTTCTTGAATGTCGAACGGAACATAGACGAATGAGACGTGGAAGCCGGGAAAAAGTCACGTGATTAAGGATAGCTTGACACGCCCAGGACGACCATATATAAGCAACGAGAAGACGGCATCTCGCTCTCTTCCTAGTAGTCACTCTGTATAATAGGTCTAACGACCTACTTAACCTGCCGGGTCTCCTTGACGATCAACACATGGCGGCTGCCTATACCAAATTGAGGGACGGCGATTACGTAGAATACTAAAGCAGCCGAGAAATTACAGGGGAACAATTACCCCTGAGAACGAAGGACGACGAACAAAGTTACTACGCCCGCACCTGAGTGTCTGTGAGTGCGTTTGGCGAGACGTCCCAGAGCGACCGAGAGGCGTGACGTCCCCGAGTGACCAAGGCGTGTCTAGAACTTCGCGCCAGCCTTCCCAACACCTGACGAAGGCTTATACTTCAGCGACGACAGTAGGCCTATAGATGACGTTTGGGCCTAACTAAACCAGGATTCACCAAATTCTCCAGCCAGTGTCAAGACGTCTGAGTTCATCACTAAGTGTTAATGTAGAAACCACGCTTTTGTTTTTGACTGCTTGTAAGTGCCTGTTCAAACCCCTTTTTATGTCTAGTAAAGAAAGAAACCAGCATTCGTATCCCTCACCCACGTAACTTTGCTTAAGTAAACTCCTGAGAGAAATTCAATTAATATTAAACTAAAGGAAGAGGTAAGATACTAGACTAATTAAGAAGTTATTGCAAGAAAAATCAAGGACATCTTCACAAATGGTGGCATCGTTAAGGGATACTGTGCCGTGTTGTATTAAGTTTGAACTAATACTGGCTTTATTTCAGGAAAGTGCTGAAACCCCCTTTTATGTGTCGAAGAAATACAAAACAATCTCAAGAAAAACAGAGGGAAACCAAAGGAGTCGTGAACCAATGGATATGTGAGTAGTTTGCATGTTTTCGTTCACTCTCTTGTTTTGTATAAATACTGTCTCTCTATAGAATAGGAAGTTAGGGCATTTGTCTCTCGTAAGAAAATTTTGGTGTTTTAATTTTTCCTTTTTTTGTGATATGAGTCTGGACAATATTTTCCAAAGACTTACACAATATCAATACGACTTGAGATTAACTGCAGACAGACGGTCGCGAAGTGCTAGTGTAGGAAGACGTCAAAATCTGACTAGAAACCGAAGTTCGAGTCCGGTAAGAGCAAATATTGCCGATATGAATTCCGCTGGGCTGATCACACAAACCACACGGTTTTGTGGAAATGTAAGTAGGGATAATCCCGACAAACAAAGGTTAGAGAAATACAGTGTAGATAAGTGGTTAGCGGACACAGAGAATAGGATCGCTAGTTTTAAAATAACTGACGATGTTGCAAAAATTAAACAGGCAATGATGTTAGTCAACGTAGACGTAGGGGATGCTCACCCTACATTAAACGGTAAGGCCTTTGAAAAAATTACCACTTTCAACGAGTTCAAGGAGGAATGCAGACTATTGTGGCGATCGGCCAAGGAGACCGATCGGTTGTCGAACTTGTATAGGCTTACCTCAACTAATAAATGTGAAGGTGAATCCAGGGCCAGTTGGCGTACCCAGGTTAGGGATCAGGTAAGAGCAGTTAGGGAAGACTTTTTGTCATTGCCCACAATCACGGTAGGAGACGGAACCAAGTTTAGTAAGGATAATAAGAACCTGGTAGATATAGATGAAGTTCTAAATCTTGTGGCCTACAGTAAGATGTATGCGGCCTTGTTGGAAGACCTAAAGTTAGATCCTGCCCAGAAAACCACAAAAACACCGAACGAATGTCAAGAAATTATACAGAAAAACGAGACTGGTAGGAATAAACATTACCCTAAAGATTATCAAAATAACCAGCCCCCTGGCAAGTCAAATGAAGAAAGAAGAGGAAATTATAATGAAACATATAAATCTAGAGGGAATTATCCTCATAAGGGAGCTAGACCAAAGAATAGGTATTGCCAGTATTGTCAAAGAGGAGGTCACACAGACCAAGAATGTTGGTACCAAGGTAAGAAACATAATAAACCCTCCGAAAATACTCCTCAGGTACAGGCAAGGGATAACTCAAACCCTACTAATTACTCCGAAGAAAAACAAGGTAATAGAAAGTGACTAGAAGAGCAGGATAGGAGTCCAGGAAATAGGGAAACCAAAGAATGGAAGGATGTTGCAGGTAGCGGAGGTACATCCACGTTACCAGCAACATATTTATCCTTCCGACAGCAATCATTACCCAAGACAAATATCAAGATAGAAGGTAAAGAATGTCTTAGTTTGTTAGATTCAGGAAGTACTGTAAATCTCATAGGGCTCCATACCTTAACTGATTATTTGAATATACCTATTTCTGCAATTAGGAGTGAGGATACATTAATTCAGGGGATAACTGGCAATCAGCTTAACAATGTAGGAGCCATAGATTTAAACATTGAATTGCTAGAGAAGAAGTGTCAAGTGCCATTTTTGGTTTTGCAAGAAGTAGCATTTCCCGCTCGAGCTTTGATTTCTTTTGCAACAATGCAAGATTTTGGCATAGTTTTTGATTGTCAAGACAGAAGATTAGTTCTAAAGGGAAATAATCAGGAAGTCTGTTTCCAACTTGTTGATGACAAGTCCACTACAAATTTGGCCAATTTGCAGGGGACCGCTTCGATAGTTGAAACACACTCCGGTTCAGAAGGAGAAAGGGAAATCAAAGTAAAATCAGAAGAAAGGGAGAAAGAAGAGAATTTAGCAATTGCACCCAGAAAGGGGGAAATTACTTCTTGTAAAGGTAGCACACATACTAAGGATGAAAATGTCGACAGAGAATCTGAGAGAATAGATAAAAGGGAATTCCAAGAAGTTTTGCTGCTAGGCACATTGAATTCACAAGAATTAAGACACTTAAGAGAAACAGAATCTCAAAAAGGAGGAGATGAAGATTCATGTTTTTGTACTCAAGTACAAACTGGGGAAATAAGTCTGATCAGCACAGCAGATGCAAACAAAATAAGATTTAGGCTAGCTAGAGATGTAGTACTACTGCCCAATACTCTTACTAGAGTATATTTGATAACCCGCCTACACACTAATAATGATGTAATCTTGACCCCAGAAGGATTACCAGAATATGTCAGAATGGATAACTCATTAGTTCAGATGGGGGGATTAGCCTGTACTACTTATGTCATGAATTATTCTGATAAAAGACTCCATTTGTTAGCGGGTACAGAATTTTGTACAGGAATAGAAGTTACACACAAAATGATTCCGTTAGAGGAGGAAGCATTCTTTACCATAGGAAACATTGATGCAGGAATAGATAGGGAGATAGATAACACCGATTTTCCTGAGTACCGTAAAAGGTTAATAGAAACCTTAAATAAATATAGGCAGGGCATAGCAATTACAGGTGATAGGTTAGGTAGGACTGAGGTGTTAAGACATAAGATAATCCTAGATGATGGAGCCAAACCCTTTTTCATACCTAATTATAAATTACCTATCAGCCAACGTCCAATAGTAGATAAAATGATAGAAGAAATGAAAGAAGAAGGAGTGGTCATACCCTCTAAATCACCTTATAATTCTCCCATGTTGTTGATTCCAAAGAAAGATGGAAGTTACAGATTAGTGATTGATTATCGCAAGTTGAATGCGAACACAGTTCCTGATAGGATGCCCATGCCTGTAATAAACGATGTTTTGGCTCAGTTAGGAGGAGCAAAGATCTTCTCATCCTTAGATCTACTAAGTGGATATTGGCAAGTACCTTTAGACGAAGAATCAAAGCCATTAACTGCCTTCAGCACACATAAAGAACACTTAGAATTTCAGGTAATGCCATTTGGGTTAACATCAGCTCCATTGACTTTTGTAAGGTTAATGTTACAGATCTTAGGAGACATAGAGAATGTGTCAGTCTATTTAGATGATGTCATTATATTTAGCAAAGATATAGAGAGCCATTTCGGAACCATAGAAATCGTTTTAGAACGACTAAGACTGGCAGGATTAAAGATAAAGGTTAAGAAATGTCAGTTCTTGAGGAAATCATTAGAATATTTAGGACATGTGATCAGTGCTGATGGATTACGCATGCAAGAAGGAAAAATAAAGGCGATTGTGGAATATCCTGCTCCACAAAATTTGAAAGGTGTAAGAAGATTTTTAGGGATGATAGGATACTATAGACCATTTGTCAAAAATTTTGCTACTATAGCTAAACCATTGACAGAATTAACTAAGAAGGATGTAGAGTTTGAATGGAAAGCAGAGCAAGAGGAGGCTTTTCAAAAGTTGAAGGAGAAATTAATCCAAGATCCTATCTTAGTGTATCCAGACTTTAGCAAGCAATTTTACTTAGCATGTGATGCTTCGAATACAGGAATAGGAGCGGTTTTGTTACAGAAGGCAAAAACCCGAATGAGGGTAGTATATTATGCAAGTAGAGTCCTGAATGCGGCCGAACGAAATTACAATACCACAGAAAGGAATGTTTAGCCATTTATTGGGCACTGAGAAAGTTTCGGCACATTTTGTTAGGACACAAAGTAAATGTACTTACTGACCATAAACCCATCTGTGACCTATTTAAGAAAAGAGCTTTCACTAATAACTTAAAGTTTAATCGATGGTTTATTAGTGTGCTAGAGTTTGCTCCAGAATTTAGATACATTCCAGGTAAGTTTAATACTTTAGCAGATGGATTATCTAGAGCACAAGAGGATACTGAAAGAATTATCACAACTAACACTTTTTGTTTCAGCTGTCAGGTCGTAGACTTAGATTTGGAGAGAGTTAAAATAGAACAAGAGAAACAAGAAAGTATCAGGAAAATAATAGGAGATTTGCTACAAGATGAAACCTCTAGGTCAGATTTTGAATTAATAAATGGGATATTATATAAGAAGGCTAAGGATAGGAGTGCTTGCTCTAGACTATATGTGCCTGACACCCTGACTAAAGAAGTATTAACTCTAACCCATACCCACAAGTTGGCAGGACATCCAGGAATCAAAAAGACTCTGAGAACAATAAATAGAAATTATTTTTGGCCTAAGTGCAGCGAAGAAGCAAAGCAATTTGTAAATGAATGTCAAACTTGTAATAGGCATAAAGGTCATGTAAATGTCAGAGCTCCTTTAGAAAAATATCCTAGTAATTTAAACCCTTTTGAGGTAGTTCAGATGGATCATATAGGACCCTTTCCAAAAACTTTGAGAGGAAATAAATATATACTGGTATTCATTGATTATTTGACTCGGTATTTAGAAATTGTCCCAGTCAGAGATAGAACTGCAGTTTCTGTTGCAGAAGCTTTAAAGACCAGAATACTCACAAGACATTCGTGTCCGGAGGTACTTTTGTCGGACAATGCACCCGAATTCACCAGTGAGGTAATGAAAAAGCTTTGTGAATTTTTTGAGATAAAAAAATGCGAGATAACCCCTTATAAGCCGAGTTCAAATGGGACAGTGGAAAGGGCCAATAAGAAGATACTGGATGTACTGCGAACTATCATTAGTCCAACTACAGAAGATTGGGACCTAGCGTTAGAGGACGTTCAGTTTACTTTGAATAACACAGTAAATGAGACAGTAGGAGAAACCCCACACTTTTTGCTTTATGGTTATCAGAAAAGACTGCCAAACTCATTGTTAGATGACGCAAAACCTCCTAGGCACACATATGATTACCAGGACTATATAGCTTGGAAACTGCAAAGAACCTTTCAAATAATAAGACAAACCAGACAATCTTTAGAAAAGGGCCAACAGGTAAATAAGAAATACTATGACACAACTAGTTCCATGACTGACCTGAAGATAGGCTCACAAGTATATATAAAGGTACATGTAAAGGAAGGACCAAATGAAAAGGTATCTCCCAAATTTGAAGGTCCTTATAGAGTGTTAGAAAGGGAAAGGAATAATAAATTTAAGCTGATACATGAACAGAATTTAGATGTAAGGTATGCCCATTGGAATCATATGAAGGTTGTAAAAACTAATCCGTGGTCCTCTCAACTTCTACAGGAAGTGGTGGAAAAACTTCCTTCTGATCCTACCCCTGGTGGTCGGTATCACTTGCGAAATAGACATTAAAAGTGGGGCCTTGATACAAAATCATGGAAAAGGTGAACTGTTAACAGATTTTGCTGTAGTAAAAATTAATGTCAATTCAATATTAGAAAGGGAAGAACATTTGAACCAGTTAGATAAAGAACTACGGAAGTGCATACTAACCCATAGTGATTCTGCCTTTGTAGAAGTATTAAGAAATTTACAGGGTAAAATTGAAGACATTGTCAGGCCTCAAAGAAACAAGAGATCTTTGTTACCTTTTGTAGGTAGTGCATTTAGTGCTTTGTTTGGAGTGGCTACAGAAAACGATGTAAGAGGTTTGACTGATCGTGTAGAACTAATCGAGAAATGGGCTAATCAGAAGGGTAATCTTATAAGTACTCTGATAGAAAATAATAATAAGAATGTAGAGAACATAAAAAAGATGGTGGAATTTATTAATCAAGTTAACGTGAATGTTTCTAATAAAATAGATGACGTAGAACAAGTGTTTAAGTTGATTCATGAAGTAGAAATCGAGATTGGTGATCACAAGGAATCTGTGAACGGACTAATAAATGCACAAAAGGGAATACTCAGCCCTGCTATCATTTCTCCAAAAACTTTGAAAGAAATTATCGATTGGTGTATAGTAAATAGCCATTCCAAGCCTTTGCTAGAAGATATATTTTGGTATTACACAATGTCAACTGTGAAAGTAACAAAAGGGTATTTGTTGGTATTGATTCCCTTCAAGGGTATGAATTTGTTTGACCTATATACAATACATCCTTTTCCCAGTTAAGATAGGAAATGCAACAATAATTTGGAACCATCCGAAGGTTCGTCTAGCATTGGATAAGAACAAGTTGTTGATGATTATTTTAGAAGAAGGTGGTTTAGAACAGTGTGTGTTGATAAGTGAAAGTCAATCCATGTGCAATTTTGTGCAAATTAAACAACCTATGAGCAATTTTCCGTGTATCCAAGGTATTTTCTTTGAGAATTATGAGTTGATGAGAGAGTGTAAATTTGAAACCTTTGCTTTGCCATACAGGGCATTACATTTAGGTAATGAGATTTTTGTTTATGTACAAAGTACTAAAAATGCAGAAGTTACTTGTGATGGGAAGACTCAAACATTTCAGTTAGGAAACTTGAAGTCATTTGCAGATTCTTGCTCAGTAGTGATAAATGATTATCTCTATTATGTACCAAGTGTGTTTTTGCATTATGAGTTAAATCAATCTTCCATTGCAAAGAGTTACGAGAACAAGATTAATCATTTTCAGCTAGACAAATTAACAGTGGTAGAAAATGTGGCAATGCCACTTGATAATGAATATGTTCTGTTTTACAAGCAAGATGTTGCACCATTTCTGACTATGTGTAATGTGTTTTTGATTGTACTTATTACTGTGGTAACATATGATGTGGTGAAGTATTTGGTTTTCAGAAAATTGGAAAGGATTAATGAGTTGCTACTAGTTATTACTGGGAAACCTAAAGAATAGGTTTGTTGTTTTGTTGTATGTGAGGATTCTATAAGAATCCTAGTAGCTGGCCGAGTGGTGTCAGACAGATGCTTATTTTTGAGTAAGTTTCATATGCAGAAGGTTTATGTATGTTATTGATGTCTTTATTTGTGGGTTTTGTTAATTAATAAGGAATGGGGAGACAAATGCAGTTAGTAGTAATTGTAAAAATATAGAAAGAGTTGTGGAGAGACAGGAGAGTGAACGGGAGTTAGGTAGGATGTTTTCAACTAATTTCGCTGACTCCAGGGTTCTTTCCCGTAAACAACCCCCCCAAACGACAGGATCCGTTCTTGAATGTCGAACGGAACATAGACGAATGAGACGTGGAAGCCGGGAAAAAGTCACGTGATTAAGGATAGCTTGACACGCCCAGGACGACCATATATAAGCAACGAGAAGACGGCATCTCGCTCTCTTCCTAGTAGTCACTCTGTATAATAGGTCTAACGACCTACTTAACCTGCCGGGTCTCCTTGACGATCAACACATGGCGGCTGCCTATACCAAATTGAGGGACGGCGATTACGTAGAATACTAAAGCAGCCGAGAAATTACAGGGGAACAATTACCCCTGAGAACGAAGGACGACGAACAAAGTTACTACGCCCGCACCTGAGTGTCTGTGAGTGCGTTTGGCGAGACGTCCCAGAGCGACCGAGAGGCGTGACGTCCCCGAGTGACCAAGGCGTGTCTAGAACTTCGCGCCAGCCTTCCCAACACCTGACGAAGGCTTATACTTCAGCGACGACAGTAGGCCTATAGATGACGTTTGGGCCTAACTAAACCAGGATTCACCAAATTCTCCAGCCAGTGTCAAGACGTCTGAGTTCATCACTAAGTGTTAATGTAGAAACCACGCTTTTGTTTTTGACTGCTTGTAAGTGCCTGTTCAAACCCCTTTTTATGTCTAGTAAAGAAAGAAACCAGCATTCGTATCCCTCACCCACGTAACTTTGCTTAAGTAAACTCCTGAGAGAAATTCAATTAATATTAAACTAAAGGAAGAGGTAAGATACTAGACTAATTAAGAAGTTATTGCAAGAAAAATCAAGGACATCTTCACAGAGGCTTGGCTTAAATGTCTGGCTTCATGCTTCTTGGATTGAATGCTTGGCTTAATTGCCCGGCTGGTGAGGCTTGGCTTAAATGTCTGGCTTCATGCTGCTTGGATTGAATGCTTGGCTTAATTGCCCGGCTAATGAGGCTTGGCTTAAATGTCTGGCTTCATGCTGCTTGCTTTAAATGCTTGGCTTAATTGCCTGGCTCATGAGGCTTGGCTTAAATGTGTGGCTTCATGCTTCTTGGAATGAATGCTTGGCTTAATTGCTCGGCTGATGAGGCTTGGCTTAAATGTCTGGCTTCATGCTTCTTGGATTGAATGCTTGGGTTAATTGCCTGGCTAGTGAGGCTTGGCTTAAATCTCTGGCTTCATGCTGCTTGCTTTAAATGCTTGGCTTAATTGCCTGGCTAATGAGGCTTGGCTTAAATGTCTGGCTTTATGCTGCTTGGATTAAATGCTTGGCTTAATTGCCTGGCTAATGAGGCTAGGCTTAAATGTCTGACTTCATGCTTCTTGGATTGAATGCTTGGCTTAATTGCCTGGCTAATGAAGCTTGGCTTAAATGTATGGCTTCATGCTGCTTGCTTTAAATGCTTGGCTTAATTGCCTGGCTAATGAGGCTTGGCTTAAATGTCTGGCTTCATGCTGCTTGGATTGAATGCTTGGCTTAATTGGCTGGCTAATGAGGCTTGGCTTAAATGTCTGGCTTCATGCTACTTGGATTGAATGCTTGGCTTAATTGCCCGGCTGATAAGGCTTGGCTTAAATGTGTGGCTTCATGCTTCTTGGATTGAATGCTTGGCTTAATTGCCCGGCTCATGAGGCTTGGCTTAAATGTGTGGCTTCATGCTTCTTGGAATGAATGCTTGGCTTAATTGCCCGGCTGATGAGGCTTGGCTTAAATGTCTGGCTTCATGCTTCTTGGATTGAATGCTTGGCTTAATTGCCCGGCTGATGAGGCTTGGCTTAAATGTTTGGCTTCATGCTGCTTCGATTAAATGCTTGTTTTAATTGCCTGTCTTAATTACATGACTTAAGGGTAATCTGGAATCTTAAAAACACAAACAATGAGGTAGTGGTGAGGAGGGTCGTGGGAACCATTCTGGCTTCTATTTTTTTCAAAAATGGAAGTTGGCAGAACCCACCTGATGAGCCCTTTGGTAAGGGCGAAACCCTATATATATATATATATATATATATATATATATATATATATATATATATATATATATATATATATGTGTGTGTGTGTGTGTGTGTGTGTGTGTGTGTGTGTGTGTGTGTGTGTGTATAACGTCTCAGCGGCGTCCAGAACTCAAAGATAGCTTCTCCTCGGACAGATCTTCATGCAGATAGTTTTCAGGATAAAACCAGAAATACATTTGCTTTTCTCCATTTATTGTTTGGTGTCGACACGTGCTTCGGATCACTTCGTGACCCTTCTTCAGGACTACATTGGGTTCTGGAACTACACTTTAATATAAGGGATATAGTGGTGTAAATTTTGTATCAAATTTTCACCACCATATCCTTTATATTAAATTATAGTTCCAAAACTCAATATAGTCCTGAAGAAGGGTCACGAAGTGATTCGAAACAAGCGTAAACACCAAACAATAAATGGAGAAAAGCAAATGCATTTCTGCTGTTATCCTGAAAACTATCTGCATGAAGATCTGTCCGAGGAGAAGCTGTCTTCGATTTCTGGACCCCGCTGAGACGTTGTCTATTCATTATAAACGCTGAGTAACGTGCCTAAATAACACACACACACATACAGTTTATATATATATATATATATATATATGTGTGTGTGTGTGTGTGTGTGTGTGTGTATCTATACATGTACATATTTGTGTATGTAAATATCTACCACAATGGCATTTAATACCGAATTCTACCTTTGGGAGTGTATATCCCATGGAAATTCATTCATGATAAATGCTTCTGGGTGAGAAAGGATTCGAACCTATGCCCTGAGCCGAAATAATGCCTGCAGAGACGACTTTACGATTAGTAAAGTCGTCCATGCAGGCATTGATTCGGCTCATGGCATAGGTTCGAATCCTTTCTCACCCAGAAGCATTTATCATGAATGAATTTCCATGGGATATACACTCCCAAAG
Organism: Palaemon carinicauda; assembly: GCF_036898095.1. Classification (NCBI taxonomy): domain Eukaryota; kingdom Metazoa; phylum Arthropoda; class Malacostraca; order Decapoda; family Palaemonidae; genus Palaemon; species Palaemon carinicauda. The sequence continues at coordinate 33,199,462 of NC_090768.1, read as the reverse complement.
GTAGAATTCGGTATTAAATGCCATTGTGGTAGATATTTACATTGATTAAAATCACGAGTGTTAGTGATATGTATTCATAACAGCTTATTTCAATAAGATTAGTGTAATACCATGTGGGGAGAGAGAGAGAGAGAGAGAGAGAGAGAGAGAGAGAGAGTCATTGTGTGTCTTCATGAACAATCTGTTAATTATTACCGATCTTACAAAAAAAGCTACGAGAGGTTTTAATGAAATTTAAAATAATAATAAGTTAAATTAATATCAAAATTAATACTTTAATTTTCTCCAAAGTAACATTTCTAAGTGACGAGAAATCTTCATAGATTTAAATTCCTAAACGTAAAAACATTCTTTGACAATTTTCGTATATTGGGAAAAAATATTTTGGAATTCGACGAGCGTCTTTATTGAAGCTATAACATTTCTGCCACTAGAGAGAGAGAGAGAGAGAGAGAGAGAGAGAGAGAGAGAGAGAGAGAGAGAGAGAGAGAGAGAGAGAGAGAATCATACTTTAGTAGATTGCTTAATGAGTTAGTTATAATGCACTAACCATAAGACGACAGTATGTTTTAATCTCAAAGCTATAATGGCCCTTATAGTAAGGAGCAATAAGGTTGCGTTCTCAAGTCTGTTTGGAGTGGCATATGCCTTTTTAGCAAATTAAACCATCTTGTCTTTACTTCAAACCTTATCTGTGTCTTGCAAATGGCTCTCTCTCTCTCTCTCTCTCTCTCTCTCTCTCTCTCTCTCTCTCTCTCTCTCTCTCTCTCTCTCTCTCTCTCTCTCTCTCTCTCTCTACATTGAGAAGAATCAAAAGAAAATACAATATTCATTTAAAGGGTCTAAAGATAAGCGTTATTACAAAACGCAACAAAATATTACTTGTCCTGTACTCACCACCCAATGGCATTCGTCTGAAGCTGTAACAGTTCGCTTTTCCTGTTGAAAAGGAAAAGACAAGATTATTCTAATGATTTTATTACGTATAAACAAAATATCCTATGTTCATATGGTAGCCAGATGTGGCATATAGGAAATAAATGACTAAATCCTCATGAAAATCGGTATGTAACATATACACATTATAATAACATAATAAAAATTATCCAAAAATGAATATTTGTTGATGAAATTAAAAAGTCAAGACGAACTGACTTAATGGTACGTATAATAAACTATGCTATATTAATGACAATTATAACCCAAGCTACAAATAGTGGCCTGCTGGTAGCGTCCTTGCCATGTGATCGCTAGACTGGGGTTCGAGTCCCACTTGAACTCATAGCCCCTTTGGTCGCTGCAACCTCACCATCCTTGTGAGCTAAGGATGGAGAGTTTGAGGGAGCCTATAAGTCTATCTGCTGAGTTATCAGCAGCCATTGCCTGTCCCTCTTTAGTCCTAGCTTGGGTGGAGAGTAGGCTTGGGCACTGATCATATGTATATATGGTCAGTCTCTAAGGCATTGTCCTGCTTGATAGGGCAATGTCACTGTCCCCGGCCTCTGCCATTCATGAGCGGCCTTTAAACCTTAAAAACTGCTTATGAACACTGCAGTACCCTTGGAGAGTTCCTAGCCAATCTGTACATAATACAATTCCCCAAAGGCTAATATTTGAACATCTGAAACCTATTCTACTGACCTAAACCTTATGACAAAATCTGTGGAAATTTGTTGGTTTTTCTGGGAGACATTGAAGTCAGGCACTCGGACCTAGGAGGCCATTCGATAGCTCTGTAAAACTGGAGGAAACTCCTGTGGTTGCTGTATGAAAGGAAGTCAAATGGTTGGACAGCAAGATGGAATAATTGAAATGGAAACTGAAGTATAGTCTGAGATTAAAATCTAAGTCCAGATAGGAATCACCCCGACAATGCAAAGACATTCAAGTGCTGCCTACAGTGTTCCTGCTTCAGGTGCATTGATGGCATTATTCCTGCCTATGGGAAAGAGGGCATTATAATGGATTTATTTAGAATACTTTGAAAATGCTGATTCAGCTTTCCCCCTTCCAACTCACACAAATTAGCAAGCGAATACAATTTTGACGAGGAAGTAAAATCCCAAGAGTCCCTTCATGATAACAGCCAAGACATTCATGTTCCTAGCCTTCTGCAGAATCTTGAAAATGTGAACTGGGAAGACCTTGAGATCCTAATAAAACAGATATAGAAAAGGCAACTACAACTTTCAGTATCTTATCCAGTTCAGGAGTTTTGGGAATTTATCGGAGAGAAATAAACTGAATACCTGTTCGACTGCATTATTATTATCGTTATCATTACTAGTTAAGCAACATCCCTAGCTGGAAAAGCTGGATGCTAGAACCCCAAGGGCTCCAACAAGGAAAATAACACAGCGAGGAGAGGAAATAAGAAAACAGATAGAATAATGTGCCTAAGTGTATCCTCAAATAAAAGAAGGTCTGAAAGTCCAGATTCAAACTATGAAAATAGAGCTAGTTTACATACACTCTCTCATACTTTCGTATGAGTATACCTTATAAAACAATCTGCTAGCTAGCACAGTTAGGTGAATTTGCCTATGAACTGTATCATGAAGTTAGCATTGCATCTTTCCTAAAGTGTCTTCAAACCTACTGTATCTGATAAATTCAGTCAGAAGTCAATTTCAACAATCTATAATGAATCACTACAAGGGTTGTGGTGGCCGATGTGATGACATCCCTGACTGGTGATCGCCAGATTGGGGTTCGAGTCCCGCTCAAACCCGTTAGTTCCCTTGGTCGCTGCATCCTCACCATCCTTGTGAGCTAAGAAAGGGGGGTTTGGGGAGCCTATAGGTCTATCTGCTGTGTCATCAGCAGCCATTGCCTGGCCCTCCCTGATTCCAGCTTTGAAGGAGAGGGGGCTCAGGTGCTGATCATATGTATATATGGTCAGACTCTAGGAGTCTAAGGTATTGTCCTGCTTGATAGAGCAATGTCACTGTCCATTGCCTCTGCCATTCATGAGTGGCCTTTAAAGCCTTTAAACAAAAGGTTATCTCATGCTGTTGTCCAATCACTGATGGCAAGGGCATGAAATATACTTGAGCAATGTTTTATCCTCATGTTAAGTGACTTTTGCCTGTTAGGTAGCAATAGTATATTTTTTATATTTTTTTTTCTTTTTTTTTTTATTTGAAGCCTTTCTTGTATGTTCAAACGTGTGTATCATTTCTTTGCATAATAAACGCTCCAAGAAGAGGTCCAATGGCGGACGAAACTGTAGAGCATTTCTACATACAGACATCTTTCAATTTTCCTTATGTAGCTTATCATATATATATATATATATATATATATATGTGTGTGTGTGTGTGTGTGTGTGTGTGTGTGTGTATGTGTGTATATATATATGTGTGATCTTAGGATATTTTATATTGTTATTAATTACTTCTTATAGCCTATATAGATTATTTCCTTTCCTTAATGTGCTATTTTTCCTGTTAGAGCCATCGGGCTTATAGCATCCTGCTTTTCCAAAAAGGGTCGTAGCTGAACAAGAAATGATGTTGATAATAATAATAATAATAATAATAATAATAGCTAATTATCTCCTTCACTGCCAGTTGCTCAACTACCCGACAAGCAGTCTCTCTCTCTCTCTCTCTCTCTCTCTCTCTCTCTCTCTCTCTCTCTCTCTCTCTCTCTCTCTCTCTCTCTCTCTGTTTCCAATGGAGTATTCGTCTGAGAGGTTTTTATTTTCATACTTTAAAAACCAAAGACAAATAACATAAATACCAATTATATAATTAGATTGTTCTCTTCTGTAAACTAGAAATTAGATGAAATTAAAAATATAAAAGGTGTTAAAAAATTTATATATATATATATATATATATATTTCAGGTTGTAAGTAAATGCACAGTAGGCTTAAAAAATCTATAGCCTTGCCTTTATTGATATTACGAACGAGTTTATAGCAGAATCAGCATCGTCTGTATGTTTTTGGTATTTAACCTTAGCCCCCCCCCCCACACCCCCAATAAAAATAAAGAAAAATGCTCCTACCCCATTGACAGGTTGTTACCTTCCTTAGGTAGTTACCAGATAATTAACCTTCACTGGCTGTTACTCTATTGGATAGAGCGATATCAACCAACTAGTTTTTGACAGGTTGTTACTTTCTTTAGGTAGTTGCCAGACAATTAACCTTCACTGGCTGTTACTCTATTGGATAGAGCGATATCAACCAACTAGTTTTTGACAGGTTGTTACTTTCTTTGGGTAGTTGCCAGACAATTAACCTTCACTAGCTGTTACTCTATTGGATAGAGCGATATCAACCAACTAGTTTTTGACAGGTTGTTACTTTCTTTAGGTAGTTGCCAGATAATTAACCTTTACTGGCTGTTACTCTATTAGATAGAGCGATATCAACCAACTAGTTTTTGACAGGTTGTTACCTTCTTTAGGTAGTTACAAAACAATTAACCTTTACTGGCTGTTACTCTAGTAGATAGAGTCATGTCAACCGACTAGTTTTTGTCAAAGTCTGAATTCAAAAATCTTTTAGTTATGATCGGAATTTTGTGCCCTTCGGACCTATTTCTCGAAAACATGGAATAACTACGGTTTAATGGTGAGTACTTCTAGTGCTTTGCTATTTGATTATATATATTTTACTTTAGACGTTATTCAGTAACTCGTATAAGCGTAATTTTCAACGTGAGAACTAGGTGATAAAGCGCGTCCTTAGGGTGTAGTTATCATCAGTGTTGTAGCTAGGGAGTGTCTTCAGGGGTGGCCCTGGAGTTTGATGACCATTTATGTTTACATTAATACCATATATATATATATATATATATATATATATATATATATATATATATATATATATATATATATATATATATATATATTATATAAAGCTATCAATATAAATATAAATCCAACCAAATTTAAAAGAAAATCTATACCAAATTTGTAGTTTCTTAGTTCTTCCAATCTTTGATGCAATTCTATTTCTTGGTTTACATATGGAAAATGACAATTAGATATAGGTCCTTTATATAATTTTATTATTATTATTATTATTATTATTATTAGCCAAGCTACAACCCTAGTTGGAAAAGCAAGATGCTATAAGCCCAAGGGTTCCACTAGGGAAAATAGCCCAGTGGGGAAAGGAAATAAGGAAATAAATAAATAAGAATAAATTAACAATAAATCATTCTAAAAACAGTAACAACGTCAAAACAGATGTGTCCTATATAAACTATTAACAACGTCAAAAACAGATATGTCATATATAAACAATAAAAAGACTCATGTCAACCTGGTCAACATGAAAACATTTGCTCCAACTTTGAACTTTTGAAGTTCGACTGATTCAACTACCTGATTAGGAATATCATTCCACAACTTGGTAACAGCTGGAATAAAACTTCTAGAATACTATGTAGTATTGGGCTTCATGATGGAGAAGGCCTGGCTATTAGAATTAACTGCCTGCCTAGTATTACGAACAGGATAGAATTGTCCAGGGAGATCTGAATGTAAAGGATGGTCAGAGTTATGAAAAATCTTAAGCAACATTCAGCATAATGAACTAATTGAACGACGGTCCCAAAGATCTGGAATAAGAAATTTAATTCAATTACCTCTGATTAATATGACATCCTCTATATCTATCAGTTTTCCGATCAAAATGGTTAATTGCAAGTTAAGATGGGAAGCTTCAATCACATCGTTTGTTTCTAAAAAATAATGTTTTCTTTATCATTATTTTTTTATTTTGATTTTTTTGCAAATCTAGAATTTTCGTTTAGGTAGTAGTTGTATATATGCTTATAGTATGTGCACGGAAAATTGCCAGTGGTAAAATTGTCAGCCGGAAAATTGCCATGGAGAGAATTACCAGTCGGAAAATTGCCATGGAGAGAATTACCAGTTGAAAAATTGCCATTCATTCACTTTTCTGTTTTGTAATTATGAAAAAAATTCAAATTGAAATTTTTATATTTTTTAAAATTATGAATTCCATATCGTTCAAAATGCAATTTTTTTTTTTGACTAAAGTCATTCACTTTTCTGCTTTGTAATTAGGCAAAAAGGAAATAGTAGTATTATTATAAATGAGCATTTCAGGAAATAGAAAGTTTTTAAATCTAAAGCGAAAACTTTATTGATCAATATTGATTTTTGGTATAATAAATGGATTTATAATATAATTTTTTTTTTTTTTTTTTTTTTTTTTTTTTTTTTTTTTTTTTTTTTTTTTTTTTTAAGAATGTATCAGTTTGATGATACATGAATTGTAGTTCATCAACTAGAATATCCTTTATCCCGTTCACATTTTACAAATGATAGAAAAAAAAATAATGAAAGAAAACAAAAATCAATGTTGAGGAAGTAAAACTTGAATTCTTAGATAATATTCATGGACTATACCATTTTTTAATTACCTAAAATATACTTTGAAAATAACTTTCAACCTTGAAACTGAAAATTCATTTTGTATATGGTTCCTTTAATATATATATATATATATATATATATATATATATATATATATATATATATATATATATGTATCTATATATATATGAATATGTATCTATATATATCTATATATATCTATATATCTAATAGATCTATATATATCTATATCTCTATATATATCTATATGTATATATATATCTATATGTATATATATATATCTATATGTATATCTATATATATGTATATCTATATATATGTATATCTATATGTATGTATATCTATATGTATGTATATCTATATGTATAGATATAGATATAGATATATATAGATTATATATATATATATATATATAGATTATATATATATATATATATATATATATATATATATATATATATATATATATATATATATATATATATATATATAGTAGAAAAGCCTAGTAGCTGAGCCATGCCATTCTGTCTTTCTAATGATATGCCAAATTGCAAAAACTCGGCATAGTTCACAATTGTAATGCATTCCTTTCAACTCTAATCTTTTCTATGGAAGCAATTTCTTCAACTGGGAAATTTATCAAAATTCTAGTAAGGTTCACAAAAATATTATAGATCTCTCTGTACGACTTCGCAGCTGAACTATTTTCTATTTAAGTAACTCTAGTAAATTCGTATTCAATAAATCGAACCTGTAAATATAAAATACATAGTTTAGGTTCGAAAAAACTTTTATGAAATAACAAAAAGGAAATGGTCTAAAAGAACTATCATGTTAATTAACGGTAGTTTAAGCCCAATAAACATTTGAAAATTTCTCACTAAACAATGGCAATTTTCCAACTGACAATTTTCCAACTGACAATTTTCCTAGATCTCTTGTATACGCTAGCAAATTCTTACAACCACAAAAATATATCGAATATATCAAGAAGTTAAACGCAATCATTCATACACCTCGCTGGTTTGTTGCCTGGAATGAAATCCAAAACTTTACTACGAGGATTCGAAAGCTGCAACAATTTTCGCAAAGTAAAACATAGCTGAAGTCCACGAAAATTCAGAACAAATCTAACTATTAAAACTAAACGCTTGTGTAAAGGTATGATCGAAGTATATTCAAAGTTATATACGATTAAACTTTAATTAGAAAATATGGCTACATTATTTTTACTGTCGACCTTAATTGACAATCCTAGTTACACCGGGTAAGAGAAGTGCTCTAGATCAGGAATTAAGTTCATACACGCCAATTTCGAACCTATACGTTATTTCAAAAGTCCAGTATTAGAATATGTAATTGCTGAACAAATTACTCTGAAATAATTGAAGCATTGCCAGACAACTCAGCGTAGAGAATATTTAATTCTATAGAGTTGTATCTTTTTCTTTCCCACCGTTATTCCTATATTATGGGGTCGGTTGCCTGATGCATACTTTAGCATAGGATTTTCGCGTTCACGTGCCCTTGCAGTCATCAACAACAGTTATTAGAAGCTGGCAGTGGGACTATCCTTTTGCTATAAAGCAAGACATTAAGGCAGCAGCTGTCCTTTTGTTTTTTCTACGACGTAGTGGACGTACGGAGGTAGTATTCTTACACCCCTACCACATGGCAAACAGAGACAGTTATATACTCTGATGTAAATATGCTGTAAATGATGGAGAACAGGTGTGGCATTTTGATATCACTCCATCTTAGTTCTGCTTTTGATACAGTCGTGCATGAACTGCTACTTAATAATTTGTACAAATTGGAAACTTTCCTCATAATATGTACCATTAAAGCGAGGGGTAGAACGGGGAAGTGTAGTAACACAAATCTGATTCTGTATCTATAACATACTGTACGTTTATCAAAATACTACAGAGGCAGAAAGTGACGTTCAAACTATTTGAGCATGATACACTATTTTACTTCTCCGTAAATGATATCGATGATACTGCTGAAACTTTGAACTAGATTCTTACCATTAATAGGCAATGGATGACAATTAAAACAAGACTGTGCTAAAATAAAAATTGTAGTAAGAAACACTGAGTATTGCCTCAGAAACATTGCTTTTGTAAAAAGGTATTTTGATGAATGTTCTGTAAAAACAACTTGATTAACAGTGTTACTACCAGGTGATTACTGCAACCAAAAAAAAAAAAAAAAAAAAAAAAAAAAAAAACAATGACTAGAGAGGGAGGACTCTAACCTCACAAAACATAATAACCATTGGGGCAGGACTGATAAAAGTGCTTCCATCCCGAGAAAGGATTACTCCTATACTAACTAAAATACACTGGCTGTCTATTAAGGCTCGGTCCCAGACGATTGGTCTAATTACGATTAGTCTAATACCAATTGATCCAAAGTGAATTGGTCTAAAACTAACTTGTCTAAAGGTACGGTTGGCCCAAGAAAACTATTAGTCAAAAACAAACTCTTCCAAGGTGTGATTAGTCTCATTACCATTCTGGGAACACTCGTATAACTATATATATATATATATATATATATATATATATATATATATATATATATATATATATGTATATATGTATATATGTATATATATATATATATATATATATATATATATATATATATATATTCACATATATATATGTATATACATATATATGTATATATGTATGTATGTATATATATTGAAGTATCCGTTTTTATTATATTCGAGATTTATTTACACAATAATTTAGTGTATTCGTTTTTATTGTATTAAGAGATTTATTTACATAACATTTTAGTGTATTCATTTTTATTATATTCGAAATTTACTTACAAAATAATTTAGAGTATTCGTTTTTTATTATGATCGAAATTTATTTACACAAGATTTTAGTGTATTCGTTTTTATTATATTCGAGATTTATTCAAACAATATTTTAGTGTATTCGTTTTTATTATATTCGAGATTTATTCAAACAATATTTTAGTGTATTCGTTTTTATTATATTCTAGATTTATTTACACTATTTTAGTATATTCGTTTTTATTGTATTCTAGATTTATTTACACTATTTTAGTATATTCGTTTTTATTATATTCTAGATTTATTTACACTATTTTAGTATATTCGTTTTTATTATATTCCATACATAGGTTGGCCAGAACCGGGGATAGGGAAGAACCCATTGAGACTCCCATCTTTTATTGATAAAATGAACCTTCAAATTCGAAAATAGTAGATTCTACTGATATCATAATTAGCTCACAAAACTTACCTATAGGCAATGGTGGTTTAAAAATGCCATCTTCGGCGAGTTTAGTGAGATTTTCCAGCACAAAGTCAAGGGGTACATTTGTAAACAAAGAGCTACAACCCTAGTTGGAAAGAAAGATCTTATAAGCTTAAGAGCTCTAACAGGAAAAAATAGCCCAGTGAGGGAAGGAAATAAATACAAGTTATGAGAAGTAATGAAAAATAAAAGAAAATATTTTAAAAACAATAACATCCAAACAGATTTTTCATATATAAATTATGAAGAAATTATGTCAGCCTGTTCAACATAAAAATATTTTCTTAAGATTTGAACTTTTGAAGTTCTACCGATTCAACTACCCGATTTGGAAGATCATTCCACAACTTGGTCACAGCCGGAATAAAACTCCAAGAATACTGTGTAATATTGAGAATCATGAAGGAAAAGGCCTGACTATTACAATTGTCAATGCTGAGGTCCAGATGTTGAGGAGCCAGTGTCCTTGACCTACTTATAATTCATACTTTGAGTTTTGTTAGGATTCAACTTCATGCCCGATAATTTGCACCATTCACTAATTTTAGCTATATCTTTATTAAGGGATCCAGCAACCCCAGTTCTACATTCAGGAGATGGAATAGATGCATACAGAGTAGCATCATCTGCATACAGAGTAGCATCATCTGCATACAGAGTAGCATCATCTGCATACAGAGTAGCATCATCTGCATATGCAATGAGCTTGTTTTCTAGACCAAACCACATGTCATGTCTGTATAGTACGATAAGCAATGGGACAAGAACACTACCCCGAGGATCACCAGATATAACATTCCTCTACTCACTGTGGTCCATCAACAACAATTCTTTACAATCTATTACTTAGAAATTCAAATATGATGCTAAAAAAGCAAGAGTCTCATGATCAACACGGTCGAAGACAGCACTAAATTCAAGGCCAATCATTCGGACATCCTAACCACAAACAAGGGATTTCTGGACAGTTTTGAAGATTGTAAGAAGGGCATCAAATTCTCCAAGGCCTATACGAAAACCTGATAAACACGTTTTGCCAAAAGACGCTCATAAACATTAGATTATATGGGAGTTATGGAAATTAATCAGTTTAACTTAAACTAACACAAACACATTTACTTCGTGAAGTAACATGACTAATTCTCTAACAACCACTAAAAGCCCCTCTTCTTGCTAACTTGTGCAAAATTGTATAGATATATATGTATATATACATTATATATATATATATATATATATATATATATATATATATATATATATATATATAATATATGTATATAATATATGTATATGTATATATATATATATATATATATTATTTATATTTATATACAGTATATATGTATATATACAGAATATATGAATAAATTAAATACATTTCGCAAATTCAAACCAAAGGACTTTAGAGAACTTTGGACACTGTTGTTTAGGTAGTTCTTAATGTGTCAGGTATTTTAGGGGGTAGAAAACTTTATTGTATAAATTGTGTCTTAAAGTAAGATTGATGAATAGTGGTCAGGTTCATAGGCCATTTCTGTAAGCTAATTATGAAACCATGGTTAAACTGTTATTTCTAATTATTATAAGATTGTTTAAGTGGTTTGTATAATTAATTTTACTATGAAATTTTTCTTGTTAAACTCAAATGCAACCTTAATTTTAGGAAAAAGATATCAAAGTTTTAGTGATTTTATTTTATCAAATTAAATACTTTTTCAATAGTGTGTTTATGGCTCAACAATTTATTTTTCTGATTTCAGAGAGAAACCTGGTTACCGAAAAGGCACTAGTAGCTCTTCGAATCAAAGGTATGTCAACAAAACTACTACCGAAAAGGCACTAGTAGCTCTTCGAATCAAAGGTATGTCAACAAAACTACTACCGAAAAGGCACTAGTAGCTCTTCGAATCAAAGGTATGTCAACAAAACTATTACCGAAAAGGCACTAGTAGCTCTTCGAATCAAAGGTATGTCAACAAAACTACTACCGAAAAGGCACTAGTAGCTCTTCGAATCAAAGGTATGTCAACAAAACTATTACCGAAAAGGCACTAGTAGCTCTTCGAATCAAAGGTATGTCAACAAAACTACTACAGTATACTAAGTTAATATCAATTTACTGCTTGCTGGGATTAACATAGGGATAGAAAGTCAATCACATCATATAATTACTAATTGGGGTCTGATAGATTTAATCCTAAAACACTATTGTGGGTAATTTTTACCTTAAACACATTTGTTTCATGCGCGTAGAGATGCATAGGTGGAGGCATCCCAGTGGGTTTTTCTATAGCTTCAGTTGGATAATATTGACCACAAAAACGTATAAAAATAATAACATATAAACTGTTCTTTGTTGCCAAGTGAAATTGAAAATGAAGATGATAATGTTGAAGGCGAGATTTTAAATAGGTCTGAAACTGACAAAGATTATGAGCAACCCTCTAAATGTGATGTGGACAGTGATGAGTTTGAAGAAATGGAGTTACAAAGTAGTGCGTGCAACAGACATGCCTGCCTTCTCCCTCTGCTATCTCGGCTGTAAATGCTGTTGCTAGGTACCGTAAAAGGCTCCAAAGTGCGGCTGTTCAAGGTTTAACAAAACCAGTCACTCCTGCTGCGTGTGCTGCCTCTTCTGCTGCTTGTGATGTCTTTGCTGCTGCCCGTGCTGTCTCTGCTGTTGCCCATGACGTCTCTTCTGCTACCTATGACGTCCTTTCTGCTGCCTATGACGTCTCTTTGCTACTTATGACGTCCTTTCTGCTGCCCGTGATGTCTCTCCTGCTGCAAGTTTTTAATCTCAGTTTTTTGTTAAATTTAACATTATTTTTTTTTTTAATTTCTCAAATGTTATCGCTGGATTATCAGAACATAAGACTAGTAGTTTATGGACATTCTATGTTCTTAGACAGTTTGTGATGTAGGCAGGCAAACTTTCATTGATTCCTAATAGAACTTTATTCAGCACTCCTTAATATTGCCAAAGTTTTTTCAACTTTACAAGGTATCTTGATTTCAGTCTTTAATTAATGAAAAGAAAACCAGTGACTGTACTGGCCAGAGTAGCCCTTCATGGAAGAAAAGTTAGATATATTGACAGAGTAGCCTAGTCCTCTGAGGAAGAAAATATGCATAAGAACCCAAAGTAGACGGCGATATATGTAAAGAAAGTATTGATAGTGATAGTCCAAAAGTAGTCCTCTATATAGAAAGGAAGCAAGAGCCAAAGGAACGAATTAGATATACTGAGTTAGGTATCGTTGCTAATTTATGAAGGTATGCTAATGGTCAATTGCAGGAGACTTTAGCCAAATCCTTTACTAACATTCTCTAAGAGTCTATATCACTTATTACTTTACTTCCCACTTTTTATCTCCAAGGTCCGGGTCAGTTAGGGTTAAAGATAGGCGGAAAACTACGCCGATTCCTAGCTGGCCTCTGTGACCTAATTAACAAAAAATTACTAACAATGGAAAGTACTCTACGAGTCTAAGTCGCCTCTTACTTTATTTCCAGCTTTTTAAATCTCTTGTGTCCGGGTCAGTTAGGCTTAAAGGAAAGACTTGCAAAAGTATGCCGATTCCTAGCTGACCTCTGTGACGTAATGTGCTTATTCCTGGTTGAGCCTGTGTGGGCTCAGTGAGGTGTAAAGGCACATCATAGCGCTTATGCGCGATTCACGCTGATTCCTGGCTTACTTCTGTGACTCTGTCACGGGTTGGTTACAGTGTTAAAGGCGTGTTTTGGAAAATCCGGTTTCTGGCTAAAGTCGGAAACCGGCTAGTAAACGGTTCCTTTACCTTATGGCGAGGGACTTAGAACCCCCCTCAAAATAAGGTTTCAGGATGTCGGGGTAGTCTCAATGTTGGGGTGATCACAAGCCTCTTGATTGTTACTACTTTGATCCGCTCTGGTTTGGGGTTCCAGAGACGCTCAAGTGTTGGTGACATGTGCTCCCAAAATGTGCTCGCAACACATGGAGGTGGGTGCATGGTACTGATCTTGTACAGTGGACGTCCCCCCTGTCTCGAAGGTCATGACCTCATCGTGGTGAGACAGTGGCAACATGCTTCATACATGGTGTGCTTCAATATACTACAAAATTTTATAAGCATGGCTAACTATGACCATAACACCATTGGTTTAAAGTCTCCTGCTTGTACTGAAAGGGAAAAGCACCTTTAGAACTTAATGATAATATTTCCTAGGGTTGAAATAGTTTCAACATATTACATTAGTATCAATAGCTCTAAAAAATGCAAAGGGGGATAATACAGGAATGGTGATACAGTAGATTAAGTGGTACTTTTTTGTTGGTTTAACTTGAAATGAAATAGATTTTGCAATTTTAAGTCAAATGACTTTACAGAACTTTGGACTTGATGGTCTTTAGGTAGGTCTTAATGTGTCAGGTGTTTTGGGGGTAAAAAACTTGATTGCATAGAAGTATATCTTAAGGTACAAATTGCTGTATAGTGGTCATGTTCATAGAAAATTTCTGTAGGCTAATTCTGAAATCCTGGTTAAGGTAAGTTGTGAAATATCAAAGTTTTTATATAATTATCGAATGTGTAGTAGTTTTTAGGTACTTATAAAAAAGGGATTGTTTTAAAGAGTTTGGGAATGTCTTCTACCCCGTATATATTCATAAAATAGTTTATTATTTTTCCTGTTTTTGTAAGTTTGGACCTTTATGATAACCTAAATATGATCATTATTTTTTTTTTAATTGTTAAATAATCTATAAACTTCATACTAGCTGCCATAATATTTCTATGCAAATCCTCTAACAATTATATAAGTAAATAACTCGCTGATATTGACATATCTTTCTCCCTTTTAGGTAACAGATTTGGCCTTACAAGGTGGTGTGGTTGGCAGCCATTTTGAGATTCTTTTACACTTTTGCTGTAAGATGATGATAATATCCTGTAAAAATTTCAGCCATTAACTGTTATTTACCTACTGCAAATAAATGTTGAAAAGAGTATTGATTTTTTTTTTGGCCAAAAAAACATTTACTTTTTTTTTCTCATTTTAGGAAAAGTTACTTTGTTGTTCCTTCACCCCCCCCCCCCCCCAACCGTCCTGGATCTGACCAAAGGGTGCTCAATTATTGTAGAATAAGTACTTAGAATAGTTTGTTTATTTTTATATTTAGATTTTAGTTGAATATTTTTGTGGTCATTTTTTTTATACTTTTTTTTTAATCTATTTGTAATAAATATTTATTTTGGACTTGGCCTTTATCTATTCTTTTTGAATATTAAACAGTCTTTGAATTTTTGTTTTATTTTAGAAGGTATTGAATTGGCTTCAAAATGAATTTTTAATGAATTTTTTTGGAGCGGGTCAAAATCGACCCATCGAAACCTATCCAAGGTGGTGAAATAACAATACTTATCCAGGGTCATTGAATTGTTATTTCTAATAATTATAAGGTTGTTTAATTGATTTGTATAATTAATTCTAATATGAAATACTTCTTGTTGTACTGTAAGGAAACCTTACTTTTAGGAAATACGTTATTGAAGTTTTAGTGATAAATTTCGTATCCATTTAAGCACTTTTTGAAAAGGGTTTTTATGGCACAACAATTTATTTTTTTTCTGATTTCAGAGAGAAACCTGATTACTGAAAAGACATAGCAGCTCTTCGAATAAAAGGTATGTCAAAAAATACTACAGTATATTATTTTAATATTAATTTACTACTTGCCATGACTACCATAAAGATAGAAAGTCAAGCCTATTGCATAATTACTTGTTGGGGTCGGGTAGGTTTTACCCTAGAAAAAAAAAAAGTTGAAATCTTTCAGGAATATGCCACCATTAACGCCAATATCCTTTGATAAGATTTTTCATTATTGCTGTTGTAAATTCTAAATTTTCAACTTTTTGTCAAAATGATACTATAAAGTACCCTTGACAGAAAATGCTAAGAAAGTTTCTGCCTGGGTCATGTCTGTAGTTAATTTCAATACTATTCTTCCCTTTGAAATGATAAATGCTGTTGAAACCTTAACATCTTTAATGTTCTGTTTCAGATGAGAAATGTTACCTTTGATGACATTTGTCCACGATAGTACTTAAAAAGAACATTAAAAGAATGTGAGACCTGTTTCTTGGCCTTAGAAAAGACTTGGCAGAAAACTACTATTGGGAAAAGTTTTGTAACTTGGGTCATGGATGTTGGGAGCGGAATGATTGCACCCAAGTGTGATAGTTTCATGCATCACATTATTGCCTACTCCTAAAAACAAGGCAGTACAGATCTTATTACGAGGTTCTGTCCGAACTTTTCAGAAGTTGCTGTACCTCTGATTAATATCGCCAGTCCTAAGATTGACGCCAGTGGACATATTATCAACGTGCTTTTGAAGCTATCAAAGTCTTGTCTTGAAGTCTTCGTTTTGAAGGAATCTGAATTGGACAAGCTGTTTATCAAAGGAGAAGCTAGTGATGTGGCTGAAGGAGCAGTTTTGATGCGGACCAGTGACGATAATGTACTACACCAGATTTCTTATTTAAGTAAAGTGAAGCCGCCTCAGTTCCTAGAGTACAGTGGAAAAGGAAGCTTGGGCTCTCCTTCATGCTCTTGAAAAATATTGATTCGTATATAAATCATCTAATTATTTCATATATATAAAATTGATAGATAATCCATCTCTTGTATAGTTTTTTTCTGACCGTAATCCATTGTCTTTTGTAAGTAAAATTAAAAAACTTCAAAATTAACTCTATGGGCCTTGGTCCTGCAGCAGTATAACATTGGGGTATTGCATATCAAAGGCAAGATTAAACCTCATTGCCGACATCCTTCCCAAATGTTGACTTTTGCTTCTGTATACAAAAATTCTAATCTATTAGTTTGTTATTTGGATGTATATGTTGTCTCCCCTTAAGGGGAGGGACATGTTAAGATGCATCATGATATTTGTCTCTTTTTGTGTTCAATATGTACTTTCATGAAATTTATGTAATTGTATTGAACTGTTATTGTTTGCATTTTGTTATTCTTACTGCTATACTTTAATAGTTTTAAGTTTTTTTTTTGTTTTAAGAGTAGATTCACCGAGTCTGTGTAACTGTAAAGGTTAAATTCAATTATCTCCAAGTATTTCGTAATTTGCTCCCGCAGGAATTGGTTTTTATGTCATTACTTTATTTGATTAGGAGTTGTGCATTAAGTTTTCTTATGTGGTGATTTGATTATTCAAAGATAAACCTAGATATATATAAGTTAGGTTAAGTTTTCCTTTAGTTTTTGTCTCCTTTATTATATATCACATCTTATCATCGCACACTCTCTTTAGACAAATTCAGCATTGTTACCAATGGTATGACAACATATACATATAGATTATTTGTGTGTGTCGAGGAATGCTGTGCTGCCATCTCTTGTATATGTTTTTACTCCATGGACTAAAGAAGTTATTACTTTGTTTATTTGGTTGAACTTTTTTTTTTTTTTCTTTTTATTCTCAACATGGAGAGTCCCCGGCATTTCTCTTATCACTACTTGACACCTAGCCATCCGTAACAGTAAGTACTGAAAAGACTCCTTTATTCAAATTGTTCTATGTATTAGTGTATTATATAATGTCGTGTGTTAAAGTGATTTAGTGTTTATAAAGTTATACTGTATAACTAATGAAGATTGTTTGTGTATTGGAAATGTCATATGTTAACCTGTGAGTGTTAGATAGTTTATAATGTATAAACAATAAGGTTAGAATCAAGTTTTACTTCATTGTGCATTTTCTGCAGTCAAGAACTTTTATATTATATCAAGTTATATTGTTGTAAATATGTTTATTTTTTGCAGAACTCTTTAGACCTTGGTCAGTCTTCTTCATTATTGGTCCTAGACCTTAGACTCTTGGTCATTGGATCTTACTTCATCCTTAGATAGACGTGATTCTTCGTCAGACTGTAATCACGTACAGTACTTTTCCTTATCATGATTATACTCGCAAGATCTTCAATAGACCTTTATATTATTATAGAAGTTCCTGGTGTTATACACGAAGTTTGTTAATTTTGTATGTTTCAGTTTGTAAATATATTTTAAGTTAATAGAATTTATATTAAAAATTAAACAAGGAAACTTAAAAATTAGCAATCAAATATATTTTTAAAAGAACCAGAGTTCATGGAATATAAAATGTAAAAACCATTACTCGACAATGTGTGTGTGTGTGTGTGTGTATTATATATATATTTATATATATATATATATATATATATATATATATATATATATATATATATATATATATATATATATATATATATTTCTCTATATATATATATATATATATATATATATATATATATATATATATATATATATATATTTCTATATATATTTCTATGCAAACTCTTAATTCTTTCTTTACTCATAAAAGCGCATAACTCTTGAGGTTTCCAGCAAGGTAGAGGGAGAAAGATCAGTGGCCTGTGGTGAACTCTCAAATGGTAGAAATGTCCCTTGGTCCAGTGCAACCCTTTCAAGTGGGAGAAGGGTGCGAAGTATCTCACGATAAATAAATAAAGATCTTAAGTAAGTTTAAAAATCCAGAGTAAAGCTTAACATCATGGAAACTTAGTGCCCAAAATTGAACTAAGATGGCAAATTAGAGCAGCCTTTGTCAGTTCTTGTAATATATGGCCTGGATATGTGTATTCACTGAAAGAACACTTGACTGGATTCGAAAAAAAAAAGGCTTAG
>NC_090768.1:33083537-33176037 GCF_036898095.1 Palaemon carinicauda | reverse complement strand
TGGTTTCCCTGTAAGAAAATCGTCTGCCAACAGAAAATCTATATTTTATTACGTTTTGGGTTAAAAACAGATATTTCCAGTGTTGAATATGCATTATTGATTAATCAATTCAATTTGGAAGGAATATATTGTCTTTATAATGACATTCTACTGTTATATAAGCTTATAAAGAAGGTCTTTCAGTTATGTCTCTTACTTTGTGTTCATATGTTATAATGAACGCATAAAAACACACGATCTTTAGATAGTATTTTGTTAAATAAAATTTTAATTCCATTGCATCTTTAAGGTTAATTTACTGTGTATATTATATTTTCATTCTAGCCACGTGGCAGTTATGGAAACTGGTCTGCCACTTGTTTTACCAAACAAGAAAACAAAATACCTTTGAAGTATCTGATTTTGAAGGAAGGTCCGGCATTAAAAGTATAAAAACTGTAACTAAACTTTATTCATCTAGTGATTTTTCATGAAATATATATTTAATACAAAATTATTTTAAACATTAAACAATAGATATATTCATGACTAATCTAGAAAAGGCAGAAGTTGCTAGCAGTTTTTAAAAAATATATATTCTTTCCAGTTTCTATCCCAGAAATCCAGTATATTACGAATGCCATTGAAAGCAGACACAATTTCTATGATATACGTCGCAAATTTCATTCATCATATTGAGCACGTCTTGCACAAAATACCTTTGCATAATTCACTAATTTGATCTTCATTATTAGCATAATTATTTATGTTTTCTGTCAGTAGGTGTCTATACCATCGCAGTGTCCATGAATTTCTTAAATCAAAAGCCTTAAATGGAAAATAAACATCTATAAGTCATAAAAGGAAATAAACAGCTCATATTTCAAAATATTTAAAATTAGCGTTATATAAAACAATTGGATGAACTCTAGTTTTGTTTCCTTATTAGAAAATCGTCTGCCAGCAGAAATCTAGATTTATTTAATGTTTTAAGTTATATGTATAACTTTTTAGTGTTGAATATTCATTATTTATTAATTATAATAAATTATAAGATAATGTAGTCCATTTATAGGACTAGAAAATCAGTTCTTAAACAGAATAAGGAAACGCTTGTCAGTCAACTTTCTTGTTACTATTCATAATTAAGTTATAAAATATAATTCCACGTTTACTGTACTGTCTATGGTTCATAAAAAAAAATAGTATTATTTTATAATTTACAGGAGCAAATCGTAGATACGAAAGTATATCATATTTTTTCTCGAGATTCTCGAAGTCACCAAGTCAGTGTTGCCAGATACGGGAATTTATCCCTAGATTTGGGGATTTTGGATGTCTGATGGAGATATTCTGTACCAATTTCTACGAAGAAACAAACATTTATATTGTTGCAATTAGTTATCTTGCACTTATATGCAGTATATTACTAAACCCTACGTGACCAGAAGAAAATATATTTGTGAAAATGGGGATTTTTTTATCATGAGTTTTAGGAATTTTTACACTAACCCTACTGGCAAGTGGCAACACTGCACCAAGTGAGTTTCAACTGAGAAAGAAGACTTAGAGATTCTTGAGAATCTGAGATTTTGGAAGAAAAATGTCTCCCATACGTCATTTGTTTCTCCTCCATGTCAACAAGGAACGGCGATATATTTTGAACTGTGCTGTGAATTTCTTCTGTTTCATTTACTGTGAAGGTAATGCTCAGTAATTTCATGATATTCAATTTTACAGTTAATGTTTGTCTTTTATTCTTGGTGTGAGATTAGCCTGATAGAAGTGTATCTTAGCGTAGGGTAGGCCTATATTTCTTTCAAGACCAAGCAACTTCATGCTAGATTAGGCCTACCCTTAGAGTATACTTAACGGTACAGATTTGCGTAGGGTGTATCTTTGGGCGTTTTTGAAATAGGATTTAATAAGGCAATAAAGCAAACCAAATTATCTTAATGCTCTGGAAACCATAGGATGCATAGTTCCTCGGTGAATTCAAGTCTTATGTCTCTTTCCTGTACCATCTCTCAGTTCAAACCAATTCTCATATGCAGTCTCCCGCAGCCTTTGTTAGAGCTGCTGCCTTTATTATTGCTGCTGCCATTGATTCCCAAAATCCTTCTCAATGCTGTATTTTCAAAGGCAAGAAATTTTACATCAGTTGTTACAGTGCTGTACCACGACTGGTGCCCACAAGTTGATATCGATCTTACAAGTGAAATGTATATTAGGATTTTGATGCAATTTGTTATTCCATTTGACCTTCAAACTGTTTTAGCCTGGCCATTGCGGTAAAGTTGTATTGTATTACAGGGTGTGATTTCGAACAGAAAAAATATGTATTCCTATAGTAAATAACGTGATTTAACCGAATTTGACCATTTCAACTGCAAACAAACACATCAACCAATTCGACTAACTTTTAAGTTGCCGAATTGGTTATTACGGATGAAATGATGGTGAAAAACGGTTAAATCACATAATTTTCTACAGGAAAACATATATTTTCTGTTATAATGGCTAAATATAACCCCTGTTGTCATATGTGTTGTGTTAAAATATTTAAATATAAACACTTGTTCAACGGTGTCACTTCACTCACAAATGTACTGCGAACGATAACATTAGCAGCTTTACCAATGATACACAGTGTTATCAACGATGCCTGGGACTGTTACGGTAATATTACCAGTTACACAATATATAAAAATTACAAAAAGGGTACAGAACATAACAAACCCACCTAACCTAACCTAGGGGTTCCCAGGTCACAAAACTCTCGTATATACTAGGAATGTTAAAATAAGGAACGTTACCAATTATACACTGTTAACAACATTACAAAGGCATTGCTAACGGTAGCAATGCTACGGTAATATTATCATGTGTATTTTAATGAATTGTTCCTATACACTTTACACTATATAAAAAGGTACAAAAAGGGTACAGAACCTAACACACCCACCTAACCTAACCTAGAAGTTAACAGGTCACAAAACACATATAATGACTTTTGTTGAATGACTTACCTTTATGAAGGGGACGTCGAAACTTGCGGGACACGGGAGGGTGAGACTGACGGCTTAACTTTAAATAATATCTCCCATGGGGGTAGGCGACTTTTTCCTAAAAATGTACCTTTATAAGAAGTAACGGTATAACGACACCGACGTTTCTTTTTGGTTTTAGATATCTTGGTTTCGGTATTACAATAAAACACGTAAGATAAGAGGAAACGGCACTTGGGACACTGTAAACGGTGAGGAATTACATCGTGTACTTTAAGGAAATTATCAACATTGGATGAAGAATTATAAAAATCACCATGGAATTTAGCAAATGCTTTTAGGTATGGAATACTGCAGCCGTTACAAGTTTCTATAACTTCCTCCATCGCAAAATACGAAAAAATAAATCTCACTTGAAATGACTGACACCTTACTAGGACAAAGGTTTCCAGCGAAAAGGATTTGGTGGAAGGGGTATGAATAGACCACTTAAAGAGGTAAAGGAAGAGGGTAGGGAAATATTAACTTATAACCCCCTTGTGTAAACTTTGAATATGGATAGGATCGTGATTGGTTAACGGGAAAACAACGGAGTCTAGTGGGTAAACATGAATGAACTGGATAGGGAAACGTGTATAGAGCAAGTATTAATGTGAAATCTGGGTTGTGACAAAGAAATAACAAAAGGAATAAAACCATTATAGGAAGATAAAATGCGATGAATGATAAATAATATTGAATGGGAATATAAAATGAGTTGATTTTATAAGGTATAGGATAATAAAACGAGTAATTCTAGGGTCAAAAGTAATATGTATACGGGGGTATTACATAAGTAATCATGTAATAGACTTGAACAGAGCTGGTAGAGAGACGGAGAGTTACATTTCACGGTTAGGGAAGAAGAAATCCTATTGGTGGGGGAAAAGTTTCTACGTAGGGAGGTGGGGTTTTTGCGCAGAAGATCGAAAACTGGTATGTACGAACGTACGTACGTGAGTGTGCTAATGTTAGCATGGAATGCTAACATTTGTTCTACATCAGGCATTGGCAGCACTAGTTACTGTATTTTTTCATGAGGAATAGTCTTTGCAACGACGCCCCAAAGTTTATACAGTTATACTGTTTTGTCTTTTCCTCCGGTTATTATAAATCCAAGAAGGTAATGTATAGAGAAGAAAATGCTTGTTTTACAGCTATACATCATTTCCCCAGTATGTTTTCCCCACCCAAAACCCCGAGTTCCCACTGGGGGTCCCCCATTACTGTAGGATATAGATATATATATATATATATATATATATATATATATATATATATATATATATATATATATATATATATATATATATATATATATATTTCTGAAACTATTCATTTGCGACGAGAACGAGTGTCATTTTCGAAGAGAGCGTAATTTTTTCTATAAGAAAAAGTAGTTTTGTTACTGTTACTTTGCCCTGTAATATGCATGATCTCTGTCTCTCTCGAGTTGATCACCAATCCAATCTTTCTCCCCTCCATTACTAACCTATCAATCATTTCCTGTATTTCAACCATTGTAGAAACAATTAGAACTATATCATCTGCGTATTCAAGATCACATAATCTCTGATCCCCTTTCCAGTGAATGCCATTATTCATTCCTTACATTACCTTGTTCATAACATAATCAATCACCATGATAAACAACAGATGGGATAGTATTCCACCCTGTAGTACTCCAGTCTTGACCTCAAATGTATCTGTAAGACTACCATCAAGTTCCACTTATGCATAACCATTATCAGGTTTACACACTTTTCTGGTATCCCATAGTGCCTCATATATTTTTTAGCATACTACGTGAAATGCTATCAAATGCTTTCTCAAAATCCACTGAGCATAATTACGAAAATAAAATTACAAAATTCTCTCTCTTGTTTATGTTGTAGTTACCTAACCTCTCTTTGCCTGCCCCTATCATACCCATTCTTACCTTACATACCCTTTTCTTAACTACCTTACTTTACTTAACCTCACTTTACCTAACCTTACTTTACTTAACCTCACTTTACCTTACTTAACCTCACTTTACCTACCCTTACTTTATCTAATCTCACTTTACCTTACCTATCCTTACCTTATCTTAGCCTACCTTACCTCATCCTACCTTACCTCATCTAACCTTAATGACTCTCACATTACCTACCCTTACCTTTCATACCTATAATTTATCTAATCTTACCTTTCCTAACCATACTTTACCCACACATAATTTACATATACAGTACATACTTTGCCTGTCCTGACCTTACCTACTTTTACCTTGCCTGCCTTCACCTTACCTACTCTCTTACCTACTCATACTTTACCTGCTCTTACCTTACCCTTACCCTACCCAAACTTAACCTTGCCCTACCCAAACTTAACCTTACCCTACCCTTGCTTACCCTACCCTTGCTTACCCTACCCTTGCTTACCCTACCCTTACCTTACCCTACCCTTACCTTACCCTACCCTTGCTTACCTTACCCTACCTTACCCTACCTTACCCTACCTTACACCCTTACCTTAGCTATCCTATCCTTACCGTACCTCACCTAACCTTAACTTAGCTAACCCACCCTTACCCTACCTTAGCCTACCTTACCCTACCCTAGCCTACCTTACCCTACCCTTCACTAACCTTACCCTACCCTTCACTAACCTTACCCTACCCTACCCTACCCTACCCTTACCCTACCCTTACCCTACCCTTACATTACCTTACCCTACCCTTACATTACCCTACCCTACCCAACCCTACCCTACCGTACCCTACCCTACCCTACCCTACCCTACCCTACCCTACCTTACATTACCTTACCTTACCTTTACTTAACTAACTCTTACTATACCTCATACCTGTGCTTACCTACTCTTACCATACCTATCCTTACTATACCTACCTTTAGTTACCCTTATCTATGCTAACCTACCCTACCCATACCCTACCCTAACAACATAACATAAACCTTACCTTAGCTTACCTTGCCTACCCTACCCTACCCTACCCTACCCTACCCTACCCTACCCTACATTGTCATATTTTAGCTTTTACTTAGTGCAGTAAATATAGAATAGAAGGGTAAATATATGATACTTTAATTTATAGCCAAATACATGAACCAAATATTTTTCCTACTTGCTATCTAAGCGCCTTTTCTTGTGGCTGCCATTAGCATTTCAGTGAATAAATCAAAGGTCAGGAGTAAAAATATAATTGAGGAAGACCCTTGTCTGGTGTGTAGATGTATGGTGGCATAGAGCAGGAGACCAAATACTTCTTAATGATCCCACATGGGGATTTAATTTATATATTTTATTAAGCTGGAGTGGGTAATTGGTTATGATTAGATATGGTGGGAGATATGTTCTCTGTTTAGGAGTAAAAGAGTCATGTTTTAATCCCCTCTATATATGTTCATTCACCAGGTAAAAAGTATCTTTAATGTCAATTTTATACCATTTTTTTTTTTATATTTGACTGTTACATTTATACAAATATATTAATTCAACAGAACAAGAAGCACGGGCAGCTGCGCAACTTCATGCTGGAAGCAACTGCATTATACCTTCACCTAATAGTAGAAAATGGACTCCAATAAATAGTCCCGTAGGTACTGAAAGACATCAGGCTTCGACCTCTTAATTTTTGGTAAGGAGAAATTGCTATTTGTTACATGGGCCAATGTTTTTATTATAAGTTTGCATGTGAAACAGTTTTAGGATCAGACAGGCTATTCCAGGCATTTGAAACTCATTGGTAAGAAAAGAGAAAGACCTGGAGTCATAGGATAGGTAATGTGTGTGTGGTTATGTTTGCTAAAGTCCCTGTGTTCCACCTAATACAAACTCTTTTGATCTTTACTATGGATATAATATTTTGGGCAAAGCTGAAACTAGTATAACAGTCTGCCGCTAATTAGCGGGATGTAGTGGGTTATATGACGTCACTTTTGCTTTTGGCTCTGTAGAGTGAAGACGTGCTGCATGTCTCTCCCCTTGTCAGCTCTTTACATAAAATTGTCTATTTACATCAATGGTTATTTACTTTTTCAGGGTGTAGTCAGTCATCCTTCCAGTGAGAGCAGTTCAGTAGATGACGGGAGAAGTACTCCCAACTTCTTACTTCGGTGTCTCATTCCCTCCGCGTTTTCTCAGCTTGTTAGTTCTCTTCCGATGGACGAATGGGTAAGAGTGATGATCGACTGAACCCTGGACAACTCTTAGGTGCAGAAACTGTCACTTCCCCTATACTGGGGAACACTCTCTCGATGCCGCATGCGCAACTCTCCTTCTTTATGGCTTTTGGGTCTCCCCTTTAAGGAACAGCCTTTGGAGATGCTACAGTTAAGGGAACAGTCGGAGGGCACAGCAGCCTTCCCAGGGGTTATTCATGGTCCTCCCATCCAAGATTCTGGGTGACCCTCCAGAGCTTCTTATGAACTTAGTTTCAGCACCCTTCATATCTGCTCTTCCATTCGTTCATGCAGATCCAATGCATAAACATGAGCAGTTGCAGACTACCAGTCACTACCAGTCAGGTGATCCTTTCGATATGACCCAGAAGCTGACCACTGTCAGACTTCTATGCTTGCTGATTACGTGGCGCACCCTCAACCTGAGTTCACTCAACGCGTTGAGGTCTTGCAGAATAAGAAGCATCAGCTTCTCCACCCAGTGTTGTGCACCTTTCTTGTTCACGAGCAAGGCCCTCCTCACCTGTGTGGTCAGCCCTCATCGGGGTTTTGGAAACAAATGCTTGATTCATCAATGTCTCTTACCAGCTCTTTGGAGTATTTGCTCTTTGGAGCACCTAGATGGTGGTTTATGCTGACCGATTGTGGTCGCCACCTCTCCCATCGTACACCTAGTGCACAAAAAGTCTCATGATCTACACCCTTTCAGAATTATTCCTGCAGATGGTGATGCATGTCGGTCAACGCATCTCCCTTTGTGCCCTTAGTGCATAATGATGTTCGTGAGTGATAACCCTTCAGTGTTTTTGCCGCAGATGGTGATGTCTGCCGACCGCTTGTGGTTGCTGCCTCTTCCGGGTCCTGTGAGCTATAACCCTTCAGGGTTATTGCCGCAGATGGTGATGCCTGTGACCAACACCTTTCACTACAGGCACAACAAAGCTCTCTGAGCTTTGTGAAGATAGGCCATAGGCCATTTGGGACCTCCACTTCGGGCTTCCTTCCCTTACGGGGAAGAGCCTGCCTTTTCTTCTGTGCGTTTGCACGCAGGAAAGCTTTCTGAGCCTTGCTTGCCACCATCCGAGCTTGTGCATCCTCCTGAAGGAGCATGCAAGGCTACTCGCCAACCTCCTGCGGGAGCGCTGATGAGAGTTCATGCTTCGCCTCGTGCAGCTTTTGCAAGTGAACGCACATACCCTAGTCATGTGGGAGAGTCTTTTGCAGTATTGTGTACCCAGTCACTAAGCATTAGTGAAATGCGCGGGCTAACTCCTCGTTGACAACGGCCTGCCCACTACTCCCTCACACCTCCATATTGAGGTTCTGACAAACGCTACTTCGGTTTATGCATGCGTGCTTACCTTTATGAGCCAGATCTCGCTACAACAAGGCTCATGAGACATAATCCTTCGAGGTTATTGACACAGATGGAGATACCTTCAGATTTCTTGTGGCTGCTTACTACCCTACCCTACCCCACCCTACCTTACCTTACCTTACCTTACCTTACTAGCATAAACCTTATTAGCTTACCCACCGTACCCTACCGTACCCTACCCTACATTGTCTTATTTGAGCTTTTACTTAGTGCAGTAAATAAAGAATGAAATCATACATACATGATACTTTAATTTCCAGTCAAATGCATGAACCATATATTTTTCCTACTTGCTATCTAAGCGCCTTTTCTTGTGGCTGCCATTAGCATTTCAGTGAATAAATCAAAGGTCAGGAGTAAAAATATAATTGAGGAAGACCCTTGTCTGGTGTGTAGATGTATGGTGGCATAGAGCAGGAGACCAAATACTTCTTAATGATCCCACATGGGGATTTAATTTATACATTTTATTAAGCTGGAGTGGGTAATTGGTTATGATTAGATATGGTGGGAGATATGTTCTCTGTTTAGGAGTAAAAGAGTCATGTTTTAATTCCCTCTATATATGTTCATTCACCAGGTAAAAAGTATCTTTGATGTCAATTTTATACCATTTTTTTTTTTTTATATTTGACTGTTACATTTATACAAATATATTAATTCAACAGAACAAGAAGCACGGGCAGCTCCGCAACTTCATGCTGGAAGCAACTGCATTATACCTTCACCTAATAGTAGAAAATGGACTCCAATAAATAGTCCCATAGCTACTGAAAGACATCAGGCTTCGACCTCTTAATTTTTGGTAAGGAGAAATTGCTATTTGTTATATGGGCCAATGTTTTTATTATAAGGTTGCATGTGAAACAGTTTTAGGATCAGACAGGCTATTCCAGGCATTTGAAACCCATTGGTAAGTAAAGAGAAAGACCTGGAGTCATAGCATAGGTAATGTGTGTGTGTGGTTATGTTTGCTAAAGTCCCTGTGTTCCACCTAATACAAACTATTTTAATCTTTACTATGGATATAATACTTTGGGCAAAGCTGAAAGTAGTATAACAGTCTGCCGCTAATTAGCAGGATGTAGTGGGTTATATGACGTCACTTTTGCTTTTGCCTCTGTAGAGTGAAGACGTGCTGCATGTGTCTCCCCTTGTCAGCTCTTTACATAAAATTGTCTTTTTCAATATTAAACTTACCCGATAATCATGTAGCTGTCAACTCCGTTGCCCGACAGAATTCTATGGAGGGATACGCCAGCTATCACAATACTAGAAGGGGGTGTACTTACCAGCGCCACCTGTGGCCAGGTACTCAAGTACTTCTTGTTGACACCTCCTCAATTATTCCTCTGTCGTGCTTCCGGCAAGACGTTCTGGGATACGCTTATGATCTTCGAGTTTGTTCACGGCTAATTGGTGAAGTATTCTCTCAGATTTCGGCTGTCGCATTACTGGAAACCTTCTTATATTAGCTAGATAGCTTTTATATAGTCCTGATTAACGGTTAACGATCTTTTGCTTGATTTTGGAAACCCCTTTGGCTAACTCTTTGGATTCAAGATGTCTGACGTTTCGCAAGCCCCCTCCCATAGACGATGTAGGTCTTGCAATAGGCGTATTCCGAAGGCCTCGGTAGATCCTCACACCGCTTGTTCTGACTGTAGGGACAGGCCCTGTCAGTTAGAAAATCGATGTGAGGAATGCGCCGGACTTTCGGAACTGGAATTTGTCCGTCTTTTAAAATATTCATCTAAGTTAGAGAGAGGTAGAGTTAGGAGGAGTTCTTCTCACTCTTCACTGTTTTCCTCACCTCATGATCCCCTACCTTTTCCTACCCCTGTAGTGGCTACCCCCGAACCTACTGTTTGCCCTCCGCCTGATATGTCTGTTGTTTTGCGTGCTATTCAGGCCTTAGGCGATAAAGTAGAGTCAGTGGTAAGTGACCATAAGTCTCTGATGGCCGAAGTTAAGGAACTTAAGGTCAAGAGTGCAGTGGGTGGAGTTAGTGCCAGTGCTGTGACGAGTGCTAGTGTCAGTGCAGTGCCAAGTGCTAGTGTCAGTGCCAGTGTGGTGCGTGAGGATTCTTCTGTGCGAGCCAGTCGTCCTCCCAGTCCGGGACCTCTTGCAAGCTCCCATGCCCAGGGGAGAAGCAATGTCGAAGGGCATAAGGGTTCGGCAGGCCTTGTTAGGCGCACAGAAGTTTCCTCGGTGGTTGCGGGCGTGTCTTCCAAAGACCGTCACTCCCACCCGCAGACGATTGAGCCCGTCTTTTTCTCGTCCGCTGATCATCTGTCAGGGAAGAAACGTTGGTCTCAGGTCTCGAGACCACTTAAACGCAGAGTCCAGTCCGCGAGTGCTCAGCCAGGTTGCAGTCATTGGCTCAGCTCTGACTCGCCGCAGTCATCTGTCGACTGCACTCCGCCCAAGAGGAGTAAGGTTCTGCCACAACAGAGCTCGACTGTCGACCCTAAGTGGACTCTACTACAGTCCATGCAAGCACAGCTTTCGGACTTGATGCGTGAGTGTCGGGCTGAGAGTGTTGCTCCTCCGCCTCCGCCTACACTCCCTCCGCCTGCGCTCGCTCCGCCTACGCTCGCTCCGCCTACGCTCGCTCCGCCTGCGTTTGCTCCGCCTGATCGCAGTACCACCTGCCAGGCGTACGATGTTGAGCCACGGTCTGAGTTTGCTGTTCCCAGTGGTGTTCAGCCTCCGCCTTCTTTAAGGCAACCTTTGCTATGGGATCAGGAGGATTATACCTCTCTTCCTCCGCCTCCCTTTGCTGCTCCACCAGTGGTGCAACTCTTGGCTGAGGTACAACAACCTCTCCCGTCCTTGAGTCAGTCTCCTCAGCTCTCGCTGCAGCGAGCTCAACCTTCCACAAGGCAAGCTCCACTACACCTTGGCCTTGCGCCTCAGGAGCCTCAGCTTGCGAGACATTTACCTTGTTCTGCGCAGCCTCAACCTCATCACGCTCCGCTCACACCACAGGAACAGGAACTTGCTACTCCGCTTCCACCAACCGCTCAGCAAGCGCAATCCTTGGGTTCAACCACTCATGCTAGGAGTCAGCCTCCTCCACCCATGCGCCTTCCTTCTGCTTCGTCTGCTATTCAGCCTTTGCAGTCTGAGCCTCAGGTTCTCCCTCAACAGTTACTTGAAGAGGAAACCAATACTGTTGTTCCTACTCGTTCGGACTCTGCTGTTCAGCATTCTTGTCCGATACCTTCGCTGCACTCTGGTGATGAGGCGTCTGATGATGAGGAGGCACACCTGGATCCCTCATCAGACGTGGATGAATCCAAGCCTTCTCCACAGTCTATTGACTTTCGTAAGGTCTTGGTTCTGCTTAGGGAGGTTTACCCAGACCACTTTGTCTCTGCTATTCCCCGCTCTCCGCCATCTGAGTTTTCGCTGGGCATACAACAAGCTAAGTCCTCCTATACTAAGCTAGTCCTAGCAAGGTCCTCTAAGAGAGCATTAAGGATCTTAGGGGAGTGGCTGCAGTCTAAGCAACACCTAGGCAAGACTTCTTTCATGTTCCCGCCGACCAAGCTCACTTCGAAAGCGAGCGTTTGGTATGCCACAGGAGAAGCACCAGGCTTGGGAGTACCTGCCTCTGCCCAGGCTGACTTCTCAAGTCTGGTGGACTCGCCTCGGAGAACTGCAATGAGGCGTTCTAAGGTTTGCTGGACCTTCTCAGACCTTGATCACTTACTGAAAGGACTGTTTAGAGCATTTGAGATGTTCAACTTTCTTGACTGGTGCCTGGGGGCCCTCAGCAAGAAGACCTCTCCTGCGGACAAGGATTCTGCCATGCTATTAATGTCCTGCATGGATAAGGCCATTAGGGATGGATCTGGTGAGCTTGCGTCGATGTTTGTATCAGGGGTTTTGAAGAAAAGGGAACAGCTGTGTACCTTCCTTTCCTCCAGCATTACACCTTGCCAAAGGTCACAACTCCTTTTTGCTCCGCTCTCGAAGTTCCTCTTCCCTGAAGAGCTGGTTAAGGACTTGTCTGCTGCCCTGATACAAAAGGACACACATGATCTAGTAGCCTCATCGGCTCGTAAGTCTAAGGTTACTACCTCAGTCCCCAAGACTTATCGCTCACCAGTGGCTGATACCCCTGCGACGAGGTTCATACCGCCCTTTCGTGGTAGAGCCCCCAGCCGAGGAAGCTCCCGTCCAGACTCTTTCAGGAGCAAGTCCAGGAAAGGCTCCAGGACATCTAAAGGTAAACACTGACTCTCCGCAACTCCAGACAGCAGTAGGAGCCAGGCTCAAGTTCTTCTGGCGAGCCTGGGAGAAGAGAGGTGCAGACGCCCAGTCTGTCAGTTGGCTGAGGAACGGTTACAGGATTTCATTCTGCCTCAAACCACCTCTGACCACGTCACCCATCAACCTCTCTCCCAACTACAAAGAAGAGGACAAGAGGCTAGCATTGCACCAGGAGGTGTCGCTACTTGTACAGAAGAAGGCAGTGGTTATAGTCCGGGACCATCAATCCCCGGGCTTCTACAACCGTCTCTTTCTTGTGGCCAAGAAGACAGGAGGTTGGAGACCGGTGCTGGACGTCAGCGCGCTCAACGCGTATGTCACCAAGCAGACGTTCACGATGGAGACGACGAAGTCGGTCTTAGCAGCGGTCAGGCAGGAGGACTGGATGGTCTTGTTGGACTTGAAAGATGCCTACTTTCACGTTCCTATTCATCCAGACTCCCAACCTTTCCTGAGATTCGTTTTCGGAAAGGTTGTCTACCAATTCCAAGCCCTGTGTTTTGGCCTAAGCACAGCTCCTATGGTCTTTACTCATCTGATGAGGAATATAGCAAAATTCCTACACTTATCGGACATCAGAGCCTCCCTCTACTTGGACGACTGGCTGTTGAGAGCCTCCACGAGTCGTCGCTGTCTGGAGAATCTCAATTGGACTTTAGACTTAATCAGAGAACTGGGTCTATTAGTCAACATAGAAAAGTCTCAACTCATTCCCTCCCAATCCATTGTGTACCTGGGAATGGAGATTCGGAGTCAGGATTTTCGGGCTTTTCCTTCGGCCCCCAGGATAAGCCAAGCCCTAGAGTGCATCATGAGCATGCTGAAGAGGAGCAGTTGCTCGGTGAGACAGTGGATGAGTCTCACAGGGACCCTTTCATCACTGGCCCTGTTCGTCGAGCTAGGGAGACTCCACCTCCGCCCTCTTCAATTCCATCTTGCAGCTCATTGGGACAAGGGTTCGACTCTCGAAGCAGTCTCTATCCCAATCACCCAAGAGATGAAGACCACTCTCCTGTGGTGGAAGCACAACCTCCTTCTCAGAGAGGGTCTATCGTTGGCTATTCAGACCCCCAATCTTCATCTCTTCTCAGATGCATCGGACTCGGGCTGGGGTGCGACCTTGAACGGACGGGAATGCTCGGGAACGTGGAACGAAGAACAGGGATTACTCCACATCAACTGCAAGGAGCTACTAGCAGTTCATTTAGCCCTGTTGAACTTCAAGTCCCTCCTGCTAGGCAAAGTGGTGGAGGTGAACTCAGACAATACCACAGCCTTGGCTTACATCTCCAAGCAAGGAGGGACCCATTCGAGGAGCCTATACGAGATCGCAAGGGACCTCCTCATTTGGTCAAGAGGTCTAAACCTCTCTCTGGTCACGAGGTTCATTCAGGGCGATATGAACGTCTCAGCAGATCGCCTAAGCAGAAGGAATCAGGTCATTCCCACGGAATGGACCCTCCACAAGAGTGTGTGCAACAGACTTTGGACCTTGTGGGGTCAGCCTACCATAGATCTGTTTGCCACCTCCATAACCAAGAGACTTCCGCTGTACTGTTCCCCTGTTCCAGACCCTGCAGCAGTTCATGTGGATGCTTTTCTACTGAACTGGTCCCATCTCGACCTGTACGCATTCCCACCGTTCAAGATAATAAACAAAGTTCTGCAGAAATTCCTCTCGCACGAAGGGACACGGCTGACGCTGGTTGCTCCCCTTTGGCCTGCAAGAGAATGGTTCACAGAGGTACTTCAATGGCTAGTCGACATCCCCAGGACTCTACCTCTAAGAGTGGACCTTCTACGTCAACCTCACGTAGACAGGTTGCACCCAAACCTCCACGCTCTTCGGCTGACTGCCTTCAGACTGTCGAAAGATTCGCTAGAGCTAGAGGCTTTTCGAAGGAGGCAGCCAGTGCGATTGCCAGAGCGAGAAGGGTTTCCACTCGTAGAGTCTACCAGTCTAAGTGGGAGGTCTTCCGAAGCTGGTGTAGAGCCAATTCAATATCCTCTACCAATACCTCTGTGACCCAAATAGCTGACTTCCTTCTACATCTTAGGAATGAGAGATCCCTTTCAGCCCCTACGATTAAAGGATATAGGAGTATGTTGGCTTCAGTTCTCCGCCACAGAGGTTTGGACCTTTCTTCCAACAAGGACCTTCAAGACATTCTTAAGTCTTTTGAGACGTCTAAAGAGCGTTGTCTATCCACTCCAGGCTGGAACCTAGACGTAGTCTTAAGGTTCCTTATGTCTCCTAGGTTCGAACCTCTCCAGTCAGCTTCCTTCAAGGACCTTACCCTCAAGACTCTCTTTCTCGTCTGCCTTGCAACAGCTAAGAGAGTCAGTGAGGTTCATGCCTTCAGCAAGAACATTGGTTTCACGACCGAATCTGCAACATGTTCTTTTCAGCTTGGATTCCTAGCAAAGAACGAACTTCCTTCACGTCCTTGGCCTAGATCGTTTGAAATACCTAGCCTCTCCAACATGGTAGGTAACGAACTAGAGAGAGTTCTTTGCCCTGTCAGAGCTCTCAAATTTTATCTTAAGAGGTCTAAACCTCTTCGAGGACAGTCAGAAGCCTTATGGTGTGCCATCAAGAAACCTTCGAGGCCCATGTCCAAGAATGGGGTTTCATACTATATAAGGCTTCTGATTAGAGAAGCCCACTCTCACTTAAAGGAGGAAGACCTTGCATTGCTGAAGGTAAGGACCCACGAAGTAAGAGCCGTAGCTACTTCGATGGCCTTTAATAAAAACCGTTCTCTGCAGAGCATAATGGATGCAACCTATTGGAGGAGCAAGTCAGTGTTTGCATCATTTTATCTGAAAGATGTCCAGTCTCTTTACGAGAACTGCTACACCCTGGGACCATTCGTAGCAGCGAGTGCAGTAGTAGGTGAGGGCTCAGCCACTACATTCCCTTAATCCCATAACCTTTTTTAACCTTTCTCTTGAATGCTTTTATTGTTGTTTTTATGGTTGTTACGGTAGGCTAAGAAGCCTTCCGCATCCTGTTGATTTGGCGGGTGGTCTATTCATTCTTGAGAAGCGCCTGGGTTAGAGGTTTTGTAGAGGTCCTTTAGTAGGGGTTGCAACCCCATATACTTTGGCACCTTTGGGTTGATTCAGCCTCCAAGAGGAACGCTGCGCTCAGTAAGGAAGACGAACTTAAAAAAGAGGCAGAGTAACGGTTCAATTCGACTTCCTTACCAGGTACTTATTATTTCATTGTTATTTGAGATAACTGTTATATGAAATATGGGATACTTAGCTATCCTTTAATCTTGTACACTGGTTTTCACCCACCCCCCTGGGTGTGAATCAGCTACATGATTATCGGGTAAGTTTAATATTGAAAAATGTTATTTTTATTAGTAAAATAAATTTTTGAATATACTTACCCGATAATCATGATTTAATCGACCCTCCCTTCCTCCCCAGAGAGAACCAGTGGACCGAGGAATAATTGAGGAGGTGTCAACAAGAAGTACTTGAGTACCTGGCCACAGGTGGCGCTGGTAAGTACACCCCCTTCTAGTATTGTGATAGCTGGCGTATCCCTCCATAGAATTCTGTCGGGCAACGGAGTTGACAGCTACATGATTATCGGGTAAGTATATTCAAAAATTTATTTTACTAATAAAAATAACATATTTACATCAATGGTTATTTACTTTTTCAGGGTGTAGTCAGTCATCCTTCCAGTGAGAGCAGTTCAGTAGATGACGGGAGAAGTACTCCCAACTTCTTACTTCGATGTCTCATTCCCTCCGCGTTTTCTCTGGTTGTTAGTTCTCTTCCGATGGACGAATGGGTAAGATTGGTGATCAACTGAACCCTGGACAACTGTTAGGTGCAGAAACTGTCACTTCGCCTATACTGGGGAACTCTCTCTCGTTGCCGCATGCGCAACTCTCCTTCTTTATGGCTTTTGGGTCTCCCCTTTAAGGAACAGCCTTTGGAGATGCTACAGTTAAGGGAACAGTCGGAGGGCACAGCTGCCTTCCCAGGGGTTATTCATGGTCTTCCCATCCAAGATTCTGGGTGACCCTCCAGAGCTTCTTGTGAACTGAGTTTCAGCACCCTTCATATCTGCTCTTCCATTCGTTCATGCAGATCCAATGCATAAACATGAGCAGTTGCAGACTACCAGTCAGGTGATCCTTTGGATATGACCCAGAAGCTGACCACTCTCAGACTTCTATACTTGCTGATTACGTGGCGCACCCTCAACCTGAGTTCACTCAACGCGTTGAGGTCTTGCAGCATAAGAAGCATCAGCTTCTCCACCCAATGTTGTGCACCTTTCTTGTTCACGAGCAAGGCCCTCCTCACCTGTGTGGTCAGCCCTCATCTGGGTTTTGGAAACAAATGCTTGATTCATCAATGTGTCTTTCCAGCTCTTTGGAGTATTTGCTCTTTGGAGCACCTAGATGGTGATTTATGCTGACCGCTTGTGGTCGCCACCTCTCCCATCGTACCCCTAGTGCACAAAAAGTCTCATGATCTACACCCTTTCAGAATTATTCCTGCAGATGGTGATGCATGTCAGTCAACGCATCTCCCTTTGTGCCCTTAGTGCACAACGAGGTTCGTGAGTGATAACCCTTCAGTGTTTTTGCCGCAGATGGTGATGTCTGCCGACCGCTTGTGGTTGGTGCCTCTTCCGGGTCCTGTGAGCTATAACCCTTCAGGGTTATTGCCGCAGATGGTGATGCCTTTGACCAACACCTTTCACGACAGGCACAAGAAAGCTCTCTGAGCTTTGTGAAGATAAGCCATTCGGGACCTCCACTTCGGGCTTCCTTCCCTTACGGGGAAGAGCCTGCCTTTTCTTCTGTGCGTCTGCACGCAGGAAAGCTTTCTGAGCCTTGCTTGCCACCATCCGAGCTTGTGCATCCTCCTGAAGGAGCATGCAAGGCTACTTGCCAACCTCCTGCGGGAGCGCTAATGAGAGTTCATGCTTCATCTCGTGCAGCTTTTGCAAGTGAACGCACAGACCCTAGTCATGTGGGAGAGTCTTTTGCAGTATTGTGCACCCAGTCACTAAGCATTAGGGAAATGCGCGGGCTAACTCCTCTCGTTGACAACGGCCTGCGCACTACTCCCTCACACCTCCATATTGAGGTTTTGACAAACGCTACTTCGGTTTATGCATGCGTGCTCACCTTGATGAGCCAGGTCTCGCTACAACAAGGCTTATGAGACATAATCCTTCGAGGTTATTGCCACAGATGGAGATACCTTCAGATTTCTTGTGGCTGCCGCCTCTCATCATCAACTCACCAGTGCACAACAAGTCTCATGAGACATAACCTTGCTGGGTTATTGTCACAGATCTCCACTCCTTACTGGATATAGAGCTCTTTGAAGCACCCTCATGTTAATGCCTGCGGACTGGTTACATTAACCGCCTCTCACCATCATTCTCCTGGTTTATGACCATTCTTGAGACATAATTCTTGGGATTTATTGCCTCAGACATATTCTCCCTATGGGATAGAGAGCTCTTTGGAGCACACACATGGTCTTGGCATCTGACCCCTTTCTATCTCTGCCTCAGCCCACCATGCCTCAGGGTATAACGAGTCTCATGAAATATAACTGTTCGTGGTTATTGGCCCAAGCCTCTATTCTTAACGGGATAGAATCAGCTTGCTCTTACGTTCACAAGCGATGGCAGATAAGTGTTTGCTTACAGGTGAGCTTCAACACTCTCTCTCTTTGCCAGCTGCATGAGCTTCTCGTGGGTGCAGGCTACTGCTCGTGAACGATCAACTCCTTTTGAGCAATTATGTTGCACATTGACAAACACAAATGCGTTCACGATGCTTAAGCTAATGTACGATCACTTACCATAAGGCAGGGCATTTGTGATTTGACACATTCACATGTGAGCTGGTGAGCTACTACTGCCAACGAAGGCTGTTCGTTTCACCAGTTGCATGTGCTAGCCACGTGGGCACATGGATGTACGCTCGTGAAGAGTAGCAAGGGCAAGTTACCATCATGCAGAACCTACTGACGTTCCTTTGTATGTAAAGGACAATCTTGGGTTAAGCCAATTGATGCCTGGATCCAGACAAATTAGAATCTTGTTCCAATGCATCATTAGCTCTCTCTATCAGCCAATGTTGTATCTCCTGAGAAAAGTCAGGTTCTACAAGAACCACTGCCTTTCCATGAACCCCAGACATAGGAAGTCTCCTCTCAAGTGGGCTCCTCCTCCATCCCAGTCAAGCCCTCCCTAATATCTATGGATCATACATGTAAGTATCAAAACTATACAAAGCGAGTCTGTTCCCTTGAGAGGGAACAATCGGAGCTTATTCCAGTTAATTCAATTGGGAAGTATCTACCTCTTTTCTTAGCTATACCTATCACCAGGAAGGAGGTGGTCTCATTTACAATTATTTATTGATGTTAACTGATGGAGTTTGGGTGCAACAAACCATCCAGGTTGCTCCCCAGTCTTTGGCCTGCCCGAGGGTACCTAAAACATGGGATTCCTGCCATAAGATTGAGGGGAACATATACCTTCTATAGAGAAAATTTTTCTGTGTGTTTATTGGTCAGTAACCCGACTTAGGCACATAGTCTCAATCTTGTCTATTGGAAATAGTTGCTTGCAACCGATCGTTTGCTTGACAGCGATCAGCTTGGGAGGTTTTCTGTAATGCTTTTATCCACTTGAGGTAGCTGATTACTCTAGTGTTTACCGGTCCATAGACGGACATGCACGGCCAACTCCCATCCTAGCGAGGGCAAGATTTCATCCTGATTTTACAGAAGCAGTTGCTTGCAGCCAATCTCATGACTTGACAGTGATCTACTTGAAATGTTCCTTTGTTAAGCGATCTCTTGGGCACTCGCACTCGCATGAGAGTTGCCCTTTTGCTTGATAGTCAAATGATCCTTGTTCCTCTCAATTGAACCAACCTTAGTGGTCGGAATATAAGTCGTCTACAAGGATAGGTAAGATCAAGTAGCCCTTATTTTTCTTCTCTTAGCTTGTGGTGACAAAGTCACTCCTTCATTTGATGGATCTGACACTAAACGGAGGAAGCCACATGATTGAGCAACTTTTCTTAACAAATAAATTTTGTTTATTAGTACCTCCTCCATTCTCCCAGACAAAGGGAAGGAATTCATTGCTCACATGTAAGGAAACCCATTTCTCATAAATGAACACACATTCAGACAACATATCTTCCAAGCAGATATAGCTTCTTCCTTGTCTGTCTACCATTCCCTGGTAGTGACCAAGCTTAACACTTGCCTCATCTTCATGCCCATGTCGTTTGGAGGTTGACGGGAGTCATAACTCCTAACTTCCGTCTTTTTAGAGGACCAAAGTGCTTGGACAAAGCCCCAGAAAGTAAGCTAGGCAGTTATAGGGACTTCTCCCTCCAATTAAAGGACAAAGGTTTATTAAATTCTTGTAAGAGCGAATCATAAATTTTTAGGGTAATTTCTATTTTTCTAACTACCAGTTTACAAACCTTGAGTTCTTTAAGCTACACTTCCTGCCTCAAGAACCACGCAAGGCCTAAATTTAAGGTCAAAGTGGGAGCTCAGTGGTCTATTGGGTGGGCGGTCCTTACACGCCACCCTCCAGGTAACTGCCACCGCCTCATTAAAAATTCAGCCGTATCCAGCTTTGCTGAAAGCATAAACCTATAAAGAACCCAAGTTTTTATAGTTAAGAAAAATACAAATTACTTTGAACTATGAGATACAATTTTAATGCTGAAATTTCCCATAAAGAAAAATACAAATTACTTTTGAATTATGGTAGGTCTATACAGTTTTAATGGCGCAATTTCCCATAAAGTTACTGTACTCTTAAATCCAAATTTTTCACTCGTATTACAGTACATTATGAATTTATTGTGGGTTTAACAGGTTTGCTATTCAATGATATTTAAAGTTTTAGTCTAACTTAACAGCTGTGTTTGTACTAGTTGGTGCACTAAACAATATGGTCCTCATTCCATCATCTAATCTATATTAGTCTTTGATGTACCGAGTAACAAAATTACCAAAGAATTTATAGGAAAATTAGTGTATATAATCCTCATAAACCATTTGTTATGGTCATCTAAATGTAGGTCATCCCATGCTTTTTTTTAAGGAATGTGGTTCAATTTGAGTGACGGAACTTATTTAACAAAGGGGTCACCCAATGATTTTATAGGAAATGTGGTTCGATTTGAGCGACAGAACCTATCTCTAAAATTGATGAGTACTGTACATAGGTTTTGCATTACATTTTAATTTGTTTATAAATGTTCAAATTGGTATCCTATGAGTAGTTCATCCGATCTACATTCTGCCTGTGTCTCAACCGTGATAACGTTGGTCTGTCAGTCAAGAAAAGGGACTGATCTGGTCTCGTTAGGTTACTTATGTATGGTCTCTGAACTCTTATCTTTGAATTTTGTCAAAGACTATTGAAATTGCTATTGTATTTTTCTAAACATTTTGATATTTTGCAAAGAATTAAGAGAACCTTGAAAATTTAGGGTTGATAACTGAAAAAATTGAATTCTTGGTGACTTTATGTCTGCAACAACAGATTGAGTGTTGGAGATAACATATTTTGGCCGTATTGAGTGTAGTTTTATTACTGAAAAGGTAGGTTCATTAACATATGAATTCAGCATTTTCAAGTTGTTGCTGCTATATAATAATAGTTAAACAGCCCAGTGTTATGCAGGTAGGGAAACATGGGTTTATGTATGAGATATTTTCCTTAGAATTTGCATTAGTATTTTGTGATACTTTATGTTCTATCCGTGTTTAGATATTCTTTATGCCTCTAAGAGCTGTTAAAAGAACAATATTTAGAATTACTCATTCATCACACTAATTAGAGAACAAAGCTGGTATTTGAAAAGCTGTACATTATTAGAGTTCAAATTAAAATTACAAATTGTTTCAAAGTTCTGTAGTTCAAAGAAGCTAGTCTCTGTATACCAAACTCCTGAATGATGTAAAACCAAAACTGCCTGTATTTACCCTTTGATTAATAGACTTGTTTCTATATAGATAATAGATTTACAATCTTTGCCAACTTCATGCCTGGTACCTTGCAGAAAGCAGTATCACGATACAGGGATATATAATTATATCTAACTATTTATCTGTATAATTGTGAGAATTTAATCTATTCACTTCTTAATACTTCAAATGCAATATTATCAATGCAATAACGATACTGGAAACCTTACTAGGAATAGTACTCATAAAACTATTGTTGAAAGAATAAGGATCTTATCAAAGCACCAATCTTCATATTATACATGACTCCTACTTTAGTTTTGGATAATTTTGTTATTGTTTTTTCATGGACTTTAGTTATTACTATTATTATTATTATTATTATTATTATTATTATTATTATTATTATTATTATTATTAGACAAGCTACAACCCTATTTGGAAAAGCAGGATGCTATAAGTATTAGCACTGTTCTTCCTTCAAATGTTTTTGTCAATAACTGCATGGTCAAGTTCAAGGTTCAAAATTGTTATCTTGATCTCTAAAGATGAAATTAAATATACCATTTATTCTGATGAATGATACTAAAAAGAATCTTATTTATCACATTGATTATCAAGAGCCAGGCTATGATTCGAAAGTGAAGACCATATGGAGTAAAGATATTTTTCTTTTCTTTCAGAAGCGTTTGTTTACCTGCATATTTGAAATCCAAAAGCCGAAGTCAGTAAACAAAAAACACACTAGTCGGCAACCTGATTCCCCTAATAATATGGGAAGGAGACGGAAGCTAAAGGAACGCTTAGCGACCCAATTCCCTTAATAATATGGGAAGGAGATGGAAACTAAAGGAACAATTAGCAACCTGATTCCCCTAATAATATGGGAAAGACATGGTAACTAAAGGAACGCTGATGGCACAAGATGAAATTATTCATATATAAATTAAAGCTGATAACAAGGATGGGGACTATAACATTTCACTGACATGAGTTTAAAGATAAGTTAAAATTTTCATTATTTTCATTATTTTTCAGAATTTTACACCTTAGGTTACAGAGTAGGTAGTGAATATCTATGGAAGGTGGTTTATAGAGATGGGCATATACTATCTGAAAAAAAGTCCAGTATCACAACTTCTCTTGAAGTGAGAATGTTCTCAAATTATTTTTTCGTGAGATTATCATAGATTTTTTCATTACTATACTTCATTAATTTGTTTCTGTATACTACCACGTCATGCTAAAAATACAAATATTTCTCAAAACGTCTATTCTCAAAAGGTCTTTTGTGTGATGCAGTAGCTAATGTAAGATTATATATTATACTTTCATGGATTATAGATTTTAGACACTGCCTTAGGATCATAGAAAGCCATATTTCTTAAACCTGTAGTATGATACTTGTAGAATAATTATTCATTGTAATAATATTCCAGCAAAGAAGTAAAATTAATAACATATAGGCCTATAGATCCTTTCTAAGTCTAGTATTTCACTTCCCATACCCAGATAACTTAAAATCATTCATTCATTCACTTCCCATACTCCCAAAAGTTATTCATAAACTGATTTCACCCGAGACCCCTTACTAGATGTTTGAGGCGAGTCCAGTTGCTTGATTATTATAACAGGATATATTTGATTAATATCACAATTTTCCTTCCAGCACTGAAGTATAACTATTTCTAGCAATAGACTTCAACTTTTAGGTTCAATTAAGATAGCATAAACCAATTAATTCACCAAATTATCTTTATGCAATTTTCTTATATAAACGTTATAATTTTACCCAACACCGAATGCTAGCAAGTTGTAGTATATATTGTAGTCTCTAGTTAAGGTTTTAAATGTAAATATTTATTTTATCTTTAGTATATGAATTATGAGGGAAGTTTACCGTGTTCCATACCTCCATTTTACATGGATTTTATTCTTGCAGAAAGAAAATAATTTAAATCTTCAGGATAGAATTAACTTCTACTTCATGTTGTATTCATATAAATGGTATCTTTAAGACTTTGGAGGCACCATGCAAAGTGTTACAAATATGGTAGTAGGATAACATTTAATTGAGGAATTTGTACTACTTCTTTTTCTGATAAAAAGGTATAACTAATTCTCAACCATCACAAGAAGTTTCTTTTAGCAAAGTTATTTTCTCACATTCAGGTACTTATCCTTCCCCTTAGTGGATTAGACAGGGTAAAGTCTATTGGGGGTGCAGATATCTATGGTTATCTTCGGATAAGTCCCTGATTATTATTATTATTATTATTATTATTACTAGCCAAGCTACAACCCTAGTTGGAAAAGCAAGATGCTATAAGCCCAAGGGCTCCAACAGGGAAAAATATCTTCGGATAGTCATTCCGGGGGTTAGAACCCCGTGATACCTGACGGTAATTCTCTGGTAATATCTCTTGCAGAAATATTATACAGTAGGAAGCTGCCATGCTGGACGACATGGCCATATCACCCAAAAATATATTTTTCCTACGTCAAAATCCGTTTTAATCTGGAGTCAGTCATCTTTAGACTTATGCCTTGTTTTCAGGAGAGGAGAAGGATATATCAAATAGAATTAGTAGTTGAGTTAGGTTGCTACATTTTTCTAAAATAGTCTCAATGATAGGTGTTTATCAAAAAAGTACTTCATAAGACTGGTCTCTATAGCTTATATTGAGGGGAAGATGTTTAAAAGTTAAAGTTGCGGGTTTTAGGTGTTCACTGAGACGATTTACATCGTTCTCCTCGGGCGACCATTAGCCAGCAGGGACTATCACTAGTCCCCTCTAACCTCCCCCATGGCGCCACCCTGGGAGTACTCCCTGGTAGAAGGTCTCACGGTATTCGCGTCCCTGGCGGGGACCGAACTCGGGACTTCTGTAATAGAAATCCGCGACGCTACCAACCTTGCTATCCGGATGAAGTCTGATTACTAGAGCTTTGTGAGTAGATAGTTGCCATGTAAATTTACATGAAATTATTATGGTA
This sequence comes from Palaemon carinicauda, assembly GCF_036898095.1. Taxonomy (NCBI): domain Eukaryota; kingdom Metazoa; phylum Arthropoda; class Malacostraca; order Decapoda; family Palaemonidae; genus Palaemon; species Palaemon carinicauda. Next base: position 33,151,168 of record NC_090768.1, on the reverse strand, counting down.
AACATTAAAATGCACTGTAAATTAAATTTTACACGGACTCTTCCCGTTCATTAACTGGTATTATATTTCCATATAAAATGTAAAGGTCAGAAAATGATCTTCCTAGGTTTGTCTATAAACAGTAATCATGGTACCTATTTGTAAGTATGAGTTCTAGTTCAGTTTTACTGATAAGACTGTGCTAAGCTTGTAATTCTAAAGTAAGTAAATCAAAACATCCTCAAGGAATAGAATGTTCATAATCACCCTTAATGGTACAAATTCTTTATTTTTTATTAAATCTCTTTTATAGATATATTTGGGGGTTCCCTTGCTGAATATTGTGAAGATTTGTTTATAAGCATGGCTAGGATATCACTTACATAATTACTTGATAATCTCTGAAAATTAGTCGAAAGTGGATTTTTTTTTTTTTTGTGAGAGAGAGTGACAATGGCATCCAACCTGCTTAAATGAGTGATTAATTCTAGCAGACTTAGGGGAGATTCTTCTCCAATACTGAGTCAATCATTTGGGTTTTGCCTCGGTTAGGGATTGGCAAGTACCACTAGAATTCATCCCCGCAACTTTCATGAAAACTGGCATATCTAGAAAGGTGAATGACCTCAAAAGAGGCAAAGTCATTTTGTCCAATCAGGAAAAAGACCCGGGGAAGCGGCAGGTTCCTTCCTCAAACAAGACTTCTTACGGGTGCAGTGACGTCTGCACTCGTTGGTGTTACTGATTTTTTGGGAACGTCTAGTTCCTGGTGAATGTCGTATCTTTAGTCCCCTCTAGTGGCAACTGAAAACCTTTCAGTATTAGTACGGATTCTCCAGACTTGAGTCCTGTAGGATCAGAGCAAATGAGAGACCTGAGTTGGGAGGTAGAGATTACCATCCTTAGCTTGAACTGCTTCCAGTCTATCCCTCTGAATAGTTGGAGCCCAGAATTGAACTCCATGTTCTAGATGGGGTCTTAATAGTGATGTGTACAGCTGTAGTACAGTATCTTTGTTTCTGTATTTGAATTGTGTCTTTATGTAACCTATTAGTTTTTGTGCTTTCTTTTCAGCTTTTATGCTCTGTTTGATGAACTTCAAATCCTTGCTGATAATATTACCTAGCTCAGTCGCGGCTATGATAAACTACTGTACTGCCTTGAGGTTAGTCTTTAGAATGAACAAGGTTTTCATTTACTCCTCGACAGAATTGTGTCCCTTCATACAACTTGTCGAGCTTACTTGTTCTCAATCGGAAGTTAAACCACCTCCTCAGGGCATAGTTCCTGTACCATGCTTTTGGAAAGGATCACTTTCTTACCACTTGTCAGTCGTCAGATCATGGCTTGACTCTTTAAGTCTGTTCTTCTTTCTTGTGTGGGTCTCTATTAGGAAAATCTTCAAGGAATGGTCTCTTCCTCTACATAGCCCAGCCAAGTTAATGTGGGACAAATTACACTCAAGTGTGTCTCTGAGGGTGCAGCCAAGACTTAGAATCCTGGCGCGGACCGTAATTTTGGGTCTCTCCGAAGGGGGAGTCTCCTTCATGTAACCGCTGACCTCCCATGTCAATGATTCGAGAGCATTGAGGCATGATTTCAGAGAAAGCTCAGGCAGGGTCAAGAGGAGAATCTCTAAAAGATGTTCTCAACAAGGATTCCACAATTCATGGGCTGTGCTCGGTACCGTGGCTCTCCTCATCACGAACGAATACGCAGAGCTCCCTTTGTTAGGGACTAAGCACTGCCCTAACATTCAAATAAGACTTCTCTGTTGCGCAGGTCATTCTGGCATCACCAGAGTACCTTTACAACCTATTACCTGCAAACCATAACTCGCAGGAACCTGGATATCTTCTCCATAGATGCTGTGGTGGCAACACAAAAAGCGGTGTAAGTTGCCTCAGCTCCCTTACAGAACAAGTTGCAGTCAGTCGTTACCCATCGTTAGTCTGGGATGAATGGTCTTTTCTTCCTTTATCTTCCCCTCTCTTGGGGTACAACCCCGAGCTCTTTACTCATACTTGGCCCGCCATCACCTGTCCCCCTAGAAAGTCGTGCTAGCAATCTAAAATAATACTAGACGAGTGTGTGATCTAACCCCGCCAACTAGCAGCGTGTTGTTTACCTCTTAGTTTACAATTAGTTTCCAGCTATGCCGGAACAATAAATCCATTGTAGAGAGTTCAGGTTTATATGGTTATGAAAAATAGAAATTACTTCCAAATTTGCATATTTATATAAAATCTAAATTATTCATTCATATCACATTTTAAAACATTTCTATTTATAAACTAAATCAATTAGATGCATATGCGGTTGTTATGAAAAGCGAAAAGATTTTTTTTTTCTCTAGTCTCAAACAATAGCACCTTTTATGTGATTTTATTATATGTTTCAGTTTGCCTATCAATGCTTCTAATTTGTCCTGAATTGTAAGAGGAGTAATTCATTATATATTTTTTCAGGATATAATAGGTCATTTGCTTGAAATTGACCTGACAAACGGCAGATGTAATGGCGACGTCCATTAATCACAGGACTACGGGCTGCATTATTGCAAGAGCCCGTGCTTGGCCGTAAGGGCCATGCAATCAACAACAAAATAATCACAAGAAAACTTCTGTTCTACGGTTCAAATGGAAATTATAATCTGTGACTTCATAAAAAAATAATATACATGCAATGGATTTAGGTGTGGGGAGAATTAGTAATTTTCAAAATCAATCACAAGAAAACTTTTGTTCTAATGTTCAAATGGAAATTAGAATCTGTGATTTCATGAAAAAAAAAAATATACATGACATGGATTTAGGTGTGGGGAAAATTAGTAATTTTCAAAATCAATCACAAGAAAACTTTTGTTCTACTGTTCAAATGGGAATTAGAATCTGTGACTTCTTAAAAAAAAAGATATACATGCCATGGATTTAGGTGTGGGGAAAATTAGTAATTTTCAAAATCAATCACGAGAAAACTTTTGTTCTACTGTTCAAATGGAAGTTAGAATCTGTGATTTCATAAAAGAAAATATACATGCTATGGATTTAGGTGTGGGGAGGATTAGTAATTTTCAAAATTATTATGAAGATCTATATACAGTGAGGCTCTAAGTACCTTGATATTGCGTAATCTGCTAAAGTTAGCTGTTAGTATTCAACTGCTAAACTAATATTTTTTTCTATAAATCCTAAAATCTGTTTTTGTCTTTGCCATTATACAGATTAAGTCTTAACAATCATAAATGCTGCTGTCAGTTTTTACATGACTTTTTTTTTTTTACAAAGAACAAAGCGTAAAATTAAGTTTTGCAACTTAAAATATTACTGAATCACAACTTCAATAGAACTACCTCTCAGTCTCTGGCTATCTTGTGTCATATTAAATTTTCTTGAAGCCTCACATCTTCAATCACTTTGATCAACATTTCAGTCTGGTGTCATACTAAATTTTCAATATTAATCTTACCCGGTGATCATGTAGCTGCAGCTCTGCTGCCCGACAGAAAAAACCTACGGGCGGGATACGCCAGCGATTGCTATACAGGTGGGGGTGTACAACAACAGCGCCATCTGTCGAGTAGGTACTCCAGTACTTCTTGTCAACAAAGAACCAATTTTCTCTCTGTCGTGCCACCGGCAAGACCTACTTGATACGCTGTTGTTTCTGGAGTTGATTTTCACGCTTTTTGGTGATGTATTCTCTCTAGTTATTAGCTTTCGCTGTACAGAAGTTATCATCAATACTTTATCACTTTCATTGATTAGATTTTGGATTATTTGTTGACGACTTGGATAGATTTTGGATTTCCCCCTTTGACTAATTCAAGATGTCTGACCCTACTCAAGTCCCCAAGTACAGGCAGTGTAGCGCTAGGGACTGTTCTAGGCATCTTCCGAAGGCCTCTATAGATCCTCACACCGTTTGTTCCAATTGTAGGGGTAAAGCCTGTCAATTGGAAGATCGATGTGAGGAATGCGCTGGGCTTTCGGAATTCGATTTTCAAGAATTCCTTAAGAATGCTCGTAGGCTAGAGAAGGATAGGATCAGGAGGAGTTCGTCTCGCTCTATTGATTTTTCCTCTCCCCATGCCCCACAACCTATTCCTTCCCCTGTAGTGGTTACACCCGACCCTTCTACTAGCTCTCATCAACCCTCGGTGGCGGATATGATGCGTGCCATTCAGGCTCTTGGTGGCAGAGTTGAGTCATTAGCGAATGACCGCAATCAACTCTTGGCCGACGTCAAAGAGTTGAAGGAGAAAAGTGCAGTGGGAAGTGTAGTGAGTGCAAGTGCAGTGAAAAGTGTCAGTGTTACGCATGAGGGTGCGTCTGTTCGTGCCTGTCGTCCTCCCAGTCCGGGACCTCTTGCAAGCTCCCAACCCCAGGGGAGAAGCAATGTCGAAGGACCAAAGGGTTCGACAGGCCTTGATCAGCGTACAGATGTACCCTCAGTGGTTGAGGACGTATCTTGCAGAGATCGTCCCACCCACAAACAGACGAGTGAGCCCATTCATTCCTCGTCTGCGGAAGAAGTTTCTCGTCAGAAACGCTGGACCAAGGTCTCACGACCTCTCAAGCGCAAGGTCCCTTCCGAGCGAGTCCAACGGCCCAGGTGTAGCCACTGGGTCAGTTCGGACTCGCCGCAGTCTTCCGAAGACTGCACACCTCCCAAGAGAGGTAGAGTGGTTCCGCAGCAGGCAATCACTCCGTCTGTTGCCGCACCAACCGCTGTAGACCCTAAGTGGTCTTTGCTGCAGTCTATGCAGACTCAGCTAGCTTCCTTCATGCAGGAGTATCGTGCTGAGAAGGTTGACGCTGCACCCGTTAACCTACAACCTGCCACGGTTGTGCGCTCAGCTGACACTGCGGCTGCCTGCTCCCACACTCCGGCTGTGAGAGCTCCACCACCGATGCGCAGTCGACCCTGCCAGACGCATGTTGACGTTAGCCGACGTGCGGCTCCCTCCGTTGACATGCGTGAGCTACCGCATCAGCAGTGGGAAGGTGCAGTCAAGCTGCCGTGTTTTGACGCAATGCGGCAGTCTCCGCAACCCACGGCAGTCCCCACCACGCACCACCACTCCGCTTTTGTTGTTGCCAGCTCTCAGACTGACCAGCAGCGGCATGATGTTGGATCCAGTGCAGCTACGCATGCACCCGTGCTGCCGGATTCAGCCGTTCAGCTTTCTTCTCCTCCTTTGCCGCTTCCTCCTCAGCATTCGGATGAAGGAATCTCTGATGACGACGAAGCTGCGCATTTGGACGATCAACACTCCGACATAGATGAACCCAAGACTACGCCTCCCTCCTTAGACTTTAGGAAAGTCCTTGCCCTGTTTAAGGAGTTGTATCCGGACCAGTTTGTGTCTGCAGCTCCACGCTCACCTCCCTCTGAGTTCGCTTTAGGCATGCAGTCAGCAGCTCCTGCCTTTACGAAGCTCGTACTCGCTCGCTCGTCCAAGAGAGCTTTAAGGGTACTGGGAGAGTGGCTGCAGGCCAAGAAGCAACTTGGGAAGACAACCTTCTTGTTTCCCCCGGCCAAGCTTGCTTCCAGATCTAGCGTTTGGTATGCCACAGGAGAGGTTCTCGGCTTGGGAGTTCCTGCCTCTGCCCAGGGCGACTTCTCAAGTCTGGTAGACTCTCCCCGCAGACTGGCTATGAGACGGTCCAAGATTTGCTGGACTTCTTCGGACATGGACCATCTTTTGAAGGGAGTTTTCCGTGCGTTTGAGATCTTCAACTTCCTGGACTGGTGTTTGGGAGCGTTGAGCAGAAAGACCTCCCCTTCGGATAAGGACTCTGCCATGCTCATCATGTCCTGCATGGACAAAGCCATTCGGGATGGGTCTGGCGAGCTTGCGGCTTCTTTCGTGTCTGGAGTTCTTAAGAAGCGAGATCACCTTTGCTCCTTCTTGTCGGCGGGAGTCACACCATGTCAGAAGTCAGAGCTGATGTTTGCTCCGCTATCCAAGTGTCTCTTTCCTGAAGAGCTGATCAAGGGGATTGCCGCCTCGTTGATCCAGAAAGACACCCATGACCTGGTGGCGTCATCCGCACGTAAAGTCACAGCTTTACCTTCCGTGCCTAGACCTAGGATGGACACACCAGCGTCTAGGTTCATTCCGCCCTTTCGTGGCAGAACCTCCAGCAGAGGAGGTACCCGTGCCGATAGTCAACGTGGCAAAAAGAAGAAGGGTTCCAAGTCCTCAAGAGGCAGAGTCTGACTGCCATCTTCTCCAGACAGCAGTGGGAGCCAGGCTCAAGAACTACTGGCAGGCCTGGGAGAACAGGGGTGCAGACGCACAGTCTGTGAAGTTACTCAGAGAGGGGTACAGGATTCCATTCTTGCGCAAGCCCCCTCTAGCAACAACTCCCATCGACCTCTCTCCCAGGTACAGAGAGGAGGACAAGAGGCTAGCTTTACAGCAAGAGGTGTCTCTCTTGCTACAAAAGGGAGCGGTAGTCATAGTCCGGGACCATCAATCCCCGGGCTTCTACAACCGTCTCTTCTTAGTAGCGAAGAAGACAGGAGGGTGGAGACCGGTGCTAGACGTCAGTGCTCTAAATGTCTTTGTCACCAAGCAGACGTTCACCATGGAGACGACGAAGTCGGTGCTAGCATCGGTCAGGAAGGAAGACTGGATGGTCTCGTTAGACCTAAAGGACGCGTACTTTCACGTCCCCATCCACCCAGATTCCCAACCTTTCCTAAGGTTCGTCTTTGGGAAGGTGGTTTACCAGTTCCAAGCCCTGTGCTTTGGCCTAAGCACGGCACCTCTAGTGTTTACCAAACTGATGAGGAATATTGCCAAATTCCTGCATTTAGCAGACATCAGAGCCTCCCTCTATTTGGACGACTGGCTTTTAAGAGCTGCGTCAAGTCGTCGCTGTCTGGAGAATCTCAAATGGACCCTGGATCTGACCAAGGAATTGGGTCTCCTGGTCAATATAGAAAAGTCCCAACTCGTCCCATCCCAAAACTATAGTCTATTTAGGTATGGAGATTCAGAGTCGAGCTTTTCGGGCTTTTCCGTCGGCCCCCAGAATCAGTCAAGCCCAAGAATGCATCCAGAGCATGCTGAAGAGGAACCGATGTTCAGTCAGAAAGTGGATGAGTCTAATAGGGACGCTTTCATCGCTGGACCAGTTCATCGCGTTAGGGAGACTCCACCTCCGACCCCTTCAGTATCACCTAGCTGCTCACTGGAGAAAGGACATGACGCTAGAAGCGGTCTCAGTTCCTATCTCCGAGAAGATGAAGTCTGCACTGACTTGGTGGAAGAACAACATTCTTCTCAGGGAAGGTCTACCACTGGCTGTTCAGACCCCCGACCACCTTCTCTTCTCGGACGCATCGGACACGGGCTGGGGTGCGACACTGGACGGTCGGGAATGCTCGGGCACGTGGAATCCGGATCAAAGAGCACTTCACATCAACTGCAAGGAGCTACTGGCAGTTCATCTGGCCTTGAGAAGCTTCAAGTCCCTCCTTCTAGGCAAGGTGGTGGAGGTGAACTCCGACAACACTACAGCCTTGGCGTACATCTCCAAGCAAGGAGGGACTCATTCGATGACGCTGTTCGAGATCGCAAGGGACCTCCTCACCTGGTCAAGAGATCGAAACATATCGCTTGTAACGAGGTTCATTCAAGGCGACATGAATGTCATGGCAGACCGCCTCAGCCGGAAGGGTCAGATCATCCCTACAGAATGGACCCTTCACAAGAATGTTTGCAACAGACTATGGACCCTGTGGGGTCAGTCCACCATAGATCTGTTCGCTACCTCGATGACCAAGAGGCTCCCAAATTATTGCTCACCGATTCCGGACCCAGCAGCAGTTCACGTAGATGCCTTTCTTCTGGATTGGTCCCATCTAGACCTTTATGCGTTCCCCCCGTTCAAGATTGTCAACAAGGTACTGCAGAAGTTCGCCTCTCACGAAGGGACAAGGTTGACGTTGGTTGCTCCCCTCTGGCCCGCGAGAGAATGGTTCACCGAGGTACTGCAATGGCTAGTAGACGTTCCCAGGACTCTTCCTCTAAGAGTGGACCTTCTGCGTCAGCCGCATGTAAAGAAGGTACACCCAAGCCTCCACGCTCTTCGTCTGACTGCCTTCAGACTATCGAAAGACTCTCAAGAGCTAGAGGCTTTTCGAAGGAGGCAGCCAGAGCGATTGCCAGAGCAAGGAGGACATCCACTCTCAAGGTCTACCAGTCAAAATGGGAAGTCTTCCGAAGCTGGTGCAAGGCGAATTCAGTATCCTCAACCAGTACCTCTGTAACGCAGATAGCTGACTTCCTTTTACACCTAAGGAAAGTAAGATCCCTTTCAGCTCCTACGATCAAAGGTTACAGAAGCATGTTGGCAGCAGTCTTCCGCCACAGAGGCTTAGATCTTTCCAACAACAAAGATCTACAGGACCTCCTTAAGTCTTTTGAGACCTCAAAGGAGCGTCGGTTAGCCACACCAGGTTGGAACTTAGACGTGGTGTTAAGGTTCCTGATGTCAGCAAGGTTTGAACCGCTTCAATCAGCCTCTTTTAAAGATCTCACTTTGAAGACTCTTTTCCTCGTTTGCTTAGCAACAGCTAAAAGAGTCAGTGAGATACACGCCTTCAGCAGGAACATAGGATTTACATCTGAAACGGCTACATGTTCCTTACAGCTTGGTTTTTTAGCTAAAAACGAACTCCCTTCTCGTCCTTGGCCCAAATCGTTCGAAATTCCAAGTCTGTCCAATTTGGTTGGAAACGAACAAGAGAGAGTGCTATGCCCAGTAAGAGCTCTTAAGTACTATTTAAGACGTACGAAGCCATTACGAGGACAATCAGAAGCTTTATGGTGTTCTATTAAGAAACCTGCTTTACCGATGTCGAAGAACGCAGTTTCTTATTACATCAGACTTTTGATTAGAGAAGCCCATTCTCATCTGAATGAGGAGGACCATGCTTTGCTGAAGGTAAGGACACATGAAGTTAGAGCTGTCGCTACTTCAGTGGCCTTCAAACAAAACAGATCTCTGCAGAGTGTAATGGATGCAACCTATTGGAGAAGCAAGTCAGTGTTCGCATCATTTTACCTTAAAGATGTCCAGTCTCTTTACGAGAACTGCTACACCCTGGGACCATTCGTAGCAGCGAGTGCAGTAGTAGGTGAGGGCTCAACCACTACATTCCCATAATCCCATAACCTTTTTTAATCTTTCTCTTGAAATGCTTTTTATTGTTGTTTTTGGGTTGTACGGAAGGCTAAGAAGCCTTTCGCATCCTGGTTGATTTGGCGGGTGGTCAAATTCTTTCTTGAGAAGCGCCTAGATTAGAGGTTGTGATGAGGTCCTTTAGTATGGGTTGCAGCCCTTCATACTTCAGCACCTAGGAGTCGCTCAGCATCCTAAGAGGATCGCGAGGCTCAGTAAGGAAGACGTACTTAAAAAGGCAGAGTAATGGTTCAAGTCGACTTCCTTACCAGGTACTTATTAATTTTATGTTTGTTATTTTGAATAACTGCTAAAATGAAATACGGGATACTTAGCTTCTAATGTTAACATGTATGCTGGTCTCCACCCACCCCCCTGGGTGTGAATCAGCTACATGATCACCGGGTAAGATTAATATTGAAAAATGTTATTTTCATTAGTAAAATAAATTTTTGAATATACTTACCCGGTGATCATGAATTAAAGGACCCACCCTTCCTCCCCATAGAGACCCAGTGGACCGAGGAGAAAATTGGTTCTTTGTTGACAAGAAGTACTGGAGTACCTACTCGACAGATGGCGCTGTTGTTGTACACCCCCACCTGTATAGCGATCGCTGGCGTATCCCGCCCGTAGGTTTTTTCTGTCGGGCAGCAGAGCTGCAGCTACATGATCACCGGGTAAGTATATTCAAAAATTTATTTTACTAATGAAAATAACATTTTATTAGAAGCCTCAGTATTAAATTTCTCTTTGTCACCAATTGAAAATTTTACTTATACCTGTAATATTTTTTTTCGTATTTATACGAGGTGTAAGAATGTTGGTATGTTTTTTTTATCAGGACTATAGAAAAATATTATATGATTTTCAGTTGTGTGTCACTTAATATCAAATTTGATTTGACCACAGTGCTTGTACGTTTGCCATTCTTCGAAGCATATTTGGGAATATGTTTTCATGCTACTTGAATTTGTATTTCCGGATAATTTATAACTATAATTTATATTCAGCATTTAAAGTTTTACAAATAATTGATCATCGTTCAATTGTAAATCAGAGTATAAAATTAGCTAAAACTTTTGGTACTAATGTTAAATGGCTAGTGTTTTACAAACAATCATTTTAGCATCTATAGGTCTTCAACCTGATTATATGGTATAATGTATGTTTTTAAAACGATGTATCGAGTCCAGATATTTAATCTTAAATTCACTTAATATACTATTGTGGCTTGAAGTTCAACTCAATCAGGTGAAGTTCCCCTGAGGGAAGGACTTTTTATACAGTGATTTCTATTGTTCATGTTTTTATACAGTGATTACAGTGATTTCTATTGTTCACTGTTTCATACAGATTTCTTTTGTTCATTGTTTTTATATAGTGATCTCTATTCATTGTTTTTATACAGTGATTTCTATTCATTGTTTTTATTCTTTGTTTTTATACAGTGATTTCTATTATTCATTGTTTTCATACAGTGATTTATATTGTTCATTGTTCTTAAACTGTGATTTCTATTCATTGTTTCTATACAGTGATTTCTATTGTTCATTGTTTTTATACAGTGATTTCTATTCATTTTCATTTTATACAGTGATTTCTTTTATTCATTGTTTGTATACAGTGATTTCTATTCATTGTTTTTAAATATAAAACTTACCCGCTGGTTATATAAGAATGGCTAACGTCCCTGACGCCTCGGTAGGAAATTCAAAATCTCGCGCGGCTATCGCAGATATGCCAGGTGTACACTAGTGCCCTCATGGTACAACAGGTAGAACTATACCCAACCTCTTCAGATTTTCCCTGCCGCTATGGCGGTTGGTTCTATTGGATATTCTCTCTCGCTTTTTACTCTGGACGTTATTTGGTGATGTATTAACGTTTTTTGAGTTTAGGCTTTCGCTTTTTTGTTTTATTCGAACTGGTGATCACGTATTTATAACTTAAAAGGTAAGATTAAAAGGGTTTTCGACCTATTTTAAACCTCATGAAAGCATCGGACGAAAGGTAAACATCTCGTCCATTGATGACGTCACAGCCATATGTTGTAGGCTATAAGTCCGACTCGCTTTTTACAAAGAATTATAAGTGGATACTTTCTTTTAAAATATTAAGTTATAAATTTAATTAAAGGATTATTAATCTAAGAAAATTTTATCCTTTTAATAGTCTTCTTGGGGTAATCTTCGATCTGTTTGCAAAGATTAACTAGCGTTCTGTTGTTACGCAGTTATCAGTATTGTTACAATATTACAATATTTCGTAGAGATTTTATGAATAGTACATTCTTCTTACTTCTCAAGTTTTTCAGTTGTACTATATAAAAGGAATATTTTATTTTGAAATTAATTGATCCTGTCAGTATTTTTGCTTAGAGATTAAAGGAAGTTAAATTTCACTTAATGTTTATACGAATCGATGTAGCGCACGATTATATTTATAGTTGTTTCCTTAGTGGAATACTAAGATTGTTCGTATATTAAGTGTAAATGTTCCAATGAATACGAGTGATGATTCATCTCTTATTGGAATTCCTTAATTTAAAGGTTTTATTTTATTTTATGAATATACCTATTAAGGTAATATTTAATATTTAATTTTTCGTTGCATTTATATGGGATTCAGTGAATTTTCATTCCCATTCGAACGATGGAGAGAATTGTAAGTCTCTCTTAAAGAGTTCATTTCGTTTGAGAGTGTATATTTTGGCTTTCAAATGATTATGAAACTTTCTTTTAACAAAAAATAGAATGAAATTTTTAGTGTTTAATTATGCAGTGAATTTTATTCAGTAGTGAGTGCTTCTGTTCGGACCTGTCGTTATCCTAGTCTTAGACCTCTGCCAAGCTCCCAGAAGGGGAGAAGTTAAGTCGAACAACGAAAGGAATCGAGAGGGTAGCCGGGCGCTACAGTCTTTTAAGACCGAACAGAAGTACTCTTTCTGTCATTCCACAGATCGCTTATCGTTATAGATAAAGCGAGGATTAGTGTTGTCAAATATTATATGTGCTTTTCAGGCGCTAAACTGAAAACAAAATTAAATTTGTTCTGCGTATTTACGTTTCAAACAACAGCTCTCGTCGATGAGGCAGTCTTATTGACCGGCTGTTGGCAGTGAGGCTGGGCGTTAGTCTTCGGTTATAGACCCGTTGTCGCACAGGCGGCCTATTGTCTCTGAGACTAACGTGATATCGCACAGGCGGTCTCCAATTTCACTGTTCAGCTGCTGGTCGAGGTTGATTTGTCTCTGCAGAGCTCTGTTTCACAGCAGCTATTAAAAGAGAATCCAGCTGTTTGTCAGTCTAAGCGTGATGAAGTTCGCCAAATGCCGGAGCGAGCCGCGGAGCGGCAGGATCGGAGCAGGCGCAAGGCGCAAGCGGAGCCTGAGCAGAAACGTGACGAGGCTCAGAAGCTAATTAATGAAGGCGCTGAGCGTCGGCGACAACTCTAGACAGGCGCCAAGCGCCAGCGTGGCGACCCACGCCAGTCGAGTCATGAATGGGCAGAACGCCAGCGCGACCAGCGAGCGGTAGCGTGAGAATTGCGTGAGCACAACGCGCCAGGACGCGGCGGAGCACCAGCGCCAGCTAGATTCATCCTATTATAAAATCAATCGTGACAGCAAACGCAAGGCGAGTGGCTGTCAATTGGATGTGTATATGGAACAACGCAAGCACGCCCATATCGCCACTGATGTGCCTGTAGAGCTCCAATCTCTAATTTGTTAGAAGATGATCTGGATGAGGTTCTCTCTCATGAGGAACAATTGGAGGATATCTCGGAGGGAGAGGAGGAGAAGCCACCTCTATATTAAGTGGACTTCAAAAAACCTAAGGCTTGTCTTCTCGGAATCATTTCCAGACTATTTTTACATCAGTTACTCCGCTATCTCCCCCTTCTGAGTTTGCCTTAAGGCAAGGAAGCTAAGACTTCCTTTTATATAAAAATGGTGCCTTCCCGCTCTTCTAAGAGAGCATTGAAATTAATGGGAGCATGGATGGATTCAAGAAAAGCTCTGGGCAAGGCATGCTTAGCTTTCCCACCAGCCAAGTTAACTTCTAAGTCGAACGTTTGGTATGAGACGGGGGGAGGGCTTGGGTTTGGGAGTTCCGGCGTCTGCGCAGGGAGACTTCTCAAACCTGGTGGACTCTTCCCGTCGCCTGTCCATGAGAAACACTAGAGGGTGGTGGTCAATGTCGGAGTTTGACCATCTCTTGAAAGGATTGTTCAGAGCGTTTGAAGTATTTAATTTACTTGACTGGTCACTGGGAGCCTTAAGCAGAAGAGTAACCGAGATGAAGGACACGGACACAAGTAGTTTTATCCAACTTATGTCTTGTATGGACAGGGCAGTCAGGGATGGTTCTAACGAGCTGGCTGCTTTCTTTACTGCAGGGGTTATAAAGAAAAGAGCTACTTTCTTTACTGCAGGGGTTATAAAGAAAAGAGCTACTTTATGTTCCTTCCTCTCGGGGGGGGGTCATTCCATGTCAGAGATCGGAGTTGCCTTTTGCACCCATGTCTTCGGCTCTTTGTCCGCAGGATTTAGTTAACGAAGTGGCTGCAAATTTGACTCAGAAGGCTTCTCAGGATTTGGTTACCAAAACAACCTGTAAGGTTTTGCCTACGTCCTTCTCTTCTCGTAGAACTAAGGAAGGGACATCATATTCTCATTCTGCTTAGCCCTGTCGAGGTAAACCTACAGGGAGAAGTACTTTCAAACCAGAGGCAAGGAGCAAAGGTAAGAGGAGTCGAGCCCAGTCGAGGCAGGGTCTGACTGCTCGCCCCTTCAAGCAGCGGTGAGTGCCAGGCTAAACAGCTTTTGGCAGGGCTGGGAAAAGAAGGGAGCAGACCCTTGGTCCGTACGTCTTCTATTTTATCAGAGCACAGCTTTAATCGGATGACGTTCGACATTTTTCCTGTCTACTAGACTAGGAAGTTAATCGTCATGTAGGAACACGAACAGATCTTACCCTCACAGCACGTGTGTTGCAATTGTTAAATGAGAAGCAATCGAGTGTTTTTTTTCTTCCACGAGAGGAGCGGAAGTCAGAAGAATCACATATAATCCTGGCTCTTCCTCTGGAACCTGAAGCACAGTCAGAGAAGAAAGAGTTTGTCCTCTTAGAATGACGCAAATCCTAGACTTGGTCGTCAACAATCAATACGTCCGAGACATTTCAGGAGTCGTATGTTTTCTAGTAACTTAAACCTCAGTTACTGATGTTAGCCGGAAGTTTTTTCTGTTGGAAAAAGGCGACGTGTCAACGCCAATATCGAGTAAGACACAATTCTTCAAGAGAAGAGGTGATCAATCTGCTTCTGTTTACACTTCTACTCCGCCCCCAGTTTAAGAAAATGTTTAGTACTTTCTTCTGGGGTTGACCGACTACTGTTAACGGTTTCTCATAGCATGGGATACGTTCAGGTCACGCACAAGGCGTGCTGGAAATGTCATAGGGACTCTCCCAGGTCGCTCACAGGGCTGCGGTTGATGATCTCTTCTAGCCTTCGCTCACGCTTGAGTTGGCGCACAAGCTGCCCCGCGAGTGTAGGGTTGGTCTGACCTAAAAGTGGTCAATTTCATCTCTTTTTAGCGTTTACGATTCTTGGGGGAGGGGGAAATGTTTTCTCCTGAAAGAGTAAGGACTACCATAGATCAAAGGGATGGTTTTCCGTTAGTATCAGACAGCATAGTTCTCCGATGCTCAGTAACGTCTCCTCGCAAATTTAGGCTCTTGTTGCGGGAGGCGGTAGAGCATACGCTTGGAGCGACACAGACATGCACACGGTCACAGACGCTGACAGTCAAAAGTTGATCCTTTCAACTAGTTGTTCCATCCTCGCGATCTGCGGGATACGCGTCTCCACTCATGCGGACGCATGCTACACGCGAGCATCTCTCGACAAACATGTCAACCTGAAATCCTAAGCAACCTAGGCGCATGTGCCAGCCTGGACATTACTGGATAAGGTCAGTCAGGTTTTTCTGCATCAGGATAGACTAACAGTTGTTCCTTTGTGCCTATGACCGGACTCGATGCTGTTGCCTACTTGCAGCACGCTGTAGATTTACAGCAGGCGAGACATACACAGAGCGCTGTATCATCTCTACAAGGTGAACGCATATAGCACGCTAGCACCTTACGGGGATACAAGCACATGCAACATTATAGTCGCATATTAGACGTATACAGTCTAGTCTTTGGCTCACAGCCGTATGGACAGACTGTTGTTTTTTCTTTGCATCGCTCTCGCCTTACAGCTAACGCTTTCTCGTGTCAAACTTTGACTTTTAGTGTGTTGAACATTTGTTGCTACACACGATCAGGTCTTAACTTCATAGCATGAGGTTCATGTTGTTGATGCTTCTTTTCAGCAGGCCTGGCTTCAGTATCGGTTTCTTGCGACTGATATGGATGCGTGTTGGGAGAAGGTCTAGATCTTGTCTCTCTATCTCTCACGACTTGCTGAGCATATACAGCAGGCTGGAACCTTACTGGACCCATTTTGGGATCATGCTGGGTGTTTGCTGAAAGCATGTCATCAGTCCGTGTTTTCCTGTGTCAGGATCACGAACGCTTTATTTTAAACCATCTAGCTGCCTCCAGTATTTTGGAAAACCCCTATGATCAAGAGGTTGTTCGAAGAGACAGCTGAGACTATCGCTTGTATAAGGGACCTTTGCCTCAAGGTTTTACAACCCAAATAGGGTGTTTTATGGACTAGTGTAGAGCTAAAGGGCTCTTCATTTAGTTACTCTAAGACAAGCGGCCTGTTTCTTCTTAGACCTTGGAAGGAAAACACATTTTTTCCTCCTCGACCATCAAGTATTGTCTCAGGCAGAATCTCTACCTGATTTGATGGAGATTGGAAAACAAGATCTTCCAAAGAGGAAAAAGTCTCCATCATCCTCACCTTCATCTAAATCAGGCAAGTGCCCTACTGCTCATGATCCTAAGGTTGACTTGTATAAAGATACTAGAAAGAAAGAAGAGTGGTGGCCTAGTAAAGCCTTCCATCTCCAAGCCTTACATGGCTTCATCTGAAAAGTCCCAAAAGACAAATGAGACAAGAAAAATAATACCAAATGATAATGTCTATCATCCAGTGGAATTGCAGAGGTCTAAGTACTAGCATTGAGCAAATAAAAACTTTAACCAGGGACTCAGACACGAAGGTAATTTGTCTACAGGAAACCAAGATCAGTGACAAACCATTTAATCCTGGACTCAACTATCATTTTTGTAGATCACCTCCTTTGCAAGCTGCAAGAGCTCAAGGTGATACAGGTTTTATTATTCACAAATCTGTAGAATTTGAAACAATCCTACTCAATACACCACTACAGGCATGTGCAGTTAGAACTCATATCGGGAAAAAAATTACTTTATGCTCGCTATATATTGAACCATCTTTAGAACTTTTCCTCTTAGATCATGCTGGTAATCCAAGAAGGCTTACACTTTCTGACCTCCAAGACCTGATCAATCAGCTTCCTGCCCCTTTTATTTTAATGGCTGAATTTAATGCAAAGCATACTTTATGGGTTGGAAATGTGTGCGATAGATGGGGTAATCTTGTTGAAGAATTAATCGACAACAATGATGTAATACTAATGAATGATGGTTCTCCAACTAGGTATGATGTATTCCACAACTCTTCATCAGCCATTGATTTGTCAATCTGTTCCTCATCCATTCGATTGGACTACCTTTGGTCAGTAAATGAACACCTACATGGCAGTGACCATTGGCCAATAATGTTAAATTATGTCCATAATCTTCCTTCTCAGTGTCCACCAAAATGGAAGATAGACGAGGCAGACTGGGCAGCTTATGAAAACTGTTCACACACTGATAAAGAGTATGATGAATTTAAATCTTCAGTGCATGCCTATCAACATCTTGAAAATATTATTGATGATAATGCTAGCAAGTTTATACCTAAAACATGCGGTTTACCTCATCGCTCTGTAGTTCCTTGGTGGAGTAAAGAATGTGCCAACGCAAGAAAAGTGACCCGAACTTGCTTTAGAAGATACTTGAGAACAAACTGTGTAGCAGATAGAATAGCGTACCTCAGAGCCTGTGCCAAACAAAAAAGAACTTTTAAAAAAGCAAAGAGAGCATCTTGGAAGAAATATATATCTAATATTAATACCAAAACTCCTTCAAAGGAAATATGGGACAAGATCAGAAAACTTCAAGGCAAATTCGTCCCTAAGCTTCTACCAATAAGGGAAAATAATAAATATATATCTGACCCCAAAGATGTAGCAGAGGTTCTTGCTAAGCACTTTGCCCATGTATCAAGTGCTGACAACTATTCCCCAGCATTTCAACAAATTAGAGCATCAACATCTGTTGTTCCTCCTGCTTCTTCAAATACTGAAGCTTTTAACCTGCCATTTAGTATGGAGGAGATGAAAAATGCTATCTCTAGCTCTTCTTTAACTGCCCCAGGTGAGGATGGCATCCTGTATGAAATGATATCACATCTTCCAGTGGATACCAAGGAATTTTTATCAGAAACCTTTAATAGTCTATGGGCTTCCCATACATCTCCTGATTCCTGGCATACTTCAATTGTAATTTCAGGCCACAAGTCTGGTAAAGACCCAGAACTGCCATCTAGTTATAGGCCCATATCCTTGACCAGTTGCATATGCAAACTATTTGAGAGAATGAACAACAACAGACTTGTGTGGTATATAGAATCAAAAAATCTTTTATCTAACAGACAGTTTGGTTTTAGGAAGAACCGAAGTACTCTAGACTCTTTGCTGATGTTATCAAGGGAAATTTCAAATGTCTTTTCTAACCAAAACCAGGTGGTGGGTGTCTTTTTTTTACCTCGAAAAGGCATATAACACCACCTGGAGGGGTGGTATTTTAAAGCAATTGGCCTCGTGGGGTATAGGAGGACATATATTCTCTTTTATTGAAGAATTTTTATCAAACCGCTCAATTAAAGTGAGAGTAGGGTCAGAACTATCTTCATCCTACATGCAAGAAGGTGGTGTCCCCCAAGGCAGCGTATTGAGTGTGACCTTGTTTGCTGTTGCTATTAATAGTCTCATTAGTCACATACCTCCTGGCATACAAGGATCACTATTTGTCGATGACTTTGCAATTTGTTGTAGTGGATCATCTGCACTACAAGCATGCCAAAATCTTCAAATTGCAATAAATGCTGCTTCCGCATGGGCAAATTCTCGTGGATTCATGTTTTCTCCTCAGAAGACCAAAGCCATTCGCTTTACTCGTACTCGTAAAAGGGAAGAGATCCCCACCCTTTTCTTAAATGGTTGTATTTTGCCATATGAGGATAATGTCAAGTTTCTTGGAGTCATTTTCGACAAGAAAATTACATTTGGTCCCCATATAAATGACCTATCTATCAGGGTTAAGAAGTCACAACATTCTGAAAGTGGTATCGCATTTTGATTGGGGTGCTGATAGTACAACTTTGCTTGGAATTTATACATCTTTGTGTCTGAGCAAGTTAGACTATGCATGCCAAATATATGGGTCAGCTACAAAGACTTTACTTGGAAAACTTGATATTGTTCACAATGCTGGGCTTCGCATCTGCACAGGTGCTTACAGAACATCTCCCATTGACAGTCTCTATGTTGATTCTGGCATACCTCCCCTTTCCATTTGCAGAGGGGAGTTGAGTTTGAGGTTTTTAGCTAGGTCCCTTGCTGTGAGAAACAATCCTAACTGTAAATATGTTAGGGCGCCTTTAGATCGGGCTCCTAACAGATCTAGAGTGCCTAAGCCTTTGGAAGTACAGCTGAAAAATGATGCTAGAGAAGTAGGCTTGTTAACAGCACAGATAGCAGAGGTAGGATATCCCAAGTCTCCTCCTTGGTGTAATCCACCTGTTAAAGTATGTTTTATGGCAGGAGGGAAAAATACCTTACCTAGTAGGGTAATGAAAAGTGAGTTTTTAAATCATGCTGCTCAACATCATGGGAAACATGTTTTTACAGATGGCTCCAAATTGGCTGCCGGAGTTGGAAGTGCAGCTGTGGTGGGGGGATATTGTTATTAGAAGGAAACTCCCATCCTCTTGTTCAATGTTTACTGCTGAGCTGTACGCAATAATTCTCGCAGTCCAACATATTTTTAAAAATGGTAACCAAAATAGTTTTTATACAATTTTTATGGATTCCAATAGTGTTTTACTCTCATTAAAACAAATTATGCCAGGCCATCATCTAGTACAAGAGGTGCAGGACTCGTTAGTACTTCTGCAGTCTAGGAAGAGTATGTGTTCACTTCTGTTGGGTCCCTGCCCATGTTGGGGTGGATGGAAATGAACAAGTAGATAAGGCAGCAAAGGAAGCTTCAGGGCTAAGTAATCCATCCCCCTTGAGTATTCCTTACAAAGATCTTAAAAGTGAGATTCATCTTTACTGTGAAAATAAGAGGCAGGCTCGATGGTCTGAACTGACCACCAATACAAAATTGAAACAAATCCACCCATTGGTGGATAAATGGTCATCTTGTAATTCTACAAGTAGGAGGGATACCATTATTTTAATTAGGCTGCGTATTGGCCATACACATGCAACGCACAATTATCTAATGAAGAGTGGGGAAGGGAGACAGGCCCCTCTTTGTAATACCTGTCAAGTGACAATGGATGTTAAAACATATTTTAGTCGATTGTCCTGTTTTTAATATTCAGAGGAGGACACATTTACTCCAGGACAAACCTTTAAGAGATATACTGGGGGAAAACTGTAATACCCTGAACTTAAGAAAATTTATACAAAGTATTGGGTTATTTTACGAGCTATAATTGACTTTATTAATTTATTTATTTATTTTACCCTTTTAATCCCTATTTATTTCACATCTAGATTTTATTGTATGAAAGTGTTGCGATTTGTATTAAAGGTTAAAATGATATTAAATGGTGTGAGTATACAGATATGATTGAATAATTTTCGTTATATAGCGCTGAATGGCCTTTGATGCCCCAGTGCTTGGCTTAATGCCTAAATCCTATATTCAATTCAATTCAATTCCTCGACCATCAAGGGTTACAGGAGTATGCGGACAGGTGTCTGCAGACGCAGAAGTTTGCATCTATCAAATAAAGACCTTATAGATCTTCTCAGGTCATTTGAGATGACTTGGAAGGGTCAGCAAGATGCGCCAGCCTAGAATTGAGGGGTCGTTTCTGGAATTTCACGGTAGTGACAGATTCGAGCCTTTACTATTGGTTTCTTTTTAAGGGCTAACTTTGGAGACTTTTTAAGTAAGTCTGCTATAGTTGAGAGCTAGTGAAGTTCAATCTTTTAGCAAGGACATGGACTTCACAATGGTTAAGTCATAGGCGCCTTGCAACCTGGATTCTGGATCATTAACAAACGTCCTTCTCATCCATGGCCTAAATCTTTCGGGATCTTTTATCCTCTTGAATTTGGTTTGTGAAGGACTGTCAAGGGTATTTTACCCGATTAAAACGATGGAGTTTTATCGGGGCAAGACCAAAGAGGTTAAGAGTCTATTCATGACTCTTTGGTGCACGGTCAAGAAGGTGACCGGACAGTTTGACACTGGACATTTCGATACCGGACCTTTTGATACTGGACATTTCGCTACTGGAAATTTTGTGACTAGGATTTTTCGTTACCGGTCATTTCGATACCACTATATATATACAGTATATGTGTGTACGCGAATATATTGGAGTTTATTTTAAGTGACATACTGTTCTTGCAAGTGGTTGTTTAAATGATTGCCATACTGTTTTTGTAATTGGTTGTTTAAATAATTGCCATAATGTTCTTGTATTTGGTTGTTTAAATAATTGCCACACTGTCTTGTAATTGGTTGTCTAAATATTCTTTTAAACTATATAAACATTGATCGGAACCTGAAAATGTATGTATATATCACTCCGTCTACTACTAACGCTTGGCTATCAACTACGGCTGCTGCATTTGCGGATACATATATATATATATATATATATATATATATATATATATATATATATATATATATATATATATATATATATATATTTTATTGTATCACCCATGCCTCGTCTAATTGCTTCAACTAAAAATGGAAAGAAATTAGTGGATGATGTAAACTATATATATGATAAACACAAAACTAATAAGGATGGTTCCAAGCAATATTGGCAGTGCGAAAATAGGTTGTGTAAAGCCCGTGTACACACCTATGTTGGTGGGTGGTGACGGCAAAATCGTTAAGAGTGTAGGCGAGCATAATGTCGAACCAGCCACTGTGGTGATGGGTTTTGAAAAAGTGGCCATCAATAGTTTATTAGATATATTTCCTAGTTCAGATGTTACCTGTTGCCTATTTCACCTCTCACAAAATGTTTACAAACAAGTTGTAACAATAGGTTTTAAACGGCAATATCACCAAGATGATTTTAGTTTAAAAGTGAGATGTTTATCCGCACTTGCTTTCCTTCCCATTGACGATGTTATTGATGGCTTCGAGGAATTAACTGATGACGACGATTTTCCCCAAGAACTTGTTTCATATTTTGAAACTTATTATATTGGAGGAGTGAGAGGTCGTGGCAAGCGAAGGCGAAGAGTCGAGCCAGTCTTCCCTACAGGTATTCGTTTATGGAATGTTCATGAACCCACTGAAAATGGTATGCCACGCACCAATATCTATGTTGAAGGATTCCATAATGCACTAAGAACCTCCGTGACAAATGTGCATCCTAATATTTGGTCCCTTATAACTGCTTTAAAACATGAAGAGGCTCTCAGTGCAACAAGAATTGCACATCTCAATCGTGGAGACAGCGTAACCTCCAAAAAAAATACAGGGACGCCAATCAGCGTTTAAGAAAATTGCTAGAACAGTATGACCCTGCAAATAAAATCCAATATGTTCGTGGCATTGCTCATAACATTAAACATTTTTAACTAGATAATATTGTTGCTTCTCATTTTTTATTTATACTTGTTGTATCTTTTTTACAAAATAAATCCTTTTAGTCTTTATAGTTTTTTTATTTGTACTTTTAACTCTATACTTATAGTTATACTGTAATTTGGTTTCATGCCTTATATATATATAGTGGCATCGAAATGACCGGTAACGAAAAATCCTAGTCACAAAATGTCCAGTAGCGAAATGTCCGGTATCAAAATGTCCGATATCGAAATGTCCAGTATCAAACTGTCCTAGAATCGGTCAAGAAGCCTGCGCTATCTATGTCTAGAACGCTCTATCGTCTAGTATAGGCTTTAATTACAAGAGTTCTTTCATACTGTTGTGTGACAGATCGTAACATGTCGAAAGAGTAGACTCATGAAGTTAGAGCTATAGAAGCTTCTGTAACTTTAAAACTAATCTGTTCTCTGCAAAGCATCACGTATACAACCTTGTGAAGGGGTATTCCTGTATCCGCCTTGCATTTCTTAGACTGTATCCAGTCTCTTTATGAGGACGTCTAAGTTTTGGGTTCACTCGTAACAACGAGTGCAGTAGTAGGTGAGATATTTACCGCTACATTTCCCTAGATTCCTTCACCGCTACATTTCCCTAGATTCCTATTACCCCTGTTCTTCTCTTGGGACTGTTATATATGATTTTGTGATTGTACGTG
This sequence comes from Palaemon carinicauda, assembly GCF_036898095.1. Lineage (NCBI taxonomy): Eukaryota > Metazoa > Arthropoda > Malacostraca > Decapoda > Palaemonidae > Palaemon > Palaemon carinicauda. The sequence continues at coordinate 33,128,357 of NC_090768.1, read as the reverse complement.
AAGATTGGTCGACAATCTTCCGCAATCTTTGATCTAGTCAGGTGGTCATTTTGTTCCTAGAGAGTGCCCGGAACAAGGGTATTAGTTGAGGTCCTGTCATGTTATAGGTTATTGAACCGTTTGACAGCTCCTAGAGATCATCAGCCCCCTGGGTGGACTGCTGGATCTTCTAAGGATAGCAGACAAGATGAGGCAAAGCATTGCTGTCAGCTTCTTTATCAGGTGAGAACCTCTTAAGTGGTTGTGTAATGCTTAAGTGTATTTCCAATTATGTAGCTGTCTCTGACCCACCACCAAGGGTGTCAATCAGCCATTCTTATATAACTAGCGGGTAAGTTTTATATTTAAAAATTATTTTCATAATAAAATAAATTTTTGAATATACTTACCCGGTGGTTATATAAGTTTAAAACCCACCCTCCTCCCCTCTAGAGAGCATGTGGCATGGAAAATCTGAAGAGGTTGTGTATAGTTCTACCTATTGTACCGTGAGGGCACTAGTGTACACCTGGCATATCTGCGATAGCCGCGCAAGATTTTGAATTTCCTACCGAGGCGTCAGGGACGTTAGCCATTCTTATATAACCAGCGGGTAAGTATATTCAAAATTTTATTTTATTATGAAAATAACATTTTTATACAGTGATTTCTATTGTTCATTTGCTTTACTATGATACTATTCTCTTGGTGGGTCCTGTGGATATTAGACTAAGGCTGATAGATTGAAAGCTACTTAATAATTCCGGGTTATTTGTTTAGCTTATGGTAATGTAAGGGTTAGTTTCTATCCTTATTTCCCATTAGGCCTTCCTAGTTTGTAAACATTTGTTGGTCATGAAGCTTTATCTTTAATCAGAACACATCATAATGTAGGTAGTAGGTTGGCCAAGGCACCTGCCACCTGTTGTGATACTACCGCCAGAGTGTTACTTTTTTTTTTTTTTTTTTTTTTGATTGGCCAGATAGTACTACATTGGTTCCCTCTCATCATCGTCATCATCTCCCCCTACGCCTATTGACGCAAAGGGCCTCGAGGATTTATTGGCTAGATACATCAAAGAATAGCCAGTTCCTTTTGATGCGCAGTGCCTATCTAAGGTAAATGACCCCTGCACTGTAATGTAATTGTTCAGTGGCTGCTCTCTTCTTGATAGGGGTAGAAGAGAGACTGTAGCTATGATAAGCATCTCTTCTAGGAGAAGGACACTTCAAAATCTAACCATCCTTCTCTAGTCTTGGGTAGTGCCACAGTCTCCATACTATGGTCTTCCATTGTCTTGGGTTAAAGTTCTCTTGCTTGAAGGTACACTCAGGCACTATTCTATGTTTCCTAATTCCTTTCCTCACTGGGCTATTTTGCCTGTTGCAGCCCTTGGGTTTATAGCTTCCTGCTTTTCCATCAAGGTTGCCCCTTAGCTTTCAATAATATTAATAACAATATGCACCTTGATGGCATGAAACCTATGAGGATAGTTATGCATTTTTCATTTCTCAGTTTAGGTGCTGCTTTTCATTTTTTTTTTAATTAAGTTTCAACGACGGGAATTTAGTTCCACTTTTTCTGCTCTGAGGTGAAGGATACTCATGATGTTAAATAATCTGTAGAATTGCACATGGTCTACATTATTTGGTTAGATCATAATTCAAACCTTATGTTAATTGACTGGTTTGTGTATACAGTGGTAAATTTTTCTAAGCTAACAATTTTATGTTGTTAGTAACTTATTATATATGAAGGTTCTAAACAGAAAGGTATTCTCTCGGAAAACCTGTAGTCTGATACTTTAACAGAAGTCTACTGAAGATCCAAAGAAAATTATGTAAACGATGGTCTTTCCACATCAAATCGAAAATATTCCTTTACATGCTAAGGTTTGTAAAGTTTTTCTTGGCTTTTTTAAGTTTTAGGATTATGCTTGACTTGAGGACATTTTAGACCCCTCCGTCATACAGTTTTGAAGGGGCCAGTTTTGAATAAAAATATTTCAGTTTTTCCTTGACTTGTTTTTTGTGAGGCTGTAAATTCTGATATCCTGTGTGTCTGATTTTTGGTCTGTCAAGTTACTTTGGCATTCTTTACTCAGTAGAGTCATTTGTGAGTAATCCTCTTTTACAGATTTTTTCGGATAATTCTGTTTTAAAGATATATTTTCGGACACTTCAACCTTTCTTTAGTAGTCAGTCTTTTTTGAGGGGTGGGGAACTTTGTTTGAAAATGTCTTCCAGAGTTCCCTTAGTTTTATGAATTTTCTGTGGGTAATGCCTTGATTTACCAAGCTTTCAGGATTATACCCCTTAGCTCCAATTTGCTTAAAACTTCCTTCTTAGCCTTTCTTGTTCTATGGAGTTATTTGAAGAACTTGTTAAGTCTTGCTTTACCAAGCTTTAAGATTTATACTCCTTAGTCCCTATTTGCTTGAAACTTCCTTCTTACCATTTCTTGTTCTATGGAGTTATTTGAGGAACTCATTAGTCATTGTGGATAAATCCAGGATCTACATGATTTCTTTTAGGTTATTTGGAATACTAATTAGTCTATGCAGTAATCCTGGAATCCTTTATCTATGGAGATATTCGAGGAGTTTTAAGATTCAATAATCTATCTGGGACACTTATTCGATTTACTGGTTTTGAGTACTCCCTTGTTTGCAGAGTTTTTTTTTTTTTTGTAGCGAACACTGGTTCGGGACACCACTTTGTCTATGGAGATTTTTGGGCCTTATTCCTTTGTCCATTCAGTTAATCACGGCCCTTGTTCTTGGAAGTTATTCTGGACACTTTCGTCTTTAGTGTTATTTGGAACACTTGTCTTTGGTACCCATTGGATAATGAAGTGATCTATGGAGTTATTTTTAGAGCACTATATTACCTAAGCAATTATTAAGGGAAATCCCTTGTGTATGGAGTTATCCGGTGCACACCTTGATCTAAGGACCTGTTTTGTGTGCTCTTTAGATTTGTTATTTCATGTCGTTGGTTGTTTTCTTGTTCCAATTCAAGTAATTCCTTGTTTCATTTTTTCTATCACACTTGTTTTCAAGAGTTCCGGTTTGCTTGACAAATTTTTAGGCTTCAGAGTTACATTGCATTGCTCCGTGAATTAAGATCTGATTGACAAAATCTTCTGAAATTGGGTGGATTCAGGATTCATACATATTTCTAATAATTTGCTTAATGTTTTGGGGGGATATCTAAATGAAGAATTCTCTATCAGTGGAATTCAAGGTATGTTCACATGCAGCACCTCAAGTTTTTCTTCCTATGCTGTGTACTAAACTATCATAAAATTTCGTCCCAATACCATGTGTGAATAATTCTTAAATATAACTAAAATTTCTTCCCAATACCATGAGTGAATAATTTTTAGATATAACTAAACTTTCGTCCCAATATTATGGGTGAATAATGCTTGAATATTAGTCAAATTTCATCCTAATACCATAGGTGAATAATTCTTAAATCTAACTAAAATTTTGTCCCAATACCATGGGTGAACAATACTTTAATATTAGTCAAATTGCGTCCCAATACCATGAGTGAATATTTCTTAAATATTAGTAAAATTTCGTCTCAATACCATGTGATTAATTTTTAAATATTAGTAAAATTTCGTCCCAATACCATGGGTAAATAATTCTTAAATATTAGTAAAATTTCGTCCCAATACCATGAGTGAATATTTCTTAAATATTAGTAAAATTTCGTCTCAATACCATGTGTGATTAATTCTTAAATATTAGTGAAAGTTCGTCCTAATACCATGAGTAGATGATTCTTAGATATAACTAAAATTTCGTCCCAATACCATGGGTGAATAATTCTTGAATATAAGTCAAATTTCGTCCCAATACCATGGGTGAATAATTCTTAAATCTTAGTAAAAATTCTTCTCAATACCAAAGGTGAATAATTCTTAAATATAACTGAAATTTCGTCCCAATACCAAAGGTGAATAATTCTTAAATATAACTGAAATTTCGTCCCAATACCAAAGGTGAATAATTCTTAAATATAACTGGAATTTCGTCCCAATACCGTGGGTGAACATTTCTTGAATATTAGTCAAATTTTGTCTCATTACCCATCCTCCCTTTGACATCTTGTGATGCTTTACAACAGTTGGCATCTCTCTCTCTCTCTCTCTCTCTCTCTCTCTCTCTCTCTCTCTATCTCTATCTCTATCTCTCTCTCTCTCTCTCTCTCTCTCTCTCTCTCTCTCTCTCTCTCTCTCTCTCTCTCTCTCTCTCTCTCTCTCTCTCTCTCTCTCAGCCAATGAAACCTGAAAGATTATATGGTAAAGAAAGTAATGAAATATAGGTCAATTTATCTAGAAGATTATGAAACATCAGTTGGGGAAACTAAAGGTCATAGGATTATGTTACTTGTTACTGAAAAGCTAGATATGAAATCAAATATATAATCTCTGTAGGGGTGTAGTGCCAACAGTGGGCCTCCAATGGTCCATTGTAGGCATTACTTAATGGTCTTTGCAACATTTCTTTTGATCCTAGCTGCTCTTGCACGTTACTTCTGACCCTACCTGTAATTCCATGTTCTTTCTGACCCCATCTGTAATTCCACACTTTTTTTGACCGTACCTGTAATTCCATGTTCTTTCTGACCGTACCTATACTTGTACGTTCCTTTTGACCCTACATGCATTTTACACGTTCCTTCTGGCCTACCTATACTTACACACTCCTTTTAATCATACTTACACTTCCATGTTCCTTCTGACCCTACCTGCATTAACACGTTCCTTCTGACCCTATTTGCTCTTGCACGTTCCTTCTGACCCTACCTGCATTAAGGCATTTCTTCTAACCCTACCTGCATCAATACATTTCTTCTGACCCTACCTGCATTAACACCATCCTTCTGACCCTACCTGCATTAACACGTTCCTTCTGACCCTACCTGCATTAACATGTTCATTCTGACCCTACCTGCATTAAGGCATTTCTTCTAACCCTACCTGCATCAATACATTTCTTCTGACCCTACCTGCATTAACACCATCCTTCTGACCCTACCTGCATTAACACCATCCTTCTGACCCTACCTGCCTTAACACATTTCTTCTGACCCTACCTGCATTAACACGTTCCTTTTGACCCCACCTGCAATTCCACGTTCCTTCCGACCTTATTGTCACTGATATTAGAAAGGATCTCTCGTTAATAGGAGTTTCAGAAGGCAACCTCGGCAAGCAGCAACCGATTATCGAAAAAAATTTTCAGTAAATTGCATAGTTGGATGAAAATGTTAATTTCTGGGATCAATAAGACCTTAGTGTGAAATGTTTTGTTTAGGTAAAGGGAGGGAGAAGAATTTGTGTAGATATAAGTGTATTTGTGATATGTATAACATGGATGGGATATAAACTAGATGCATTTTAATGGCCTCTCCAATCTAAGGAAGTTCCTTTAATTTCCAGGTACTTCAAGTAATTCTCTCTCTCTCTCTCTCTCTCTCTCTCTCTCTCTCTCTCTCTCTCTCTCTCTCTCTCTCTCTCTCTCTCTCTCTCTCTCTCTCTCTCTCTTTTTTTTTTTTTGGGGGGGGCCTACATGAATATACCTTGAAGAATAACATGCTAATAGTTAAAAGTAAAGGGAGAATTTTGATCACATTTTCCAATGAGGTTTAATTATGGAGAAATTTTCTTATATATTAAACTGATACTTACCTCCAATTTCAGATCTCCCACTCCTCATCCTTGATCCTTCCTTATCCCAAATTTGGAAATGTTATAAAAAAAAACGAAGACACTCGCCTCATATGGCTGATGAGTCTCCCACTGCCCCCCTCCTCTTTGAGCATCAGCATTTGCCAATCTATTCCTCACCACAAAAAGGGCTAGAGAGTCCATGAGGTAGATCCTGATCTTAACTAGATTAATCACTTGTTCTTTTGGACTGTTATTTTATTCCCCATGTACAGAATTTGTTCATTCTTTTACTGGTGTATTGAGAGCTGTAGCTCAATGTGTTGGCTTGAATATATTGTACTTGTCAAGGGCGACAGTCTGTACTGGTAAATATTTTGGACTTTAGTCTACTTATTGATCCAGCTGTCTTGTATGTGCAGGTTTTATCTTGACTGCCAAAGTCATGAAAAATTGTCCTGTGTTATGCCATTATTAACTTGCTCAAAAGTCTCAAATTCTTTGCTTGTAATGGTTTATCAGATTTTAGAATTTTTCATAAATGATCTTATTTGAATATTGTAGGAGGTTATAATGTCAAATGTACAGGTTTTGGTACTATCATTTTCATTTCTAGTAAAATTGTATGCACTTGTGTCAATGACAAAAAAAACATCAAATTTGGTATGAATTGTGTAATGTAAGTAGTGAAATGTCTATCTAATGTAAAAGGATTGTGATTCAATGTGCTCCAGACTTGTTTATGCTCTTTTTGAAGTTAATGTGTAATCAGTGGTAATTGTTAAATTTTTTTCATAAAAACCTTAATTTCAGGTAAAATTTAAATCTTAAAGATTAATGATAAGTGTACTTAACGTAAGTGTTTTAAGGACTTAGGTAAGAGGGTCATTTTCAAGTCTTGCATTTCAGAACTTTTTATTATGGCGAGACATCTGGGCTGCCTGAAAAGGTGCACAGCTCGGTTCATAAACTCCATTTTGTTTCTTGGCTCGTGTCATTTGTACCCATGACATAAAGAAGGGATAAATAACACTTTAATCATTTTTAAATAAATTGTGTAAAAAGTTTTTGAATATCTTGCCGCTGACGCAAAGGCTGTTCAGGTTAGTTTGTGTGTTTGTGTTGTTTAAAGGATGGGAGAACTGATATGGTATGAAAAATAGGTTTATAAATCGTGGTCAAAAAATCTCATCAGGTTTGTGGGCTTTATGTGAAAAGTTTCCTGGATTTATGACAAGGTTTTTTTTTATTTCTTTACATAGTTCAAAGTTCCATTTCCTTTACGAATCCTCATAACTTGTGTTTCCATAGATGCATAGATTTCTGGGTAGGTTTTTTTTTTTTTTTTTTTTTTTTTTTTTTTTTTTTTTTTTTTTTTTTTTTTTTTTTAATGCAATACTGATGTGCAGAAATATTCTGTCTTCAAACAGTATCCTTCCCAGAAGAAAATTCATAAAATTCTGAGTTATTAGGTATCTTACACCTACGCAATTCACAATAAATGGAACGTCGTCCTTAAAACTTCGTTAACTCTCTAAATATAGATCATTCATAATCCGCTTTCCTCTTTTCTTTATATTTTAACTATGTTTATGATGAGATATCTTGATAATGAGCTGAAATTGTAAGATTGTTCAACAATACAATGGATCATGAGCAGGGTTTTTTTTTTTTTTTTTTTTTTTGTAAGATTGCCTGACCCCTTGGCCAGTTTTTTATTCTAATTCATTAGATAATTGGTGTCAATTTATTCCATTTGAAACTGGCGTGAACTTTGATTAGAATTGTAATGATTTGAATAATTCACACTTAGAACATGGGTGGTCACACTTAGAACATTGGTGGTTATCAAAGTAATAACAAACTTTGCTCATTATTTATTATGAGAAATATATGAATTATCACATTGAAAAAGGGTACAGTTTAAAATGTTACAATAAAATATAGTAATAACAAACTTTGCTCATTATTTATAAATTGTCATATTGAAAGAGGGTACAGTTTAAAATGTTACAGTATAATAACAAAGTAATTACAAACTTTACTCATTATTTAAAATGAGAAATTTATAAATTATCATATTGAAAGAGGGTACAGTTTAAAATGTTACAGTATAAAATAAAAGTAATTACAAACTTTATTCATTATTTAAAATGAGAAATTTATAAATTGTCTTAATGAAAGAGGGCACAGTTTAAAATTTTTAGTACAATATTAAAAGTTATGTCTTTCTATATCTTATTAAGGTTTAAATCTAGACAAAAAACAAAGTACCCACTACTGACCTTGTAAGTAATTATTTCTGTGCCTACACCCTTCAAGGACACCTCTGGTTTAGTTGTTTGCCCTTAAGGGGTCAACAGAGTTCACTCTGCCTAAAGTAGTTTTGAGTATTAAATTGAGAGTTATAAGATTAGATTAAAAATATTTAATCAAGCAGCAAAAGTAATGAAAATGAAATACTGTATGGGAAATTGGATATTGTATAACTTAGCTACCTTAGTGTTCATTTTTTTCCCACAGCACAGTGAAATAGGGTAACACACTCTCTCTCTCTCTCTCTCTCTCTCTCTCTCTCTCTCTCTCTCTCTCTCTCTCTCTCTCTCTCAAACTGACTTAACCTTACTGTATCTGCAATAGCTTAATAGCCTTCAAGCGCTAGGCCATATTCCTGAATTGATTGATTTAAAGTTTTCAGGCATCATTCAGTCCAAACTCAATCTTATAAAACGTTAATCACAGGATTTCCTTCGAATATTTTATTAAATTTCTTATTGGTAACAAGATCAATTGTTTTTTAAGCCACTTGTACTCCTAAGTCATTGCACATCAGTATAAATAAAATTAGTAAAACCCAGTAGATTTTGATCTTTGAAAAGTATCTAATTTAATCTTGATAAAAATTTGCAAATATTAAATATTGGGACTTTGTGCTATGAAAGTGTTATGAATTCCACTGCAAGGAATGAGGGATTGTTGTGCTAGTTTCGAATGATTGGTGTGAGATTCTTATGAAGAAGTTAGGTAGTTACTTTGCCTATTCAACTTGAATAGATCATGTCCCAAGGTGGACATAGGAAGTCAGCTTTTGTAAGTGTTTCTTAAAGAAGTTAGATTGAAAGGATTTTAGTTAAAAAAAATTTTTTTTATGTAGATGGGTACAAATTAGGTTTTTCACGCAGAATTAGGATAGATTTTGCACTAATTTACGTAACGTAGCTTAAAAAGAAATCTTATTTAACTGTGCGAAAAGGTGAAAAATATCCTTTTTATCCATTTAGCAAGTTCAACATTCAGTCATTCAGTCCATTGGCAAGTTTCAAACTAGATTTGCTTAAAAAAAAGTATTTTCCAAGACTGTAGATCCCACAGCTTTCAGTAAGCAGAACATATGAAAGAAAATTTGTCATTTTTAGATTTTGAATTAGACCAATATTAAAAAATGTAGGCCTATTAGAGTAAAAAAATCACAAAGTTTGAGTATATGCCTAAATATAATTTTTCCTGATGTCTATGAAATTTAACTTAAAAGTTGTTTTTATATAAATTTATACAAAAATTCTTTAAAGACCAAATTATTATTTCGATTATAGAATTTTGAATTATTAGTTGCGGATTTGAATTATTTTTACTAGAAAATTTCAGTCTTCATTAAGTCACCAAGAAATCACGAAATTTTAGTAAGTTTTCTTAGAGAACTGTGAATTTTTTTAAAGAATAAATTATTATCTCAATTTTAGAGTTTTGAAATATCAATTACGAGATTTGAATTATCTAAATAGTAAATTTCAGTCTTCATAAAGTCATCTAGAAATAAATATTAGATTATAATTTGTCTTTTTGTTCAGAGAGATTTGAGTTTGATGTTTGGTTCTTTATCATATATATTCTTAATTAATTAACTTTTATAGAAGTTATAATTCCTGGTCCTGTGTTTCTCTATACGAAAGCTATTAGTTTTTTTTTCGAATTTAAACGCCTAATGATTTCATCATTATTAAATATCATTGTTATTGAACTACTGAGTATTATAGATAAGTATTTGATAATTTGAATATATATTTCACTTCATTGGTACTTGTGTAGAAGTTATAATTCATGGCCTCGTGTTTCTCTATTATGAAAACTATTCATATTTTTTTTCGTATAATTCGTATTAAAACACGCAATCAATTCATCGTTGTTAAATGTCATTATGAAGGTAATTATTTAATAATCTAAAGATATATTTCCTCTCGTTTATAATTTTTCAACTACCTTACATTGAAAGGTATTTGGGAGCTTAGAGACGCTCGTGCTCCGAAGGAAACTATTTAATATCTAATTTAATATTTATTTAATGTTTATTTAATATCTATTTAATATTTATTTAATATCTAATATATAATTTAATATATTTGATCTAATTTAATATCTATTTAATATTTAATATCTAATTCAATATCTATTTAATATTTAATTTAATATTATTTAATATCTAATTTAATATCTTTAATATCTAATTTAATATCTTTAATATCTAATTTAATATCTTTGATATCTAATTTAATATATAATTTAATATCTAATATCTAATTTAATATCTAATTTAATATCTGTTCTTGTGCGAGTTTTCAGTAGAAAATATCATACTCAACAATCATGATATCCATTTGTCTGTCTGTCTTTTTGTGACTGAGCTCATTCTAGTAACTTTAAAGAAAAAAAAGCATTTCAAACTTCATTTTAGGTTTGGTTAATCAAAGCTTTTTAAAGACGAAAATCCAGAAAGTACCGAATTATTTAAATCACTGAAAATAGCTTGATCATTACTATTTTTGACCGTAACTCGTACTGATGTATTGAGTTACACAGGACCTGTGTAAAATACGTTATAAATAATAATAATAAGTCTCCTTTGATAATTGGCTGAGGATATTTTAGTCAGGGAATATATGCACGGGATGGTATAGGAAGGAATTGTGAGCAGAGGATAGTACAGTAAGAGATTATAAGTAATTATAAGACGATAGTATGTTAAGGGCTTATGTGCTGAGGATAGTATACTGCAGAATTGAAGATAGAATGAGCTGATGATAGTATTTAGTGGGGAGGACATTATTTAATCCTATGGGTGTATAAGACATGCTAATAATTGCAGGATTATTGTATATTTTTGGGGTATTGGTTGTAAGCCTAAGTTTATTAAGAGTTGTATAAACTTTGAATCAAAACTTAATCTAACTCAAACTGTAGTTAAATATTCAATTAGTCATGCGTTTCAGATAATTTTAATAAGTTTACTATTTCGTTTTTAAATATATTAGCTTTATAGAGAGTTCCAGGTTAAATACGCTTTCAAGCGAGGTTTTTGTAGGGTATGTATTTGAAAAATTTATTACACAGCTAAAATGATTTGGGTGTCCACGTATAGGACGAATGTGTACTTCGGTCCGATCTGACTGTCTGCTGGGAGGAGTAGCAAGGATGGTCAGGGCAGTAGTCTTGCACGTCTTCTTCTCTTTTACCCGACTCAATCGTGTGTATGGAATGGGGCGAGACCAGGAGGCATCTTGGCATTTGTGAATCTTGTCTGCTTTTGAGAGAGCTTCAGGTGTCTGTAGTAATGGATCGTTCTGAAATTGCACAGAAGGCCTGAAAATTACCCTTTTACTTATTAGATGTTTATTTGGTTTTCCATTTTAGAAATGTCTTGTTCAAGTGTATAATTTCATGTGTTCATTAGAGAATTAACGTAGCTATAATAGCTGGAATCTGCCTTATAGTAATTTAGATTATGACAAATGTTTTGCCATTCAACTTCATGTGAGCTCTAAACTATTTCTTAAGCCATTGAATTACAATCCTGATGTCATTGTTTGTAAAAAGACAAAAAAAAAAAAAAAACAGAAGGAAAAGGAAAGCATTCAAGGGCCTAGTAACATTGCTTACTCAGAAGAAAACTTTGCATTAAGTTACTAGTTACTAGGTGGGACAGGGGATGGCCTTGGTGGGCTTTCCTTTTCCTTCTTTTTTTATTAATAATTCTATTATATTAGATAATGCACTGCTTACTTACACAATCATGAAATATGTAACCTCAAATGCTGAGCTTCAAATGCACCCACAGTTGTTTAGTAAAAGAAAACGGACACTGACTGGGAAAACAAAGAAAACGGGATTGTTTGTCACTGGGAAAACAAAGAAAACGGGATTGTTTGTCATTCTGGGCGCCATATTGGATGAAGGAAGACTCATATGAGACTTTCTTAGTCTAATCGTGAGCTCAATGAAAGTTTAAAGTTTTCTTTGAATCTAAAGCATTTAAAGCTTTCAGAAAATGGGGTTTCATGAATTTGATGCATATGTCATTGACTTCAGTGTTTGTATTTTTATCATATAACTAAACTAATTACACTGAAACCTGTTGTCCTGTTTGGCATTCAGTCTTCTACAATAAAAGTCTTTTAACAAATTTCTAAGTTTTACTTCATCCATATTGTGTTAAAGGTTCCCATATTTAGGTATACTTTTGTACCTAATACTTTAATTTATTGCCATGTTAAAGAGGCTTTTGGGTAATATCATCTAATGGAAATAACAAGGCCAGTATTTATCATGACTTTAGTCAGGTAAAACCCTATTTGACAACCAGCTGGATTAAAAAGTGGACTGGTCCAAAATGAATTACCAGACAGTTCGGCCATCTTGACTTTGAATATATTCAACCATAAAACATTGGTACTACTGCTCTCATACCCCAGTTGGGGGTGAACAATCTCTGTACATGGGGGATCAATAAGAGTCCACAAGGGCAAGTGACTAGTTAGGAGAAAGGACTATTTCAGGAGCTTTTTGGTCCATTTTTCGTGGGGAATAAGGCATTTACTGATGCTAAAAGGGGGAGGGGGGCGTTTAGGGAGAACACTCTGGATCGTTAAATTTTTTATTTCCATTTTCTTTTCCATTTTCATCCCATTTTCTTTTTATGTATCCAGGGGAAACTAAATAAAACATTTTAATACTTATGCATTTTATTGTTGAATTCCTCATTAGTTACAATGTTTGAATATGGTAAACATATCTTAACAGCTTAATGAAGTGTAATCTTTTTTATGGCATACTTAATAATATCGGTTGCATAAGAAAATTTGGTATAGACGAAAATACTTTAAAATACAAGAAATTTAATCTTGAATGATAATTCATGGCAAAAAAGGGACATACCTCTGCTAATAGTATAACTACATATACTGAATAAGTAAAGGTAGATGGCCCAGCATTTTGACGTCGGTGATATGGACATTACTGACTACTTTAGTGATATCCTAGGTTCATTATAGAGCTGGAAAAGGTTCATTCATGAGATTGGGTACCAGATATTTGAATAGATAATTTGGGTAAATTTCTTCATTCATAACAGATACGAGATACCTGAAGTTGGACAATCTCAGGGTTTAAGCCATTGGGGTCAATTCTTAACATCGCTATTAGTGGTGACTATGAGGATATTGAGAATTAACTCCTTTGCTAAACCCCAGAATTGCTAAACTTATACGTATCATTTATGTTATGAATGAAGAAATTGATTCAATTAGCTATTCAACTATATTGTACTCAAATCTTATGAATTAACCCTTTCAAGCTCTGACTATAATGAACCAAGGATATAACTAAAGTAGTCAATAACCATATTACTGACGTCAAAATGCTGGACCATCTACCTTTACTTATTCAATATATGTAGTTATACTATTAGCAGAGGTATGTCACTTTTTTTTGCCATAAATCATCAAGACTCAAGTTCTTGTACCTTCAAGTATTTTCGTCCATACCAATTTCTCTTATGCAATTGACATCATTGAGTGGCAAATATTATTCACAAGAAATATTTGAAATAACAATCTTAACCAATATACAGTTATGAACTATGCAAACATCTTCCATCCCAAGTGTTAATGATTAATATTTGTATCTAATATAATCGTAAATGGCAAAAAAAAAGTATTTTTAACATAAAAAGCAACTGGTTTCAAGCTTTTCATATCTGCCTAATTACATTTTTTTTTTCCACATCCCATTTATATGATATTTTTATTATTTGCGAAGCAATTCTACCTATAAAACCACTTTTAATATTCTAAATTCTATTCTTCTAATTCTAATTAATCTGAAAATTTCAACCACAATTTTTTTGAAAAGCAATTCTACCAATAAACCCTATTTTAATAGTTTAAAAACTGCACTTCTAATCAAATTGATAATTTCAGCAATTTTTTTTCCAAGTAATTCTACATATATATATATATATATATATATATATATATATATATATATATATATATATATATATATATATATATATATATATATATATATATATATATATATATATATATATATAAAACCACTTTTAGGTTAAAATCTACACTTCTAATCAAATTGATAATTTCAACCACTTTCGTTTTTGCAAACTAATTCTACCTATAAACTCACTTAAAATAGTTTAAAATCTAACCTTCTAATAAAATTGAAAATTTCAAACTTTTTTTTTTTTGCAAAGTAATTTACCTATAAACCCACTTCCAATAGTTTAAAATTTACACTTCTAATCCAATGGAAAATTTCAACTACAATACCCTCTGAATCTGTGATTATTATTTCAAAAGTACCAACCTTTAAGATACAATTTCAAAATGATATCTGCCTAATTACCTCTTTAGATTCGTGTCTTATTTATATGAAGTTTTACATTTTAGATTTGCAAAGCTATTCTACCTATAAAACCCCCTTTAACATTTTACGGGATACAATCTACATTTCTATACCAACTGAAATTTTCAAAATCCATTACCCTCTAAATGTGTAAATGTAACCAAAGTACTATTTTTATATTACTTCAAAATGTTACATTGGAAGGAATCTCGCAGGTATTCACCAGTTGTTTCGTGAAACCTTTGTTTTTCTTTGAGCTTCCCTAAAAGTAATTATTCCTCCCATTGTCCTAAATCACGACCAGAGTATTTTTCTTTTCTCAGAAGCAGTGCCTAAGTGCCATTCCTAAAGCCTTTCAAGTTTAGCCTACGTTATCAAGAACCAGATGTACCTGAGCATTCTCTTTACAAATATATTGACTCTTATATCAAGTTTAACTACTTTAATTAAGCTTTTTAGGAATACCCTTGAAAGTTTATTTTAAAACCAATTATTTGAGTTTCCCTAAAAGTAATTATTCCTCCAATTGTCCTAAATAATTGGTAATATCCTAAATAACTGATTATTTTTCTTTCCTCATAAGCACTGTCTACTTGCAATTCCTACACCCTTTCAAGTTTAGCCTACATATAAAAAACTAGATGTATATGAGCATTTTCTTTACAAAATATTGATCTTGACCCTTTCCTTGGATATAACTACTCCTTGATTAAGCCTTTTCGGATAAATCCTGAAAGTTTACATCAAAACCACTCTCAGAGCATCTACTATAAGCAAGATATATTTCGTGAATATTAATTTAAACTTAATTTTACTGATGGTGTTTAAGACTGCCATAACTCAAATTACTATTCCCTTCATAAAACATTTTACTATAAACCTAATTTGTAAAATGTTCCAAACTACTATTGTTATTAACTATACAGACCACATTCTGAACTAGAACACGAGGCAGCTAATGCCATCTTTTGTATAAAGATTATGAAAAGCTTAAAACCAGTGGATAAGATATTCTATCCTTTTGATAGCAATTTTGTCATTCTAATACTGTATTATTAAACAAATTAACATTCACTAGATTGAAGACAATTAAATAGGATCGTCTACTGTAAACAAGCTTTTGGAATAATTAAAATATTGATATTTTGGGAAAATTATTAATTTAATGAAAATAATTAAAACACTTGATGCGAAATTTTGAGATTAAACTTACCAACACTTTGGCAAAACACAAAAAATTCAAAACAATCTAAACTTATTTATAAACAGGTATATTTATGTTGTGGATATAACCTTAATTCCAAAAGAGAGAGAGAGAGAGAGAGAGAGAGAGAGAGAGAGAGAGAGAGAGAGAGAGAGAGAGAGAGACGCAGTTACAAAGGATACTTTACTTCACCCTAGTAAATACATTTTCATTTCCATGAATGGACGGAGAGAATGAAGTGGTAATTACCACTAGATTAGAAATTTTATGAATTGCTCTTGAATGGGTCCAACATATGGGGGGGGGGGAGAGAGAGAGAGAGAGAGAGAGAGAGAGAGAGAGAGAGAGAGAGAGAGAGAGAGAATATTAGCCTTCTAATACTTAGCAATACTATTTAAGACCTTAAATACAGGGATTCCCTTCATAAACATTCAAAATTACTCTAATCATGAATGGACCAGGTACTCGCACAATAAATTTATTCAATAAATAAAAAACGAATTCTTTACAGAGCATACTTGGTTCTCTCTCTCTTCAAGTGAAACATGGAAATAATTCTAGTACTGTGGCCGCAGGGGGCATAAAAACAAGAATAGCGCCAACGTTATCCTTGCGTGTCGTAAGAGGCGACTAAAAGGGACGGGACGAGGGGGCTAAGAACCTCCTCTCCTGTATCTACATCCTGTGAGACATCGACAAAGAGATGGAGCTGGGGGGAGAGTGACTGCTCCCCGCACTCTAGTTTTGGGGTGTTTGAATGTGCATGGATGTAGTACGATAGAGAGTAAAAGATGTGAAATTGGAAGTATGTTTAGGAATAGAAGGATGGATGTATTGGCCTTGTGTGAGACGAAGATAAAAGGAAAGGGTGAAGTGATGTCTGGTAGAGTGTCTGGGATTGAAAGGGGAAGAGCGAGAGAGGGTGTGGCTTTATTGCTGAGTGAATGGATGACAGGTAAAGTAGTGGAATGGAAGGAGATATCATCTAGGTTAATGTGGGTAAGGGTTAGGTTGGGTAGGGAATGTTGGGCGTTTGTCAATGCGTATGGGCCAGGTAGTGAGAAAAGTGAAGAAGAGCGGAATGAGTTCTGGAATGAATTAACTAGGTGTGTAGAAGGACTGGGTAGAAGGAATTATGTAGTTGTCATGGGTGACTTAAATGCTAGAGTGGGCGCTGGAGAGGTAGAAGGTGTCATTGGGAACTATGGCGTACCAGGTGAAAATGAGAGTGGTGAGAGACTGGTAGATGTGTGTGTTGAGCAAGAGATGGTGATAAGTAATAGCTTTTTCAAAAAGAAAGATAAAAATAAGTATACATGGGTAAGAGTGGCAAATGGAAGAGTAATAGAAAGGGCATTAATGGATTATGTGTTGATAACTAAAAGAATGTTTGGAAGATTGAAAGATGTGCACGTGTTTAGGGGTATGGCTAACGGTATGTCTGATAATTTTTTGGTGGAAGGAAAATTAGTTGTAGCAAAAGAATGGGGGAATAGAGTAGGTGGATGTAAAGGGAGGTAGTGAGGGTTGAAGAGCTAATAAAACCGGGGGGTAAAAAGTAAATATCAGGAAAGGTTGAAAATGATATATGACGAAGTCAAAGTAAGAGAAACTGGCAATTTAGAGGAGTGGAAGTTAGTAAAAGAAAATTTTGTTGGGATTGCAAGTGATGTGTGTGGAAAGAAGGTTGTTGGAGGCAGCATGAGGAAGGGCAGTAAATGGTGGAATGAAGGAGTGAAGGTAAAGGTGGAAAAGAAAAAGAGGGCTTTTGAAGAATGGCTGCAGAGTAATAGTATAGAGAAGTATGAAAAATATAAAGAGAAAAATGTGGAAGTAAAGCACAAGGTACGTGAGGCAAAGAGGGCAGCTGACCTGAGGTGGGGTCAGGGATTGGGTCATTCATATGAAGTGAATAAGAAGTAGTTTTGGAAAGAAGTGAAGAGAGTAAGGAAGGCTGGCTCAAGAATTGAAGAGACAGTGAAAGATGGAAATGGAAGGTTGTTAAAAGGAGAGGAGGCAAGGAAAAGATGGGCGGAATATTTTGAAAGTATACTGAATGTTGAGGATAATAGGGAGGCATATATAATTGCTGTTGCAGGTGTTGAGGTGCCAGTGATGGGAGATGAGAATGAGTGAGAGATTACAATAGATGAAGTGAGGAGAGCACTAGATGAAACGAGAGTAGGAAAAGCATCTGGTATGGATGGTGTGAGAGCCGAGATGTTGAAGGAGGGGGGTGTGACTGTACTTGAATGGTTGGTGAGATTGTTTAATATGTGTTTTGTGTTGTCAATGGTACCAGTAGATTGGGTTTGTGCATGTATTGTACCACTATATAAGGGTAAGGGAGATGTGCATGAGTGTTGTAATTCAAGAGGTATTAGTTTGTTAAGCGTAGTTGGAAAAGTGTATGGTAGAGTAATGATTAATAGGATCAAGGATAAAACAGAGAATGCAATCTTAGAAATACAGGGTTGTTTTAGAAGCGGTAGGGGTTGTATGAATCAGATTTTTACAGTTAGGCAGATATGTGAGAAATATTTTGCAAAAGGTAAGGAGGTGTATGTTGCGTTTATGGATCTGGAGAAAGCGTATGATAGAGTTGATAGGGAAGCAATGTGGAATGTGATGAGGTTATAAGGAGTTGGTGGAAGGTTGTTGCAAGCAGTGAAAAGTTTCTACAAAGGTAGTAAAGCATGTGTTAGGATAGGAAATGAAGTGAGTGATTGGTTTCCGGTGAGAGTGGGGCTGAGACAGGGATGTGTGATGTCGCCGTGGTTGTTTAACTTGCATGTTGATGGAGTGGTGAGAGGTGAATGCTCGAGTGCTTAGACGAGGATTAAAACTGGTAGACGAGAATGACCATGAATGGGAGGTAAATCAGTTTTTGTTTGCGGATGATACTGTACTGGTTGCAGACACAGAAGAGAAGCTTGGACGATTAGTGACAGAATTTGGAAGTGTGTGTGAGAGAAGGAAGTTGAGAGTTAATGTGGGTAAGAGTAAGGTTATGAGATGTACGAGAAGGGAAGGTGGTGCAAGGTTGAATGTCATGTTGAATGGAGAGTTACTTGAGGAGGTGGATCAGTTTAAGTACTTGGGGTCTGTTGTTGCAGCAAATGGTGGAGTGGAAGCAGATGTACGTCAGAGAGTGAATGAAGGTTGCAAAGTGTTGGGGGCAGTTAAGGGAGTAGTAAAAAATAAGAGGGTTGGGCATGAATGTAAAGAGAGTTCTATATGAGAAAGTGATTGTACCAACTGTGATGTATGGATCGGAGTTGTGGGGAATGAAAGTGATGGAGAGACAGAAATTGAATGTGTTTGAAATGAAGTGTCTAAGGAGTATGGCTGGTGTATCTCGAGTAGATAGGGTTAGGAACGAAGTGGTGAGGGTGAGAACGGGTGTAAGAAATGAGTTAGCAGCTAGAGTGGATATGAATGTGTTGAGGTGGTTTGGCCATGTTGAGAGAATGGAAAATGGCTGTCTGCTAAAGAAGGTGATGAATGCAAGAGTTGATGGGAGAAGTACGAGAGGAAGGCCAAGGTTTGGGTGGATGGATGGAGTGAAGGAAGCTCTGGGTGATAGGAGGATAGATGTCAGCGAGGCAAGAGAGCGTGCTAGAAATACGAATGAATGGCGAGCGATTGTGACGCAGTTCCGATAGGCCCTGCTGCTGCCTCCGATGCTTTAGATGACCGCGGAGGTAGCAGCAGTAGGGGATTCAGCATTATGAAGCTTCATCTGTGGTGGATAATGTGGGAA
Organism: Palaemon carinicauda; assembly: GCF_036898095.1. Lineage (NCBI taxonomy): Eukaryota > Metazoa > Arthropoda > Malacostraca > Decapoda > Palaemonidae > Palaemon > Palaemon carinicauda. Next base: position 33,109,031 of record NC_090768.1, on the reverse strand, counting down.
GGTGGGCTGTGACACCCTAGCAGTACCAGCTGAACTCGGTTGAGTCCCTTATTAGGCTGGGAGGAACGTAGAGAGTAGAGGTCCCCTTTTTGTTTTTGTTTCTTTGTTGATGTCGGCTACCCCCCAAAATTGGGGGAAGTGCCTTGGTATATGTATGTATGTACTGGGGATTTATATAGTCTTCAAATAAGAAGAATATATGTCATTATTACTAGAGGAAAGGAAATAGGACGGTTATTTTGAAATACATAAGCTAAATCAGCAATAAGCATTTTTTACTTTAGCATATTCTGAAATATATAAGACAAAATCTCCAATTAGCATTTTTTATTTATCTAGTATATTTTGAAATATGTAAGCCAAAAAATCATTGATATTAATTTTTTACTTCTCTCGTATATTTTGAAATATATTAGCAAAAACCATCAATTAGCTTTTATTTTACTTCTCTAGTATATTCAAAATAGCAAAACTTATACACGTGTAGATTCCTAGAATATGATAAGCTATCACCCTCCCCCCCCCGGGGAAAAAAATTACTGAACTGTAACAAACTGTGGCTAATTAGAAAACCAAACTTTTTTTTTTATCTAGTAGCTACGACTTAAGCATATCTGCTTATACCTTTTTGAATGAAATGTAGGCCTACCATAGATTCGACGTTGTGTAGGAGAAAATTTCAATGTCAGTTGCTACTAATTGGATGAGAATCTCTAAAGAAAGAGATGAAATGGTATACATAGAGATGAAAAAAAATCATAGTTAAAGTAAGTAGTTGGAGGTTATATCCACATGCAATTAATGTACTTGAATTTGAATTAATTGCTACAAAGATGATTAATATAAATTTCCTTTCAGTCACACGTTTAGATAACTTGTTTACAGTATTTTACACAATTCTGAAAATAATACGACCTTGATGTTAAGAGGTCCAGAGGAAATTGACATTTGATTTAACAATAGTTAAAAAGAATTGAAAACATGAACAGCAAATTTCTAAAGCAGATGTCCTTTCTCATTTATATTAGTTAATCTTACCCGATTGTTATTGTTAAAATGTTATTTTCATTAGTAAAATAAATTTTTGAATATACTTACCCGATAATCATGTAGCTGTCAACTCCGTTGCCCGACAGAATTCTACGGGAGGGATACGCCAGCTATCACTATACTAGAAGGGGGTGTACTCACAAGCGCCACCTGTGGCCAGGTACTACAGTACTTGTTGTTGACGCCACCTCACTTTTTCCTCGGTCCACTGGTTCTCTATGGGGAGGAAGGGTGGGTCAATTAAATCATGATTATCGGGTAAGTATATTCAAAAATTTATTTTACTAATGAAAATAACATTTTTCAATATTAAACTTACCCGATAATCATGTAGCTGATTCACACCCAGGGGGGTGGGTGAAAAACCAGTGTACAAGACTAAAGGATAGCTAAGTATCCCGTATTTCATATAATCAGTTATCCACAATAACAATGAAATAATAAGTACCTGGTAAGGAAGTCGACTTGAACCGTTACTCTGCCTTTAATAAGATAGTCTTCCTTACTGAGCGCAGCGTTCCTCTTGGAAGGCTGAATCAACTCAAAGGTGCTAAAGTATCAAGGGCTGCAACCCATACTAAAGGACCTCATCACAACCTTTAACCTCGGCGCTTCTCAAGAAAGAATTGACCACCCGCCAAATCAACAAGGATGTGGAAGGCTTCTTAGCCGACCGTACAACCCATAAAAAGTATTCAAGAGAAAGGTTAAAAGGTTATGGGATTATGGGAATGTAGTGGCTGAGCCCTCGCCTACTACTGCATTCGTTGCTACGAATGGTCCCAGGGTGTAGCAGTACTCGTAAAGAGACTGGACATCTTTGAGATAGAATGATGCGAACACTGACTTGCTTCTCCAATAGGTTGCATCCATAACACTCTGCAGAGAATGGCTCTGTTTGAAGGCCACAGAAGTAGCCACAGCTCCCACTTCATGTGTCCTTACCTTCAGCAAAGCAAGGTCTTCTTCCTTCAGATGAGAATGTGTTTCTCTAATCAGAAGCCTGAATAGTCAGAAACTGAGTTCTTAGAACTTGGAAAAGAAGGTTTCTTGATAGCACACTATAAGGCTTCTGATTGTCCTCGTAAAGGTTAAGACCTTTTTAGATAGTACCTAAGAGCTCTAACTGGGCAAAGTACTCTCTCCAGTTCATTCCCCACCAAGTTGGACAGGCTTGGGATCTCGAACGACTTAGGCCAAGGACGTGAAGGAAGCTCGTTTAGCAAAAACCGAGCTGCAAGGAACATGTAGCCGTTTCAGATGTGAAAACAATGATCCTGCTGAAGGCGTGGATCTCACTTACTCTTTTAGCTGTTGTCAAGCACACGAGGAAAAGTGTTTTTAATGTGAGGTCCTAAAAAGAGGCTGATTGGAGAGGTTCAAATCTAGATGACATAAGGAACCTTAGGACCACGTCTAGATTCCAGCCTGGAGTGGACAACCGACGTTCCTTTGAGGTCTCAAAAGACCTAGGGAGGTCCTGTAGATCTTTGTTGGTGGAAAGATCCAAGCCTCTGTGGCGGAAAACCGCTGCCAACATACTTCTATAACCCTTGATCGTAGGAGCTGAAAGGGATCTTACTTTCCTTAGATATAACAGGAAGTCAGCAATCTGGGTTACAGTGGTACTGGTTGAGGAAACTGCATTGGTCTTGTACCAGCTACGGAAGACTTCCCCTTGAGACTGATAGATTCCGAGAGTGGATGTTCTCCTTGCTTTGGCAATCGCTCTGGCTGCCTCCTTCGAAAAGCCCCTAGCTCTTGAGAGTCTTTCGAAAGTCTGAAGGCAGTCAGACGAAGAGCGTGGAGGATTGGGTGTACCTTCTTTACGTGAGGTAGACGTAGAAGGTTCACTCCTAGAGGAAGAGTCCTGGGAATGTCGACCAGCCATTGCAGTACCTCTAAGAAACATTCTCTCGCGGGCCAGAGCGGAGCCAACCAACGTCAGCCGTGTCCCTTGCGAGAGGAGAACTTCTGAAGTACCCTGTTGACAATCTTGAACGGCGGGAATGCATACAGGTCGAGATGGAACCAATCCAGCAGAAAAGCATCCACGTGAACTGCTGCTGGGTCTGGAATCGGAGAACAATACAATAGGAGTCTCTAGGTTATCGAGGTAGCGAACAGATCTATGGTTGGCTGACCCCACAGTTCCCAAAGTCTGCTGCAAACATTCTTGTGAAGGGTCCACTCTGTGGGGATGACCTGACCCTTCCGGCTGAGGTGATCTGCCATGACATTCATACCGCCCTGAATGAACCTCGTTACCAGCGTGAGCTTTCGATCTTTAGACCAGATGAGGAGGTCCCTTGCGATCTAGAACAACTTCACGAAAGAGTCCCTCCCTGCTTGAAGATGTAAGCCAGGGCTGTGGTGTTGTCAGAGTCCACCTCCACCACTTTGTTAAGCTGGAGGGACTTGAAGTTTATCAAGGCCAGAAGAACCGCCAACAACTCCTGCAATTGATGTGAAGTGTCCTTTGCTCCTGATTCCATGTTCTCGATCATTCCTGTCCGTCCAAAGTCGCACCCCATCCCGTGTCTGATGTGTCCGAGAGGAGACGGCGGTCGGGTTTCTGAACAGCCAAAGGTAGACTTCCTTGAGAAGAAAGCTGTTCTTACACCACGCGAGAGAAGACCTCCTCTCTTCGGAAACAGGAACTGAGACCGTCTCTAGCGTCATGTCCTTTATCCAGTGAGCAGCTAGATGATACTGAAGGGGGGGAGGAGGATTCTCCCTAACACGATGAACAGGGCCAGCGATGAAAGTGTCCCTGTTAGACTCATCCACTACCTGACTGAGCATCGGTTCCTTCTCAGCATGCTCTGGATGCATTCTAGGGCTTGGAAGATCCTTGGGGCCGACGGAAAAGCCCGAAAAGCTCGACTCTGAAGATCCATACCCAGGGAGACAATGGTCTGGGATGGGATGAGCTGAGACTCCTCAAAATTGACCAGGAGGCCCAGTTCCTTGGTCAAATCCATAGTCCATCTGAGAATCTCCAGACAGCGACGACTTGTGGGAGCTCTTAAAAGCCAGTCGTCTGACGGAGCCGGACACAAGATCATGGTACTGCTGCACAGTCTGTGAACTGTCAACCATGGGGAAGCGAGGAAGTACAGTGACAACCCGAAGCTGTCTAGACTGTCTGGGTCGTACAGACAACTCCTTATCGGGTTGCTGAGGTTGCCGCACTGCATCACAACAAGTCACTTCTGCTGGTTGTTGAACGTCTTCCCAGTGACACACTGACTCCGTAAACAAAAAATCCTTTAACAAGGACTAAGCTTGGACTGCATGTCTTGCAACACAGCTCAAGGTCTAAGGGAGCAGGTGTGGTAACAGACGGGGTTAGTGACTGAAGTGGAACCATTACCTTCCCTGGAAGCATGTTATGCTTAAATAAAAGTCCATAGGAGGCTACGCAGCTAAAGGCTCCTCTCCAAATGACAGAGTCCTCAAGGGAATATCAGAAGGAGGGAGAAAAGCACTTTCTCATCTACAGGGACCATATCCGAGAAAAGTTAAGTTCTCTCAGTGAGGGTTTCAATGGTGCAAAAGCAGCAGACTAGAAGGCAACGTTATGAAACTGCTTGACAGTCTAGTGAGTTGGCAAAAACCAAAGATGTATGACTGAGAGGCATGCGGTAAGGTATGCAGAGCATGTTGTATGCAGAGCATGCTGTATGCAGAGCATGCTGTATGTAGAGCATGTTGAATGCAGAGCATGCTGAATGCAGAGCATGCTGTATGCAGAGCATGTTGTATGCAGAGCATGCTGAATGCAGAGCATGCTGTATGCAGAGCATGTTGTATGCAGAGCATGCTGTATGCAGAGCATGCTGTATGTAGAGCATGTTGTATGCAGAGCATGCTGAATGCAGAGCATGCTGTATGCAGAGCATGTTGTATGCAGAGCATGCTGTATGCAGAGCATGCTGTATGCAGAGCATGCTGTATGTAGAGCATGCTGTAAGGTAAGCAGAGCGTGTTGCATGGCGTTTAACATTTCTCAGAAATTCCATGACCAGTGCTAGAGTGCTTCATGCATGCTTGCATGGGGTTTTAAAATCAACATAATATTTACCTTACATTCATAACTCATGATTCATTTTTGTTTTGAAGATATTTTTGCCATATTTTGCGATATTGTTAAAAATATATTGCAAGGAATACATATATATTTTTATATAAGTAAGACAAATAACCTCCATTATCATAATGTTTGTGTAGGCATACATGTATATGATTACAAATGCAAGTTATGAAAGTAATGAGGTGTTATATTGTCATTTGTAATTTCTCAAGTTGAGGAGAAAGTGGCAGATGCATGCGTTGAGGTGGCTGACTCATAGCATGAGGTTGCTGCCTCAAGAGTTGCGCTTGCTGTAAGGGTTGCGGATGCGCAGTAGCAGGTTCCTGAGGAACGAGTTAAGGTTCCTGAGGTGTGAGCTGCGAGAGTTGATGTAGCGGCTGCGCAGAACGCAGTTCTTGTCTCGCGAGTTGAGGTTCCTGAGGAGCTAGCCTAAGCTGCAGCGAGTGCTGAGGTGGCTGCCTCATTGATGGAAGAGGTAGTCGTACCTCAAGAGATTGTTGCCTCTCTGGTGGAACCGCAAGCGGAAGCGGAGGAAGTAAGGCATAAGATTCCTGCTCCCATTGCTGAGGTTGCCTTAAGGAAGGCGGAGGTTGCTGCACACCGCTGGTAACTGGCAACTCAGTACGCGGTAAGGTATCCTGAGGAACCTCAACATCGTACGCCTGGCAGACTGGACTGCGGTGAGGCGGAGCGATCGCAGGAGGAGGTGTAACCTTCTCAGCCTGACACTCACGCATTAAGACCGCAAGCTGTGACTGCATGGACTGCAGCAAAGTCATCTTGGGGTCGGCAGACGCTAAGGTCTGCTGAGGCAAAGCCTTAACAGAAGATGAGGTCTGTTACGGCATCACCTTACCTCTCTTAGGAGGTGTGCAGTCACCTGATGACTGCGGAGAGTCAGAGCTAACCCAATGACTGCATCCGGGTTGTAGAACTCTAACTTCGTACGTCTGGCATAGGTCTGGACTTTACGTTTAAGAGGTCTTGAGACCTGAGACCAGCGTTTTCTCCCCGAAATTTCTTCTGCAGACGAGCAAAATAAGGGCTCAATCGTCTGCGGGTGGGAGTGACGGTCTCTGTAAGACACGCCCGCAACCACCGAGGATACTTCTGTGCGCCGATCAAGGCCTGCCGAATCCTTTTGCCCTTCGACATTGCTTCTCCCCTGGGCTTGGGAGCTTGCAAGAGGTCCCGGACTGGGAGGACGACTGGCACGCACAGAAGTACCCTCACGCACAACACTGACACTTTGCGCTAATCACTTATCACTTTGATTTTCTGTTTGCACTTATTTCACTGAACTCGAAACTTTAAGTGGTTTGTACCTGAAACACGCAATTCTATCCTTTCTCAAAAGTTAGTAATTGCGAAAACAGAATTACAATGTAACAGAAAAATCTAATGAAAGATAAATAATTCAGTGGCTGGAAAGAGACTAAACACTAGATCAAATAAACTACGTTTAAATTCTCTAGAAACGTTTACCTTCTTCCCCTAAAGAGACTAGGGAGAAGAGCAAAATCGATAACAACGTTACTCGCTTGAACGAAACGTTTATCCTCCTCTTTCTCCCTCCGTCTCTATCTCTCTCTCTCTCTCTCTCTCTTGACTTAGAACCTGAGAGAAGAGCCCAATCATATATATCGTTAAAACATATTATTGTTAAAGGAAAATATTTCTCAGAATGAAAAGTTCCTTTATTAGAATTAAAACCATTAAGTTAAGAAAGAATGAACAAAACGCTAGACACGGTTACTCTTACTGCAACGTGACACCGTGAAAATTCTCTCTATCGCAACGATAGAACGCAAGTTGAACGTTCTGAACGTCAACAACTGCAGAGACAAAAACAAAACGTTAGTTCAACTTTGAAAACAGTACGAGACTATCAAAGAAATTCTTTCAAAAACATTAAAATAGCATAATATGTTAACAGGTAAAACCGAAATGACGGGCTCAATGTTAATTAACTTCGGTACCAAGAAAAGACCGCCTACTATTAGGAAAGGTCGAATATAAATAAATATAAAAATTAATTTTAATAAGTTTATAATAAAAGGAAGTTAATCGAAGAGGCCTATAAAAGGCGGAGAGATATAAAATAAATCTATAACAAAATTAAGAAAGAGTCTATACTCTCTTAGACACCAACACTTCCGTCTAAGGGAAGGGTCTGCCATTTAAAGGTGAAAGAGAGTTCATACTCTCTTCGTCACCATAATGATTAAATTAATTCCAAAAGCTAGCTAAGCTAACATAGAAGTTTCCAGTATAGCGAATAGCTGCAAATTTTAGAGAAATACTTCACCAAACCGTGAACAATACTCCAAAATCATAAGCGTATCCAAGAACGTCTTGCCGGAAGCACGACAGAGGAAAAAGTGAGGTGGCGTCAACAACAAGTACTGTAGTACCTGGCCACAGGTGGCGCTTGTGAGTACACCCCCTTCTAGTATAGTGATAGCTGGCGTATCCCTCCCGTAGAATTCTGTCGGGCAACGGAGTTGACAGCTACATGATTATCGGGTAAGTTTAATATTGAAAATTTACCTTTTCAAAAAAACATTTATAATAATACATAAGGCCACTCCATTTAACATGAACTATAATAATTTTGGCTAATTATTTTAAGAGGTACTTGGAACCAGTTAACTATTCAAACGATTGTGATCGTTTAATATCAAATAACAATTAAGAAATTGCAATCTGAATTTTAATCAGAAAAGTCAATGCTCAAAAATGTAGCTCTGGACCTGATTTTCAAATTAAATTTTAGACGTTTAGAATTTACTAGAAAAAATAACTTCACTTGTATTTATTAAGGGAAAGATACAGAAAATTCAAAATTAACTAAAATAGCTTTATATGCACTGACTCTGTAATGATTAGGAGCCAATAGAATACTAGCTACTAAACTGAGTAAAAATTAATGGCTTTTATAATTAAATTCCAAAAATAAAGACTGATAAACTTCAAACAATCTGGTGATATTGTAAATGACATATTTACTTTAACTCGACTTCTGTTCTTCAATTCTCAGTTAGTGACTACCATTGAACTAATGTGATATAAATGGAGTGACCTTTGTAACACAGAGATCCCTAAAATCTCAATAACTAGTAAATTGAGCATTTAGATAATTGAAGGACCATAATTATATTTATCATAAGAGATTTCACTAGGGTTTCCAACTAGATTGTAATTTGGCTAATGATAATAGTAATAAAAGGTTTGATGATAGTATGGCCTTTTCAGTCGAGACTATTTGCTACTCCTTTTGAACTTAAAATTTTGTCTTCCTCGGAAATTTTCTGGAATTTTTTCTGTAGTAAATCCTAGAATATTTGCTGCAGATCTTCATCTAGACGTCATTAGGAATGTCTTACAGCAGTTTAATTTTCTAGCTTGAGCAGGAGACTATATTTCATTTCCTTTTGATGATTCTAGTCTGAAAAAATAAATAAAAAACGTTAATTTTACAGATATATATTTCTTACTCAAATATTTTACTGTGAACTTCAATATCATGACTACACTTTTGATAAAACATTCTGCATGATAAACTAAAAATAATAAAAATATTCTAAAATATTGGAAATAATGACATATTAGACATGTCCACTATATTTATAACAACACCTATTACAACCCAAAGTATATCATGTAAAGCAAAAAAGGATTAATTCCTGAATCCTAACAAGGAAATACTTCACAAATTGAATGAATGACTTCTGGTATTCCACTGTTTTCTTCGAGATATTCAATAAACCATAAATTCCCTGAATAAAACATTCTACCTTACACCACAGAGGATACCTGGTCAAAAACACAAACTACTCATAAAAACATTTATATAAAAACGATGTGTATAAATTCTGAGCAAAAACAAGATTTATTGACACAGTAACAGTTTCAGGAGTAGAATATTGCTTAGTATACAAGAGTATAGTGCTGTGCAAATGAATAATTATTATGTTCCCCCTCACCTAAAATAAGACCTGCAACTTCCTAAATTTATCAAGGAAATATACCACTCTCGTAATTGAAATGGCATACTAAACTTTCATTATATATAGCATGGATCCTCCACAAAATAACTCCAGCTATCCTATCATATCAATCAATTTATCTAAGTGAACCTTCTGGTTAACCTTAAATCAATGAACCAGCTTATTCCAACAATCTTCACCATCTTACTTAATTAGTTTAACTATAGTAAACCTTATCACACAATCTTTGACTCACTTAATACATTTAAGTGAATTTTCTGGTTAACCTTCAATCAATGAACCAGTTTATTCTACCAATCTTCACCATCTTAATTAGTTTAAATATGGATAACTTTATCACACACTCTTGACCCACTAACCTAATCTAGGCTAGTTCACTGACAAGCTTATTCGATGTAGTTTTTTACTTACTGGGTATACTTTAACTAACCTATCCAAAAATGGAGTTTTTATGATAAAACAAAGTTTTGTGAATACTTACCTGGCAGTTATATATACATAGCTAATTATCTCTATTTCGGCAGAATTTTTCTAAAACTAGGCAACCGCCTTGTGGTGGTTGGGTGGTAACACCCGTTAAAGGGTGGTAGGAGGAATCATTCCCGTTTTCTGTTCTTCAGTTCATCTATGCCCGACCTGTCTCCTGAGGGGAGGTGGGTGGGCCTTCGAATGTATATATAACTGCCAGGTAAGTATTCACAAAACTTTGTTTTATCATAAAAACTCCATTTTTATGAATAGAACTTACCTGGCAGTTACATATACATAGCTGATTAACAAACTTGGAGGAGGGTGATAGACAGTAACATCGTTGGGGAAACAACCAAAAAAGTTGTAGGATAAATAAACACCTTGATTCCTTACCTGCTAAGGTAGCTGACTTCAAAGGTTCCTGCCTCTTGAGTCGCTTTCCCTTAGGAGTGTCAGCCAGGATGTGACCTGCAGTGCTGAAAAACACTCAATCGAGTCTGTCAACGGGGTGAGACCAACAATCTGACTAGACTTCAGGACTACCTATTGCCCAAAATAAAGAACCGCAACTTTACCAAACCAACCACCTAACATTTGCAAAGTAGATAAAAATTATCTAACTAGACTGAGGTGACTGTACACAAGTCTAAGTCCTCAGACAACCAATAAAAAATACACCAACCTATGTACAAGTAAACAAAACTAAGATTGAGGGGAGGTAGTAACTCCTTTGCCTAATACAGAAGCCGTAGCTACGTATGGTCCCAAGGTATAAGATTTCTCATAATCCACCCTCACCTCTCTGAGGTAATGAGAGGCGAACACAGAGTTGCTCCTCCAGAATGTCGCATCCATAATTTGACGGAGCGACATGTTCTTGCGGTAAGCAAGCGAGGTCGCAATGGCCCTCACTTCGTGAGCTTGCACTTTTAAAAGTCCGAAGTGTTCCTCCTCACACAAGAGATGCGCTTCTCTTATCACTTCCCTCAAGAAAAAGGACAAAGCGTTCTTGGAAAGGGGCTTTTGAGGATCTTTCACAGAACACCACAGGGAGCTAGAAGAGCCTCTCACACTTTTTGTACGAGACAAGTAGGTCTTGAGGGCTCGTACTGGACAGAGCAGCCTCTCTTGCTCTTGACCCACTAGGTTGGTCAAGTTAGGAACCTCAAAGGTCCTCGGCCAGGGCTTAGAAGGGTTCTCGTTCTTAGCGAGAAAGTCTAATCTCAAGGCACAAACTGCCCCATTCAGATTGAAGCCTACCTGTTTTTCAATTGCATGGACTTCACTAACTCTTTTAGCTGTTGCTAAGGCCAAAAGAAAGAGGGTCTTCTTGGTAACCTCCCTAAGGGGAGCCTGTGAGATGGGCTCAAATCTCTTGGTGCACAGAAATTTAAGAACCACATCAAGGTTCCAAGAAGGGGGCTTTAACTGGGTCTGCTTGGTCGTCTCAAAAGACTTCAAGGGGTCATGTAAGTCCGTATCGCGAGACAAGTCCAAGCCTCTATGCCGACAGACGGAAGAGAGCATACTTTTGTACCCTTTGATAGTGGACACAGCTAGCTTAGCGTCCTGTCGGAGGTACAACAAGAAATCCGCAATCTGGCTCACAGAGGTAGTGGATGAGGAAATCTTGTGCTTCCTACACCAAGCTCTAAAAGTCTCCCACTTGGACTGGTAGACCCTCTGCGAAGAGACCCTCCTCGCTCTGGCGATAGCTTTCGCAGCTTGCGCTGAAAAGCCTCTCCATCTGACGAGCTTCTCGATAGTCTGAAGGCAGTCAGATTGAGAGCGAGGGGGTTTTGATGATATCTCTCGAAGTGGGGTTGTCTGAGCAGATTTGGACTTGCAGGGAGGCTTCTTGGAAAGTCCATCAACAAGTCCACCACCTCCGTGAACCATTCCCTCATCGGCCAGAACGGAGCTCCGTGAACCATTCCCTCATCGGCCAGAACGGAGCTATCAGGATCATCCGTCCCGAATCGAGGAGGGCGAATTTCCTGACTACCAGATTGATGATCTTGAACGGGGGAAAAGCATAAGTGTCCATCCCCTTCCAATCCATCAAGAAGGCGTCTACTGCTATTGCCTCTCTGTCCGGAACTAGGGAGCAATAGATGGGGATCCTCTTGGATAAATTGGAGGCGAAAAGATCGATGAGGGGTCTCCCCCACAGCCTCCAGAGACTCTGACAGACCTGTTGGTTGAGGGTCCATTCTGTGGGAAGGACCTGCCCTTTCCTGCTGAGCATGTCCGCCCTCACATTCTTCTGTCCCTGAACAAACCTCGTCAGCAGGCTTATCCTGTTCTCCTTCTCCCAAAGAAGGAGCTCTCTTGCTGTCTCGAAGAGAGACAGAGTACAATATTGTTTTGACTAATATAATGTGTTTACATCACCAAATCTTTAGAAAGCGTTGGCACGACTTACACAACTGCAAGCTCCTCGATTTTAGTACCCCTTTGTATAAATCTAAGCCATGCACATGAGGTAGACAGTGCTAAGTAAGTCATGTTGGATTATTACTGGCATTCTAAAACCAACACCTCTACCATCTTCATACTAAGTAGACAGTATCCCACCATCCAATATAAGACGGAAATGCTAGCAAGAACTGAAAAAATACACAAATCAATGACCCCTTGCATCTATTCCACAATCATCAGGAAGCAAGGCCAAGACTGAAATCCCACAAAAGCTTTGCAACAATGAACGGACTAGAACCTTTTCGGGCAGCTACTCTCAGGCTAGAAAAGCGGTGGGAAAGCAACTGATGGCCATCCAATGAGGAGCTGTCTAGCCTAAACGAAGGGATTCCCAGTGAAACAATCCTCACCAGGAAGAACTGGGTAACCCTAAACATAGCAAGGGTAAAAGTGGGTAAAACTTGATATAACCGGCACAAATGGGGGTTAGCCATTATTTCATATAGCCTAGACTTGTGAAGAAGTAACAGGTTAACAGCCAAATGTCATAAGGATTAATAGTCCTGAGTTCCCCACAGGAAGGTGCAGGTGCTTGATCCCACAGGGACTGGTCACTTGCCTCCGGTATATCAGAAGCACCTGTTACGTTATCTTTTAGGGGGCATATATGGAAAGTAAAGGAGAAGGTAGCTACCAGAAATAACCTCTTTGGCAAATTTGCTCATTCAAAATGGGAAATAAATCCTCAATCTTAAGACAAAAACCCCTGTGGCACTCAACTACTCCACTGGCGAATACTGCTCACCAGTCTGGGAAAGGTCATGTCATCCCCATAAAGTTAATGCCAACCTCAATCAAGCATGTCACATAATTACTGGTGCCCTAAGACCAACGCCCCTCCCAGTACTCTATAGATTGACAGGCATTAAACCACCAATTATCTGCTGAATAGCCCCTTCAAAGACCCAAAAATATAAACAAGAGAATGATGAAAAGCACCCATGCTATGATCACTGAATGGTTAGACAAAGATCGAAATCCTGCAAAAGCTTCATAACCACCATTAGCCTCGACCCCATGGAGTCATCAACTTACCATCTAGAATGCTGGAGAGAAACAGACCACAGCCCACCAGGCAAAGCCATACAGAGCCCATGTCAGTTTCTTCCCCATGGAACAAATCTCTGTAGAAAGGATTGGGTTACTCTTAATCGAGTACGAGCTACAGTTGGAGGACTGCTAATAATCTCCATAAGTGGGGTCTCACCCCCTTTGCTGAGGCCCCATGTGGGCATCACATACAGACAATGAACCACATACTTTGTGGGTGTTAAAAGCAGCCAATCTGTACAAATGTGAAGCTCTATGAATGTAAACAGGCTGCTACGCAGTGGGTAAAATGTTGGCGTGATAAGATATGATGATGAATTGTTACACTAGGCTCATGCTACAGTTAACCTTACAAAGCTACACAAAAATAAAGATTCTCTAAAAAGGAAAACTTTCCTTTGTTATATCTTTCAGACCTCTTCCTCCACTGATCAAAAGTAAAAGTGCACTTGACAAAAATAAACTATTATAACAAACCAAAGTAGGAGAAAGTTCCAACAGTGATGGTTTAAAATTAGGTCCCTGGTAGTATAACATTCTGTAACCAAGCAACCAAAGACAAAAGTGGCTTGGCTCAGGCAGGCAGGTAGGTGGCTCATCCTCACCTACCCATTGTTACTACTGTATCTATCGTTCCAGCTAGCGCATAAGTTATCTCTTATTTATAGGACAAAAGGAATAATCATGTTAATGTAGAATCAAATGATTTCCCAATGAGGTCGTCATAATTGTAGGATAGAGTGGGGAATGTAATTGCATAGTCAACAATATTTGGGGTGGTTATTATGAGTATCATATGTGCACAATGCAAAAATCATTAATTAAAAGACAACAAATCATGTGAAATTCAGCTGTGGAAATATCTTGTCATTTTCCTCATTTATCATCATATTTTACTAATTTTCAGTGGTCCCATACCACAAAAAAACTCGTTTTCCCACTATTTCCTCTTAGCAACGTTAGCTTTAGGAGTGTTCTTTCATCTCAAAAAAATGAAGGTTCTTTTGATACCTGATCTTTTGAAACAGTGTAAATTGCATTTAATTAAGATTAATATTGCAGAATACTTATTTTAACTTGCAGTTAACCTGATTTATCCCATTCAAGTTGAAGATATAGCATTCATTGCTGTTCAAATATTTTGTGATACATAGTCTGTTTATAGATAATATAGTTTGTTAGAAGATAAGATACTAATTTTCTTCTCATATAAGTGAACCATATATTAATGTGTCCAGTATTTCCAACCATTAGTTTTTACTTTTCTCAACCCCATAAATGGCACAATTATCGTGGATTCTCAGTGGGAAAGGATGTTTTACGGGTGGGGATACCATAAAAAGTGAATTACACAGTGAACGAACGAGACGGGCATAAATCACACCAAACTCGGCTAGAAAAATACATGTATCAAATGCATCACAGGAAACCTGGGATTAGGGTGGGGAAAACAGTGGAAGATGATTGTACGGTATCACATCTAAACATCACCTACCATAGCCTCAGGTGCTATTCCTCATGGATTGTAGTCTTCATCCGCTGTAAGTATTCCATTTGATAAATAATGATGCTATATCACTTGGTTAACATTAAACAGATCTTCTTATGTACATTACACAGAGCTTCTTATATACATCACTTACTTTGATTAAATGCAAGTATAAATAGACTGTATTCTCCCTGAAGCACTTATTACACAAGTGGCAGCCAGAGAGTAAATGAAGATGACCTTATCAAATATTTTGTTCCTGCACAAGCATTTTCAACAAACACACCAGCTATTAAGTAACTCCATAGGGTTTAAGAAATTGCTGTTACATAAAACTTTTGGAAGTTTCATTTGGTTCAAAAGGTCAGTTAGTAAATACATCAGATATGAAAAAGTCCTAAATCCATAGGACAATAACATAAGCATAATTATTCACCATTGATTTGTAAAGCAGCAAAAAAATTGAGGGAACCATTCTTTGGTAAATATATGATACTTTAATTTATAGCTAAATACATGAAGCATATATTTTTCCTAATTGCTCTTTTGTAATTTGTCCACTTTTGAAAATGAATATAGGGAGCAAACCACCTGTTTATAAGATGTCCAAACCCTCCCCCATACAATAACAACCCTATGGGATCCCTGTGGGAAACCAGAGTTTTGGAAAAAAAAAAAAAAAAGATTATTTTCAGCAATAGGAATGATAAGAAATAAATAATAAACACAAGATAACGAGTTGCAAAATTATATGGTTCGTGTAAATGGCATGAAGATAAAGTATCTGAATTTCCTACGATTCACATTACATCACTCGCATAAACATTATTTTACTGCTCTTCTGTTTTGGCAAGTGGTAAATGGATCCGCTGCACAATCCATCCTCTTGAGTAACTACTTAAGTACTGTATCCCACAAAAAGTCTCAAAAGTATACAATGGACTTAAAAAAGTAAGTGGTTCTCACATTTTAGTCAATCGATACCTAAGTTATTATGCCCAAGGCTCATTAGCCATACAGAGAAGCATGGCAAAATAGTCAGCACTCGCCCATTTCTTGTAGTGTATTCCTGTATCGCTATCAACTGAACAATGAATATATAATATTTTACCTTCTAGCCAAATACAGGAACCATACATTTTACCTGCTCATCACGTTGTGATTTAGTCATAATTAATCATGATTATTAGGGGAAAACAGCTGTTCATGTTTCATACCCTCCCCCCATCATAATAATGAGGGGCTCCATTGAAAGTGGCGTGAAAAGATATCATATATTCATATGATTCACACGTCTCTCAACTGGTTTTTGTAATCTTGTGACTCACTTTACTAACAAATAAACACTATCTCACTGCTCCGATGTTCTTGCAAGCGGTACATGGATGTGCTGTGCTATCAAAATATCATAATTATCTATAATTTATATCATGTACCTCAAATGGCTCTGCTCCACTTTGGCTTGCTTGCACAGTACATGAACCATATAATTTCCCTGCACATTCATTTTTTTTACCATGATTATTAGGGGACAACACCTGTTCATAAGGTTTTCTACCCCCTCCCTATAATAAAAAATTATGGGGACCCTAGCATAAGTGGAGTGAAACTAAATCATAATTACCTATGACTCATTGTCCCTCAAATAGTTTTTGCACCACCGAGAGTCACTTTGCTAAGAAATAAAGCTTATCCCACAGGTTCTATGTTCAGGCAAGCATTACATGGTTATGCTGGACATGCTATCCACGTAGTCACTACTAAAGTATCATAAGTACTGTAGGCATACAGTAATCCTTACCTCAAATTTGTGAGGTAGATGGTTGAGGATCTTCTATAGATGGTGGGAGCACTGGGTCAGGATACAAGTTGGTAGCATGAAGCAGTAAATGATGTAAATGCTCGGACCTCCTGTGGTGGTAAAATAAACACACATTAGTATGATAGTTCATGAAAAACAAAATACATCAAATTCAAAATGCGTATTAAAATGAATTTTACCTGGTGGATAAAGACAGATAAATATTGAACAAAACATTCTTTTTGCATTCCACCACCGAGAATGTAATTTTTTACTTCTCCCTAAAACCTCTCGATATTTTGGATAGGTGCAACCTGTCTGCATCCATAAATTTTTCTGAATGATTAACATAGAAGTGCACATATCCTCAAGAGGCAAGATCTGTATAGCTCTTCCATGAATCACTCTGGATTAAACACCCCAACTTAATAAAATGTTTTATCAAGGGCACAAGTGAGTATCCATTTTTTGGTTGATCAACCAAAGTTTTTTTTTGCTCTCCAGTTCTATGTCACCAAATACCCACACACCAGACAAAAGTCTACCTTTGTTGTATTTGGACACTCCAAACTTGGATTCATCCAATTCACCAACTATGCCAGGGCCACCAATAGCATGTAAGTTCTGGACAATAGTGCCATGCTGAAAGGTCCTTTAAAGGAAAATATTCACAATCAGTAGTTATGTCACACTTGAACGTAGGCTTTAAAAAAAAATAAAGTGCCCTTAAATGTGGTTAAAAAAAACCTGCATGCATGATGCTTTCTCTTTCTTAGCAACCTTGACCGATTGATTACAAGCCCACAGATTCAATTGAGGTCTAAAGACATACGGATATCCGCAGGTAGCGCATTGTACGGATGAAGGGATGGCTCGTCCTTTGTGTAAAAACTCATATACCGGGTCATCTTTTCCTAAAACATACTTAAGTCACCTCCCAATCTATTAAATAACACCAAGAGCATACGCTAGTCATGATGGAACCAAAGAAAAATAGGGGTGGGGATGGGAGAAGTAAAAGTACATTCAGGGACTTGAGAATATGTACAGTACTCATAAGCTCTAAATTGGTTAAAAACCAAGCTGATTAATATGTCACAAAAAAAAAACACACAGTTCCCCAAGCAATTTAAACTAACACATGTCTAATAATCCACCATTAGGTTCCCAAAGGTAAACAACTGACAGACTTGGAAATAATATCCAAATTTGAATCGGACGACACTTGGGTCACAGACCCCCATTAATCATACTGAGTCAAATGCCAAAGTAGCTAGCCCACATCCATTTTTTATAGCAAATTCCAGTTTTGCTGGAAAATCGAGTATCACGTATTAACCAGGGGATAGTTTCACTATCACACGAGCAACAATAGCTATATACTGAACCGAGTATTTCAAACAATCAATGGCAAAAATAAATTAAATCACTAAATTTTGAAATAGATTGAAATCCCATATGGAAGACCTTTTCTCCCAACGGTAGACATGGTGGAACTGATTCGGATGGGAAAAAAGGGCTCTGTAAAACAACATCGGGAAATTTACACATAAATATTCAGCACCTCTTAATTCAATCATAAACCAAGCTAAGGATTACACATCATGCAAAAAAACAAAGCTACCAAAAACGACTGAAAAGCAATGCGTGTGCGGTAACCACAACCAGTCTCTCAAAAGTGAACAATTGGGTAATACACAAGTAATTATGACCCAGTTCCAATTACCTATACAGTATAGAGAAATATGCCAAAATAGCCAGCACCAGTCCATTTCCCATAGAAAATTAGAGTTTTGCTAGAAATAAGTATATATTACCAATTAATGCATTATATACTAGCAAGTTCTATCACATGTTGCTTTATTTTCAAGTTATTATTCTCTTTCTGCTTCAAGTTCAGAACAAATTATGCTTAAACAAGTAAAAAAATATACCACTTCTCATAAGCAAATCTAATTTTGCCAAGTTATTTAACTATTACAGTATACAGTTGCCAAGTGTTATGCTGTGAATTTTTGTTAGTTGTGCCTTAGGTAATGTTTTGATGAGCCAAACTATCACAAGCTATATTACAAAGCTTAAAACTCTACAGTAAAGGTTTGATAACTGTTTGAGTTATGTTTTAAACAGGAATATGTCATGCGGTAGGTTAAGTTGGGATATACCTCCATAATTGATTTAATCTACAGCATTGTATGTGAAATTGGGATACTGTATATCCTCAATTTAATTCTATCTACAACATTATAAGTCACATAGGTTTGGGGAGCGTCTGAGTATGGCGGAGCCCGCATCCTAGGTTAGGTTAGTACACATTCCTGTAATCTAGATAAGTGTTAAGGTAGGGAAAGGCAGTAAATCTTGTTTAAACATATGAGGCAGCCCCATATTTACTTTATATAATAGACAGCATTTTGTAGTAATACTTTAAAAGGGTTGTCTTAAATTTTATGCCTGG
This sequence comes from Palaemon carinicauda, assembly GCF_036898095.1. Taxonomy (NCBI): domain Eukaryota; kingdom Metazoa; phylum Arthropoda; class Malacostraca; order Decapoda; family Palaemonidae; genus Palaemon; species Palaemon carinicauda. The sequence continues at coordinate 33,090,125 of NC_090768.1, read as the reverse complement.
ACTGTAATTTTGGTTGTAGTCTACAACGTTGTAGGCTAGTTTATGAAAGGTCCTTTCAGGACGCACCCACCTAACCTGATTCAATTTGCACTTTCTAAGGTCTTGCTAGTTGGGAGAGGATTTCAGGTTAGCTAGGTCAGGATCTGGCCCCTAGGCTAAGACATCTCTATCGTTCTGTGTATTCATATATTATATTGTAGATTTTTGCAATATTAGGGAATGAAAGTTAAATTTTGATGTAAAAATTAGGACAAAATTTATGGACATCACTTTCTTGATTAGTGCATTACAGTACATTTCAATATGTGCTCAGTCGTGCCCATAAATTCCGACTTAACAACTGGGCCCATTATCTGGGAGCTGATATGTATAATTAAGCCTTACTGGGGGGTTTAGGCCCACCTAAAAGATGAGATTCCTGCTCTGCTTTTTATAAAAAGGATCTTATACACTAAACAAAGCACTTATAGAATAAACGGATCACCTGAAGATAAGCGACCCCAAATATTTCTTGTGAAGATAAAGGACCCCAACTAGACTCACCTGAAGAATAGAGACCCTGATTTTCTCCACCTGAATATAAGCGACCCCAGCTTATTGACGTCTCCAGGTGATCTATTTTGTCTTATAATAGGTTACTATAAAAAAAGGAAAACAATATATATTTATTAAAACTACTTTATGAAATATTTGTTAAAAAGAACAAATTTATACAAACAATCCATATTCTACTAAAAGCAATTTCAGTACAAAAATAATCGAACCTACCATTAAAACACCTTTCAAACCACATAAATTGCTGTAAATATATATTGAAAATTCTCTCTTGCATCCACGCATTTTCTTAATCCTTGATTTATGCTTGTTCCAATAACTTTCGATGGCCTGTGTGTGTACTCCTGTTTCTGTATTGATAAAGTTACGGGAATGATTTACGGTCTGTTGCTGAAATCTGAGATGTGATTGAATTTTTGAATAAGCTTTCCACTCATCACTGTATATTACTGAACCAGGCAAAACAACTTTTTCTATGATTGGAAGTAGAATTGCAGCAACACGTGTTTCAACGATCACCATATATCCAACACTTAATGCTAGTGTCAACCATTCCAAATACTCATAATGGCCGATTTGGTACACGTACTCTTTGATATTTGCTTTTGCGCGCAAAGCAAGACTCGTCAATTTGTGCAATTATGCCATTACAACCAAGTCTAACTGGGTTTGCCTCAAAATACTTCATGCAGATTTCCCTGAGAAGAAAACTGTAAATATCAATCATATTTTTTTTTTTTTTTTTTTTGGAAATGTTTAGAATATTATCCTGAATCCAGTTTTGCAGTGAAAGTTTAGATTTAGCAAAAAATAGGTCATTACAAATAGAAATTTTGCTTTTGAATTTAGTACTCTTTAAATTGGAATTTCTACACATAATTATCTTTTATAGAAGACAGATTAGTCTCTTAGCCATTAAAGAAAAATAAGATTTTTTTAAATAACGTCAATTTAAAAAAAAAATTCTATTTGCTACCATATCGATAAGTTGGTTAGCTATTTTACTGGTTAGTCTCACTCATTTCGTTACACTAATAATAATTAACTTATAAACTGGTTGGTTAGCTTGTTAGTCCCATTCTTAGATTTAAATTCCTCACCTGAAGAAAGAAGACCCCAATTTTTTCCACCTGAAGATAAGCGACCCCAGCTAGTGTTGGGGTCCCCAATCTTCAGGTGATCCGAATAAACCAACCTAGAACAATTAGGTGTACACAATCACCCAAACTACCAGAATTCTCAAAATTAAAAATATAAATCATAGCACATCATTAATAATATTTGACCCCCTACATAGTTTAAATGGGTATCAGCAAGAAAAAAACTTATATCTAGGCCTACAGGTGGGCCTTCTTCTAATAGTTGAGTGTCATATGATAAAAGGGTAAATACATACTTTAAATTCTAGCCGAATACATGAACCAAATATTCTTATAGCAAATTAAAGTATGTAACAACCAATAAATTCTAGAAAATGTAAAAATATCTTGTTGATTTTTCTCAATTATAGGTACCATACACTTGTGATTTGATATAGAAAAACACTGAAAAAGCTTTACTAATAAAGGAATGTAGTTTCATATAGAAAAACTCCTGTTTGCTGTTTTTTTTTTAGAAAATGACCTTCATTTCCATCGCAAATAAATAGTTAATAGGATGTACCGTAATATATCCTACGGTAACGGGGGCACCCAATGTGAACCGGGGGATTTGGGTGGGGAAATTTTACTGGTGAATCGATAATGGTTTACTAATCTTTTTTTCCTCTATGCATTATTCTCTGGGATGCATAATAAATCCAAAATAAAATTTCAAAATATTGGCATTCTATTACCCTGAAATGTGTATTTCCCTTTTGTTTACATCTAGGTCTGTAACCTGGGAAGGAGGGTCTAGGGTTGTTCACAGCTAGGTCAGTGACCTAGGCAGGTTTGTGATCTGGTAAGAAGGGTCTAAGGGACCTGCCCCCACCTACGTCTGTGACCTGGGATTTATTAGGTTAGGTTGGGTTAGGTGGGTTTGTTAGGTTCGGCAGCCGTTTACGAATCTCGAAAGTGTTGAATAATCACGTTTTTCCTGTTTTCGTTCCCCCCAAAGTCCCAGGTTCCTACCTGTGTCCGTTGGTGATGGGGAGGGATAATGGGAGAACGGTTTATTTGTGGTGGCAATAAAGGTCAAATTCATTTAAACCACATTTACTGTAGGAAAAGTAGTTTTATCTATTAGAAATGTAGTTCCGTGTTGTTCTATAATTCTACCCGAGATTTAGTCCTACTTCAGTATGCTTACAGTCACAACTTCGTTTTATAATTCGAAATAAAAATATATTTTCACTCAGAAGGGGGAAAAAAAACTTCTATGACCTATTAAATCTAAGGTAAATTTTTACAGTAGTTCCAACTCCATTTTTGTAGAGTAATTATATATTTTCGTGTGTGTTTTAATGTGTTGTGAATGGTTACGATAGTAATAGTTCGGGGAAATAAGTTGTTTTTCAGTTAGTAGCTTATACCCCCCTACTACATCCAACAAGGTTGGGGACCCTTTGGGAACACGGGGTTTTGGGTGGGGTAAATCACCATGGATACAAAACAGCATATGAATTAATGGATTAGGAGCACCTACAGATCAAACAAACCTAACCTAACCTAGGACAGCTAACCTAACCAGATCAAACCAACCTAACCTAACTTGGGACGCGGAGCCCTGACGGGGGCCAGAGCCCCCCCGATAGTGTTTAAATGACCTAACCAGATCAAACCAACCTAACCTAACCTAGGATGCGGAGCCCTGACTGGGGGGCTCCGCTGCCCCGTACTACCCCCCCCCCCCCCCCCAATAGTGTGTAAATGACCTAACCAGAACAAACTAACCTAACCTAACCTAGGACGCGGAGCCCTTACCGCATACCCCCCCCCCCCGGATAGTATTTAAATGACCTAACCAGATCAAACCAACCTAACCTAACCTAGGACACGGAGCCCTGACCGCATACCCCCCCCCCCCCGGATAGTATTTAAATGACCTAACCAGATCAAACCAACCTAACCTAACCTAGGACACCTAACCTAACCTAGGACACGGAGCCCTGACCGGGGTGCTCTGCGCCCCTGTACCTCCCCGGATAGTGTTTAAATGACCTAACCAGATCAAACCAACCTAACCTAACCTAACTTGGGAAGTATATTATGTTACATTACTAATTGAAATACAATTAAAAATTTACCTTAATTGGATGGACACAAACGTTTTGATGGTTTATATCCAGAACAAGAAGGTTGTGGCTCATCTACAGTGTCGTCGTCGTCGTCATCAGAAAAGGATTCAAAAATCATCAACTTCCATACTGGCAATTTAACTTTATCTAAAAATGTGCCTTTCCGATCACTTACAGTAAAATTACAATATTTTCTCTTTTTGTGTCTTTTGTCTAAAACATAACCTGTACAGCGCCAAACGTTTTTATCGTTTCTGAATTGACAGGGTTTTCCACGATTTAAACACTGTACTGCTGCAGGTAGCACTCCATGTTCTCTTAAAAATTCAATGCACCGTGTTTCATTTTCATAAAAATCATGAATTAATCGAAAATAATCAAAATTGCAAGACAAACACAGAGACATACCTTAATTCTATGAGAGACTTCAACCAAATGACAAGCAAATATGGCTGACAGCTGTCAGATTTTCACCAGGTCACGTGACTCCTAGACATACGATGTAACTACCCACAATGCAATTTTAAGAGGGAAAAATTCGCATCAGAACCACAATGCAGTTCCAAACAAAAACAAATTCGCATCACAGCACAAACTGCAAACTGTGTCTGTGATAAAGTAAACAAAACACTTCGAAATTTTTCGAGGATAGGAATTCTATAACCATTCATATCTCGCATATGGTGAATTTCTCCAAAAAAGTGTTCAGAGACAAAGTTTAACAATTTCTTATGCAAAATGCATCTATAATACTATAATTATTATAGAAAGAGTTGGAACTATAGTAAAATAATACCGAAGGGAGATACGTTTCCGCCATTTTCAACAGTTAAACATCTTAAGTTTCTCCAGAGGTTGGTACCGTTAACTTATATACCAGGTCCGGTATATTAATGTATCAGAGTTATTTTCGAATAAGAAATGGGTAGATAAACCCTGGATAGGTACGGTGGGTCGTTTGCGACCCCGAGCGTCAAAAAAAAACAGGTTTTTCTCACGTGACTCACCCCTGTGACTGAATTTGTGGGTGATCGACCTGCAGGAGGTGTCTCCCCTACACGCTCTAGTAGTGTCCAGATGTGCATTGCTGTAGCTGTACTCCTTCCCCGATTTCTGAGACGAGTCGGGGTCGTTCGCGTCCGAGTTTACCCTTCTGAGGTAGTTTGCATAATTATCAAAGTTATTACGTATTATGAAATTGTCGTAGAATGGTGCAACTTGTATAGGTTATCAGTTGTGGAAAGTCTTGGTGGATTGTTTGGCTACCATGTGGATGTTTTTTTTTTTAGTTAAAATGTCGTTCATCACCACGAGGACCATTTTACCGCGAGTGCCCCTTTTTCATTTTTTTTCATTTTTTTGCCAAGTCATTTTTCCGTAAGATATTGCCAAATAGTGTCGTAAAACTTTTGCTTGTTTAGTGTTGGAAAGTGTGTCTAGATGATCTGGCTACCCATGCATGACTTTGTTTTTGTCAGATACGACGTAGTTATTGGTATATTGGGTATTTAACTGCGGTTACCAATTTCTGTTTTTTTTTCAATATTTGTAAAAATTACTACGTAGTAAGGAATTGCCGTATATTATTCATTTTTTTTTTCATGTTTATGTGTTAGAAAGTGTGCCTTGATGGTTGGGCTAACACGTGCATGTCTTTTTTTTTATCTGAGATGTCGTATATTAGAATGTCGGGCATTTTACCGCGAGTGTCCCTTTTTAATTTTTTTTAATTTTTTTGCCAAGTCATTTTTCCGTAAGATATTGCGAAATAGTGTCGTAAAACTTTTGCTTTTTTAATGTTGGAAAGTGTGTCTAGATGATCTGGCTACCCATGCGTGATTTTGTTTTTGTCAGATACGACGTAGTTATTGGTATATTGGGTATTTAACTGCGGTTGCCAATTTCTGTTTTTTTTTCAATATTTGTAAAAATTTACTACGTAGTAAGGAATTGCCGTATATTATTGATTTTTTTTTCATGTTTATGTGTTAGAAAGTGTGCCTTGATGGTTGGGCTAACACGTGCATGTCTTTTTTTTTTATCTGAGATGCCGTATATTAGAATGTTGGGCATTTTTCCGCGAGTGGCCCTTTTTATTTGTTTTGCATTTTTTTGCTTAGTCATGTTACCGTAAGGAATTGGCAAGTAGTGTCGCAAAACTTATATTTTTATAGTGTTGGAAAGTGTTTCTAGATGATCTGGCTACCCATGCCTATTTTTTTTTTAGCCAGATATGGCGTATATATAAGTATGTGTTCGATTTTCCTGTGATTGCCATTTTTTCGTTTTTTCCCATTTCTTTCAAAATTACTACGTACTAAGGAACTATCACAGAGTAATATTTCATTTATATGTTTATTTGTCGGAAAATATGCCTTGATGGTTTGCCTAGCACGTGGCTGAAATTTTTTTTTTCTGAAATGCCGTATATTAGAATGGCCATTTTTCCACGAGTGCCCCTTTTTATTTGTTTTGCATTTTTTTGCTTAGTCATGTTACCGTAAGGAATTGGCAAGTAGTGTCGCAAAACTTATATTTTTATAGTGTTGGAAAGTGTTTCTAGATGATCTGGCTACCCATGCCTATCTTTTTTTTAGCCAGATATGGCGTATATATAGGTATGTGTTCGATTTTCCGGTGATTGCCATTTTTTCGTTTTTTCCCAATTCTTTCAAAATTACTACGTACTAAGGAACTATCACAGAGTAATGATTCCTCTAGATGTTTATTTGTCGGAAAATTTTGTTTACTTTTTTTTTGATTGAATATCATCAAATTTTTTTAGCTAAAATATTGTTTTACATTTTTTTTTTTCG